>NW_003852446.1:11098338-11144532 GCF_000181295.1 Otolemur garnettii
AGCAGGGAGTGGTCCTGCAGGTTTTACTGGCAGAGGTTGGGGTGAAGGGCTAGGAATGGAGCTTATGCAGTAAACAGCTAGGAATGGGGCTTGTGCAGTAAACAGCTAGGAATGGGGCTTGTGCAGTAAACAACAAAATGGAGCTAGTCTAGCCCTCTCAGTAGTTGAAATATCATTGACAATCGCTTCCTTACCAAGTCACCATAAGCACATGTAATGTCTAATGGTGTCAATTTGACTGTGCTTGGAAGGTAACACACTGGAAGTTGCACACTGCCATAAAACTGAAGCCATCCATGAGTACAAATGGCAAGAGTGTGCGTGTTTTTATGTGACATTGTGGCATGACGTTGTCATCTACAAAGTTTACACTCAAAACTACGCTATCAAGTTCCACCAAAAACATGATGTAAGTTTATGATTTTGTGTTGGGCTACATTCCTAGCCATGCTGGGCCATGTGCAGCCATGGGCCATGAGTTGGATACCCCTATCACAGGATTTGTCTTTTTGTGACTGGTTTATTTCACTTAGTATAACTGCTCAATAGTCATCCATATTACAGCATGTGATTTCTTAGTTTTTAAGGTTGCATAATGTCACACTGCATGTATATACCACATTTTAAAAATCCATTCTTCTATCTATGGACATCTTAGTTGCTTCCACTTCTTGGCTGTTGTGAATAATGCTGCTATAACTTGGGTGTGCAAATATCTATTTGAGATCCTATTCTGAATTATTTGAATAATTATTTAAATTATTATATATATATATTATATGTATACACACACACGTGCACACACACACACACACGGCTGATAATTTTGAAGATATTGTAGCTGATCCAAAAAGTATCAATGGCATTTGGTAATTCCAATTTTTTGGCCCTAGTTTTAAAATTTATTTTGTTTCACATCTTTGGTACTATAGATTTTAAGTTATAAAAGTCAAGTAATCTAACAGGCAGCAATTATAAAGTATCAGACCAATCTGATTGTTTATTTTTAAGGAAAAAGAAGAAGTTACCCAACATTCATTTTGCATTTTAAAAATTTGTCTGCTCAGCTACTTAGCAATAAATTTGTCATGAGCCAGCGCAGAAGGAGAGCAAACCAGAGTGGAATTGGTGGGGATTGAGAAAAATGCAGCACAAGAGAAGACAGAGAGACGAAAGATGGGATAGGAGGTCTGATTGAGCTGATGGCTGCAGCCAACACCAAAGCATAAAATCAGCTTTATCCAGCAGGAATTAGCATAGACAATATGGGGAAATAGCATAAACAAAAGACATATTTTTGCTTTTACAGTAAGACAGGAAGATGCACATGACTTTCTACTCAACTTCCTTAACATATGATAAAAAGTAAGAAGGAAAGATCACAAGGATCTCAGCATAGTTGACTAAACAAAGGAAGAACTATGACTTAGTGGTTACTACTCAACTTTGTTAGCATATGACAAGGAGAAGGAAGGGAAAGATTATAAGGATCTCTGCATAGTTAACTAGACAAAGAGCTACTATGTGACTTCTGGCAGAGGGAGGATAAAGAAAAGAATATGGTTGTTTTGGGAATGGAGGAGAAGCAGTTGGGTGTTCATTCCCTGAATGTTCCCCAGGCTGTAGGGGCCTTGTTTCCTCATGGCCTGCTCTCCACATAAATTCAATGAGAAATTCTGGTGATAGCTGGCATCTGTTTCTACCCCAAACTCTAGATTTGCCCTCCTGATTGTTAGAATAGCCTCAGAAACCTGAACTTTCATGAAATTCCTATCTTCCCTGATGGTGGCAATTAAAAAAAATGGAAAGCTGGGGGATGTTTTAGAGAGGTCTTGCAGGGAGGGGAGTATGGTCTGTGGTAACTGCTAGAACAATAACGGTATACAGAACATTGAACCCTAGACTTGAATAGCAGATTGGAAGAAAAAAGAAATAGCCCACGTTAAGCTGGTTAGAATGACAGATTCTTCTTCCTTTTGTTCTTTCTTCTTCCTAGAGCATTGACTCTCAGTGGTATAAGGTAAGTACGTCATTATATAGTATTTTACATTGCTTTTGATTCTGGCTATAATTTGAAGTATGGGTTAGAGACAGGTCCTTTATTTAAGGTGGAGACTATGGAAGAACATCAAGTTGGGAAGGATGACTAGAAGAATAGAGACAAGATTGGAAATGTTGGGTTTGAAATACTTTTGAAATCTTTAGGTAGAGGTGTCAAATGGGCATTTGGATGAACTCGCAGGAGAAGATAGAGCAACAAATGTTCACATATTTATTTGCCCACTGTATAAAAATTTTGAGTACCTATGTATCAGGTGCTCTACTGTATTCTAGATCATTTACCTAAATAATAATGTCCAGAGACCTGTCTAGGTCAATGTCTGAAAGTTCAGATTCAAAAATATGAAGGGCGGCACCTGTGGCTCAAAGGAGTAGGGCGCCAGTCCCATATGCCAAAGGTGGCAGGTTCAAAACCAGCCCCAGCCAAAAATCGCAAAAAAAAAAAAGAAAGAAAGAAATGTAAGTAGTATGTTTATACTGTTAACTGAATGAGTGGTTTTTAGTTGTGAAGTTTTATATGCAGATGAGAAAAAGTTAAATTGTTAAGTATTGCAGTTTGAAAGCATATATAACATATATTAATAGATGCTAAGGAGTTAAATCCTTTTTGAGGGGGAAAGTTTGACATTTAATCGAGCTGCACATATCTGATTTATAGAGAGAAGACCAGCATCAAATCAAAGTGTTTTTATTATTTTCATTTTTTTTTATATTAAGTAGGTACAAATATTTTTGTTACATGGATAGCTTTTAAAATGCTTTAGTCAGGGCTATGAAGTGTGCTTATAATCCATTGTACCTGGTAAGTAGGTCTTTAGATTTCCCCCTTCTCTTCTTTCTCTCCTTCTTGATTTTCAGCATTTTCTTTTTTTAAACAGAGAAGATTAGAGTGCACTGAGAAGGGGCAGAGTAAGATGGCCAAATAGAAATCTCTTTGTTTTGCAACTTGGATACCAGATCAGCCACAGTAAAATTAAGTACAAAGCAGATTTCTGAAGATCCTGAGTCCGGGTCTTAGGTCCTGGAAGTCATCTATAGACCTGTACTGGGCCAGAAGGAAACATCCTTTTCTAAGGAGAAGGACCCTGTCCTGGCAGGACTCAGCCCCTTCTGACTCAACAGCCCTTGAGCTTTCAATAAACATCAGAGGTAGCCAGACAACAGTCACCAGGGGCTTTGAGTAAGATTGGTCTGGCTTCAGGTATGACCTGGCACTGGTGGCCACAAAGGAGTGCACATGATAGTCCTCCCCCAACTCCAGCAACCCAGCAGAGAGAGGGAGAGAATATCATGAGAGTATTTGCATGGCAATGCATGGAATTCTCTCACATCTTAAGTCTACCAAGGTGATACCAACAGCAGTCTGCAAGAGTCATTATTGGGTTTGGGGCATGCCTAGCGCTAATAAGGCAGCAGGGACCAAAGACTCAGATCACAACATTCAATTCACTTTGAATACCTGGAAAGCATCTCAAGAAGGAGGAGTTCAAAGAAGCCCCACCTGTGAAGATTAAAATAATTACTTAACTCTTCAATATCCTGACATCAAAGAACATCTACTATAAGCATCAGGAATACCCAGGAAAACATGGTCTCACACACTAAATAAGGTACCAGTGACTAATCCCAGAATGATGAAAATCTGTAGCCTTTCAGACAAAGCATTCACAGTAGCTGTCCTGAAGAAGCTCAGAAAACTTTAAAGCAACACAGAAAAAGAATTCGGAAATTTATCAGAGAAATTTCACAGAGATTGAATTATTAAAAATAAATCAAACAGAAAATCTGTAGCTTAAGAATTCAATTGAGAAACTGGGAACTGCATAGAGTCTCTCAGTAGCAAAATTGATCTAGTAGAAGAAAGAACTCATGAGCTTAAACACAAGGTTTTTGAAAATATATAGTCAGAAGTAAAAAAAAGAAAAAAATGGGGAAAAAATGAAGCATACCTAAAAGACCTAGAAAATAGCCTCAAAAAGGCAAATCTAAAGAGTTAATGGCATTAAACAGGAAGAGATTGGGGTAGAAAGTTTATTGAAATAAATAATAACAGAGAACTTTCAAACCCTGGAGGAGGATATGAATATTCAGATACAAGAAGAGGCTCATAGAACACCAAGCACATTAAAACCAAACAAAGCTACTGCAAAGAATTTAATAATCAAACTCCAAAAGGTCATGGATAAAGAAAAGATCATAAGGGAAACAAGAGAAAAGAAAAAATATTAACTTATGAAGAAGTTCTTTATACAGCTTCTATGTAAGCCTGCTACTTCTGGTAGCAGACTACTCAGTGGAAAACGTACAGGCCAAGAGAAAGTTGCAAAACATATTCAACACGCTGAAGGGGGCAGGGGAAACTTAAGCCTAGATTATTATATCCTGCAAAAATATCCTTCAAATATGAAGGAGAAATAGATTTTTTTCAGATAAACAAAAGCTGAGGGATTTCATTGACACCAGACCTATCTTATAAGAAATGCTAAACAGAATTTTTCAATTCATTCAGAAAGAAAAGGACATAAATGAATAATGAGAGATCAGATGAAAGTATAAAATGTAGTGGTAATAATAAGTACACACATAGAGTGCTCTATTTCTGAAATTGTGGAATATAAACTGCTTATATTTTAGGTAGGGGGACTAAAGGACAAACCTGTCAAAAATGATTACAGCAACTTTCTGAAAGATAGATCATATGAAAAGCTATGAGTATAAGCCAAAAAACTTATAAAAGCAGGAGGGTAATAGAGCTAAAGTGTAAAATTTCTGTTAGACTTATCTTTGCTTGTTTATAAGCAGAGTTGTCATGTGCTTAAAATGATTGGTTATACAGAAGAAAAAAAAATCATTTTAGTAAGGACATGTGCAGGCAGACCGAAGACCCCATTCGTAGCAGAGGAGGGAACCCCCAGAAAAAGGGAAAATTAAAAAGCAAGCTGCAGGAGTTGGAACAAAGAAATATCAGCTAATTTACCTTTAAACCAGCCATTGCTACATTTCTTATCTGAACAAGTTTCTGACCTTTCCTGAAACTCTGGCTTATTGGGGATACAGCTTACACATATACCCCTGCTGAGTCTGTGAACACTTTGAGGAAGATGATGGCCATAAAAGAGATTATGGCAAGACCTAGGAAAGATACATCTTCTAGGTCATCTCCTGCCCATTAAACAGATAAAGCAGATACCCATTGTGGAGATTTGCATTTGTCTGGGGCAGAGGCCAAGGGAATAGCTCTAACCCTGAGGTATGGGCAGTAGGGCTTATATCCCTTATTGCAGAGGAAAATCCTCTGTGATGATGATAAGAGGAAAATGCCTCTCTTCCACCGATTCCTCAGAGGAGATTAATGGAAGTAGCTTTTATTCCATAGTGAACTAGCAGAGTTTAACACCTCCCAAGTAATCTGTGTGTGTGACTCCAGACAGGAGGGTTCCACCACACAAGGCTCAAGTTTCAGATTCCTCAAAACTGCTCACATCCTTAAAGTTTATAATAATAACAATAGGAGCTTATATGCTCACTCAGAGAAACTGCTGGTGTCTTTGTTCCCTTCCTCATCTTACCACTGGGCAGGCAGATTTCAATAAAAGCTGAGTGGAACAGAGACTCGAGGCCATGCTCTGGAACCCACAAATGGGTGGTGGTCCCCTGAGATTCCACCTTTGAAAATTCTATTCTGTGTCTCATGTCTCTTTATCATCATTTCTAACTTTATATTTCTTCAGTTGTTTGTGCCACTTCCATAGGTCTTAGCAGACTCTGCCTCTGGGGGTAGGACCCTGACAGACATACATTAGAATGTTTATTGCAGCCCAAATCATAATCACTAAGATGTGGAATTAACCCAAGTGCCCATCAAGACATGTATGGATTAATAAACCATGGTCCATGTATATCATGGAATACTATTTAGCCATAAAAAGATACTTTATATCTTTTGTATTAATCTGGATAGAGTTGAAGAACATTTTACTTAGTAAAGTATCATAAAAATGGAAAAACAAGTATCCAATGTACTCAATTCTAATATGAAACCAACAGATGAACAAATACATGCCCACACAAGAGAAAAAACACAATTAAACTCAAGTAGAGCAGGAGGAGGAGGAGTGAGGAGAGAGAGGGAAGGAGGGAGGGGGCATTGGTGTGCTCTCAACTAACAGGCACAATGTAACACAATGTCAGGATATATGGCACACCTCCTGGGTAAGGGGCACAACTACAACTTGGACTCTACCTAATAAATGCAAATGATGTAACCTGATCTGTACCTTCATGTTAATCTGAAATTTAAGAAAGAATTGGTTATTAAATGAGTTTTGCAAGTCTCATGATAACCTTAATTCAAAAAAGTTACAAAAGATACACAAAAAATAAAAAGCAAGAAATTAAAAAAAAATACTGGAGGAAATAATTTTTAGCAAAGGAAAACAGGAAATAAGAAAAAAATGGGACTTGGTGCCTGTAGCAGTGGTTACGGCACCAGCCACATACACTGAGGGTGGCAGGTTTGAACCTGGCCTCAGCCAGCGAATCAACAATGACAACTGCAACATAAAATAGCTGGGTGTTGTGGCGGGCGCCTGTAGTCCCAGCTACTTAGGAGGCTGAGGCAAGAGAATTGGGAGGCTGAGGCAAGAGTTGGAGGTTGCTATGAGCTGTGATGCCATGGCACTCTGCTGAGGGTGACTTAGTGAAATTCTGTCTCAAAAAAAAAGGGAGGGGGAGGATCACAAAACAACCAGAAATTAAATAATAACACATCAGTAGCAAGACCTTACTTGTCAATGAAAACACTGAATGGAGACCCAATAAACTCTCCAATCAAAAGACATAGATTGGGTGTGGGGGATAAATTTGGAATGGGCAATGGATGCAAACATAAATCTAGTTAGATAGAATAAACAATATTTCGTAGTACAACAAAGTGAGTATAATCAACAGTAATTTAGGGTATACTTTGAAACAACTAAAAGAGTGGAATTAGAATATTCCCAACGCAAAGAAATGTTAAATGCCTGAGGCGATGATACCCAATTACCCTGATTTGATTAATTCATATTGTACGCCTCTATTAAAATATCACATATATACTATCAAGATATACAACTATTATGTACCCATGATTAAGAATAAGACATAGAATGGGTGAATTAATTTAAAAAACCAAGAGTCATCCATATGGTGTCTGCAAAAGACATATTTCACTTATAAAGACACACATAGACTAAAAATAAAGGGGTAGAAAAAAGATACTCCACACAAGGAGAAACTCAAAAGGAGCAGAAGTAGTTATACTTCTTCAGATAAAATATATATTTCTGGACAAAAACTGTAAAATTATAAAAAGAAGGTCATTGTGTAATGATAAAGGGGTCAATTTAGCAGGAGGATAAAACAATTCTCAGTATATATGCACCCCATGGTGCAGCACCTGGATATACCAAGCAAATATAATGAGAATTAAAGAGAAAGATAGACCTCAATACAATAATAAATAGAAACCTTAACATCCTACTTTACGTATGGGACAGATCACCCACCAAAAATTAACAAAAAAATATTGAACTTAATCTGGACTATAGAATGTAGGACCTAATAGATATATACAGAATGTTTTATTAGAAAGCTGCAGAACAAACACTCTTTTCATTTCTGTGTCATCCTTATAAGGATAGACCGACTCAGGGTAATTGGAGTGTCCATGACCTCAGGCATTTATCATGTCTTTGTATTAGGAGCATTCCAATTCCATTCTTTTTAGTTATTTTAGTGTCTTCTAACTTATTGTTGATGAGTCACTTATTGTATAATAAAATATTATTCATTCTAACTGTTTTAAAGTAATATTTTTGCACACATTAATTATCACACTTTATCCTCACCTACCTGCTACCTTCCCCAGGTTCCAGGAACCATCATTCTGCCGTCAATCCCTTTTAATATGAACTCTCAAATATGAATGAGAATATGTGAGATTTGTCTTTCTGTGCTTGGCTTATTTTATTTAATGTCATATTACCAGTTTCATCCATCTTTTTGCAAATATCAGGATTTCATTGTTTTGTGGCTATATAACATTCCATTGGGTATAAGTGCCACCATTTCTTTATTCATGCATCCATTGGTGAACACTTAGGTTGATTCTAAATGGTGGCTATTATGAATAGTGTTCCAGTAAACATAAGAGCGAAGGTATCTTTTCTATATACTTATTTCCCCTCTTTGGATAAATACCCAGCTGTGGGATTCTTGATCATATGGTAGATCTGTTGTCAGTTATTTTGGGACCCTCCATAGGGCTATCCACAGAGGTGGATACTGTATGAGAGTTCCCCTTTCTCTACATCCTTAGCAGCATTCCTTATTGCCTTTGGGGTGAGGTAATATCTCATTGTAGTTTTGGTTTGCATTTCTCTGATGACTAATGATGTTGAGCATCTTTTCATATACCTGTTGGCCATTTGTATGTCTTCTTTTGAGAAATCTCTATTCAGATCTTCTGCCCATTTTTAAATCAGATTATTTTATTTTTTCTTATCGCGTTGGTGGAGCTCCTGATATATTCTAGTTACTAATCTCTTATCAGATGGATAGTTTGCAAATATTTCCTCCTTTCCTATGGGTTGTCTTTTTGCTTTGTTGATTGTGTCCTTTCTTAAAGATGCGCTATATTTCTCAATGTGTTATTTTATAAAATGGGTGATTTTCATTATATATGTATTACTCTATTAATAAAATATTAGAAATAGACATTTGAATATATCTTCTCCATCCCAAAGAAGTTTTTATATATTTAAATTGGAAGAAGTACGTTTCTTAGAGTGTCTATGGAGGGGGTTCTTCTAATCAAGAAAAGAAGATGAACACCTTAATTTCATATTCCCTTAAAAGCATGACTTGTGCCTTACAAACTGTTTTCCTTGTTATTTAACTTTCTAAACCATGGCTACTTCACTGATAAATTGGGAGTATCGATCAATTCTGTCCTATAGGGATTTTGTTTGAATTAAAAGTACTTATCACAGTGTCTGTCACATGGAAGTTAATTAGTATATTAATTAGAGGTTAACTGGTACATGATCATTATTGTGTGTTTCTGCTTTCACCCCTTCCCCTATAGGGGTTTCATGACTCATAGGACCAGGACTTACTCTATCCTAATCTCTCAACACGGTGCTGAGTGCAGAGTAATTGCTCCATAAATCTTTTTTTGGATCATTTTTTCACTCCATGATGGTAAAGGACCATGTAAGGCACAAATGTAGGGAGAGGGAAAGGAAAATTATGATAATGTGAAAGTTCAAATAAAAAATTGAACTAATTAAGCAATTTAAAAGGATCCTATTAGACTACACTAATAGAGTTTATAAAGGTAGTGGGAAGAAAAAAATGCTTTGAAGTTAGACCATATTTTAATTCAATAGTCTTTACTTCTGAGTGGCCTTGGAGAAGTTATTTGACAATTCCAACTTTAATTTTCATGTCTATTATAAAATTTAAAAATAACATAAAAGGATAGTAAAATGACTAAAAATGGTAACGTCTAGTACATGGTATGGTTCTGAGGATTACCTGAGATATTATGTGTGCGTATGTGTCTGTGTAGTACTAAGGGTAATGCCGTTTTAGTTAAATTCAGTTGACCATAAAGTGGTTCAACAGCAATCAGCTAAGAGACATTTTAGTCACTTTTTATGAACTTCACGGTGTGATTTGTATTCTGTTTTCTATAGTTTTTCTGTGATCTACAAGGTGACATACCACTTTGATGAGGAAGTGTTTAATATTTCATAGTTTGAGTGTTCTAAAGAAGAGAGAATATAAAACCTAGTGGGCTTTTTATGCGTTGCAGAGGTAAGGAAAGAAAGCTAACATTCTCGCTGTTAACCCTAATACATGGAAAATTGTGATCCTTTGGACCAAACGATGCTGCTGCTAGGCCATCATCAAAATGATACATGCACTTGGAGTTGCTTAGCGCTAGCCATGTGCATTTGCTGAGCTCGCCTGTAACCAAACACATCTTCTCATTTGTTCCATTTATAATTTAAAACATTTTGGTTTTTCTTTTTGAGGTATATTAGATATATAAGTAGCTACCAATATAAACTTGATCAATATTTTCCCCAAACTCTGATGCTATTCTTTGGGAAAAATAACTATTGCTCTTTTAATATGTCACAATTGCCCCCATCAAAAGATGAAGATTAAAACACTGTGTCACTAGTCTGAGCCACTTTTTTGTTATCTGTGAAGTAGTTATGCTGAGAAACAGCTGACAGAAAAAACTATTTTATTGTAAAAGCGTCAATATTTATTTACAAAGCAAGCAAAGTCCCCACAATCAAGCCCAACTAATTGGCATTTGTATCAAAGAATATGTTTCAGGGACAGAATCTCCGGTGCTTTTGCTTCCTGCCACAGCTATTCTTTTACCTCCCCTAGACTTGTTTTAGATCGATGAATGAGAATCTGCCATTGTGCTCTATAATTATTGTCTGAAAAGTTATTTACTGACAGTTGAACACACTTCCTAATATTGATTATCTTGAAGGGATACAGTGAGTTCATAAAATGCTGTTTTACTTTAGTAAGTTTGAAGTTTAAGAAATGGTAAAGCCAATTTCAGACGTAAGCCAAGAACATAGAGAAAGCCGAGGTGTCTGATGTACAAGTGTTCCCAGAAACTCATGTAACTATTGAGGAATCAATATATGCTTATTAAATCAAGAATGAATCCTCATAATTTGAAGTACTTATGGCGGAAAAGAATAAAATAATGAACGAGTACTAAGTGAAAAGTTTAGTGGCAGTTCATGCTGAATTGAAATGTACAACATTTATCAAGGAAATGCAAATAAAGATTTGTGAAGTTAATAGGAATATAATTTAGGGCTGTAACATTAAGAATGTAATCATTTAATAAAAACTAAGTAGCATTGTTTCTAAACAACTCAGGAAATGGGTATTTTAAAATACATTTTTAGTCATAGCCGTAAATAGGCTTATTAAAAATTTAGTTTCTCGGGTGGCTCCTGTGGGTCAAAGGAGTAGGGCGCTGGCCCCATATGCTGGAGGTGGTGTGTTCAAACCCAGCCCTGGCCAAAAAAAAAAAATACATATATATATATATATACACATATGTATATATGTATATGTATATATATATATATATATAATTTAGTTTCTCAGCCCAAGTCTAATGTGAATGTATATATTGGAAAGCCTAGCTAAATTAAGGCTATATCACAAATATGTGTGTATGTATCTATCAGGTTAAACCATCACCTTTATAATTAAATATTGAAATTTCATATAATATAATATTGGCTGACCTATAAGAACACAGTAGTCCAATCTCTGATGCCACTCGCGGATTACAGATTGATAGATTGTTTTTTATTTTTTTAAAGTTTTCTTTAAAATTTCTCCCATGGGCTTGGAAGTGTTGGATTTCATCAATAGGGTATTCTGCCTATTGTTCAGCAAAAAGGCAGCCAGACAATAATGGTACAATATTCCATCTAGTTATATATTTTTTAAAACTCCTACACATTGGCTTTTTAATATCACCTATCTATCCCAGTTATCTATCCACAGCTAACCTAACAATCCATTCAGGTTTTCTTCCTTCTGAACAAGCAATTTGTAACACCACAAGAGCAGCTCCAAGGATATGGCATGCACTTCATAGCCTTAGAGAGAGCAATGGGTGGACAAAATGGATCGGCATATTTAACCTAGCTACCGAAGACAGGGAGCCTCTGAAATCCTCAGGATGTCTGATTTTCAGTCAGGTCTGACATCTAAGATACTTAGCAAAAAATTTTCAGTTATTAGCTCTTCTGCAAAAATTGTTCAGACTCTTATAATTGGTGTACCCTAAGTGAGAGAATAGGTGGAGTGAGAGATAGGCAGAGATAGCAGGGTGAGGAACGTGAAGTATGGTTCCTAGATAGCCTTGGCTCACGCCTTGGGTGGGGTTATGTGAATTCTCTTCATGCCAGTGAAGATTTTGATCCAGTCACCGTGGTAAGAAATGACATGGAGCGACCACAAGAGGACTGTGTTAAAGTGGCTTATCCGGTGCTCTGGATCAGCACCATTACATTCAGTGACTTCACATGGGCAAGGACTATGTTTAGCATTCAGCACCCTCTTCAGTGACAGATCTTTTAAAAGTTGGTACTCAGAACAACTTACATCACAAATAAAAGCCATCACGGAAGATTAGTGTGTGTGTAAGAACTTTGATGTGAATCAGGTGCATTAAACTGATACACTAATGTATTCCTGTCAGAAATGAGGAAAGCCAGGCTCAGGGAAATTAAATTATGAATAAAACGTCACACACTGAGTCATTCAAACTCAAATTCTTATCTTCTGAATTCAAGGCTTGGATTTCTTCCTGTACACATCATTCTCTCCATGCTGAGGGAGGGATATCCATCAGTTCTCTGCCCCAATTCATGCACACCTGATTTAACTACTACTAACTCTATTACTAAGTTTAGCTATCACTGGAAAGTATTCGCTATGTGCCAGACTTTATTATAAGTTATTTACGTATGTTAGAATTAGTCCTCAGAAAACCTTGAAGGTAGATGTCATTATAATCTTCATCACCTATAATCTTCATCTTATAGGTGAGGATGTAGAAATCCAGAGGGGTTGGAGTAATTGCTCATGTTACAGTGCTAGTGTTTGTTTCAATAAAATAAATTCTTTAAACATTAGATAGCCCACTCTCGTCAAACTCACGAGAAGTGGAATTCCGATAGACTTTGTCATCTGTTTCTGTCTTTATTTCTCTCTTTCGCTCTCTCACACACACTGACAGACACATTAGCAGTGATGGATGCTCAGATTGTGGCGGAGATTGGTTAATTAAGATCCTAGTCCCAAAGGACTTGTGCAGTGAATTTCTCTGGTGAGCAGCACTGTGTTTCCATCATAGTTCTAGGAATAGTCTTTGAAACCCTGAATTACTGTTTCTCTGTTCTCCTGTCTCTCTTCTTTTTATTCTCCTCCTTCCTCTGTTACTCTCTGCCATCTCCATGTTCCTCCTCTTCTATCATTTCTTCCTCTTTTCTTACCAGTTTTTCTCTTCAGGGTCATTATATCCTTTCCTTCTGAATATTCCCTTTATCTTAATCTGAGTTATTTGTTCTTTTTTCCTTACAAGTTCATTTCTTAGTTTTTGTTTCTTACTGGACATGTAACTAAAATGCTGAATTGATTTTTCAAATCACTGCCTGATTTTTTTTTTCTTTCCAATGTTGACATTAATTACAACAGTCAGTACCCTGCCTTGAAAACCTTTAATCCTTATCTGCTCAAAACCATGCCTTCTGAAGATCAGTGAATTTGTTCACAATGCTGAAAAGCAGATGTGATTTTTTGCCTTTCCTTTGCTTTTTTTTTTGGCTTACTCTGTTGCAGCATTTTAATGTGCTGTAGCATTTGTACAAAACTGTGCTTAAGGAAACCAAAACACATGCACCATAAAAAAGGATACAAATGAAAAACTCTTCAAATAATGCTTCCTAAGGAATGGTGACAAGGAAAGAAATCACTCAGAGGAAAATAACTCTTATTATATTACTAACTTAAAAATATTTGGAAAGATTTGAAGGTTGGATGGGGGAGATATTAACTCAAGACTGTTCTAATAAGGATGTGAAACAGAGAAAATGAGAATGGTTTTGAATTAATTATCATGTGATAGAATTTCTCTAAGAAAAATAATGCATAAATGTTTGCAAAGAGGTAGCAGAAGTGGGAAATTTATCAGCTGTGTCCTCTTTTGCATTTGCTTTCTAAAACTGAAGTATTAAGAAATATCCAAAGAGGAGACGAAATTATTCTTCAAATGAATACTATCAATCATTTTAAGAGATTCAAAAACTGGATGAAAATTACTCAAAGGATTATGATAAAGAGAGCAGAGGAAGGGATAATTTGTCTTGAATGATGTCTTGAATGATGCCTACAGGGAGCGATAACGTGGCAATTAGTAGAGGCTGGAATGGTTTGACCTTTTTGAATAGAAATGACTAGGGTTAGATACCCAGAGCTATTTGGGGGGGGGGGAAATCAGTCAACAAATGTTTCTAGCATGATTTAGCAAATGTAAACTTCAAAAAATTTCTTAGAGCTGAGGTGGACAACATGATAACAGAGAACAGAAATATTAGAAGTAGCTACTGGCCGCCCTCATCTGGAATAAATTTGCATAGGCTTCTGAAAGGATTTGTGAACTAACAATCATTATACTAGTTTTGGCAAACAAAGATACTGAGGAGAATCAGCAACGTCTGGGGTGGCTGTTGGTGAGTGGAAGAGAAAAGAAAGGTTCAAGGTTTCCTGTCTGTCTGGAACAGAGTTTTAGGACAATGGATCTGTTACGAGCATGCATATATTTAAAATTTTGTTTTGAGAGTTTATTCACAGTTCAGGGGCAACCTGTTAGTTAAATTAGAATTAAAAAAAATACTTTTGAGAAATAGGAAGATCTTTGCAATAAAGATAACATTAAATAACAAAATGTGCCAAAGCTAATTTATGTGTTTATATTTCTTGGGATTCGTTCTAGGGGGAATAAGAGTCATCAAACATCTTTACGAATTTTTAGAATATCTGAATCTCTAAATTGGAAATACTGAGATTTTATATCAGTAAATGTCTCACACTGTTATACCATAAACATCATTTGGTGCATCTGAAACTTTCTTGAGGTACATAGGTGGCAGGTATAATATTTATTTGACCCAGAAAGGAAGTCGTTGCCTGAAAATTACTTCTTACATCAGTGGAACAATGGAGATTATTGTAGCCCAGGGCCCTGTTTTTGCTCTTACATCCCTTTGTGATGCTATTACTCAGGGTATGTTGTACCTAGCCAGGTTTAGAGGCTTTTTGCCAAATTCAAAGGTTCAAAGAGGCATGGTACAACTCATGGAATCACTTAACGTTATTTAAAATCCAGGGACGCACCACTTCCCTAGAGAGATTGCAATAGGAAAATGTGAATTTTTAAAAATGTGACACAAACTGAGGCGGTGCCTGTGGCTCAAAGGAATACGGCACCAGCCCCATATACTGGAGGTGGTGGGTTCAAACCTGGCCCTGAACAAAAAAAAAAAAAAAAAAAAAAAAAAGTGTGAGAGAAACTGATTGAACTAAATAAAAACCTATTAGATGATACTTTCTAAGGCTAGGGAGTCAGGCTTAGGCAAGATAGCATGTTAATATGGAAAATTAATATATGTATATTGTAACAATGATACGGGAAATCAGTGGAAAAATATAGATTGTGTAGTGTATGGTGTTAATAAAATAGTTTATTTTATATTAAAAAAACTACATACATATACACGTGTAGGCATGTGCCCAAACTCGTCAAATGTATACATCACACACATACAGTGTTTAGTATATTGATTATACCTCAATAAAGCTTTTCAAAAATCACATTTAGTCACTATAAGCAATTGTATATAATCAAGATGGATTAAGATCTAAATATGAGAGTCAAAATTATAAAATTAATAGGCAAGAAGTAGGAGACTGTTTGGGGGATCTGGGGATGGGAAGAACCTTTTAAATAAAGCTCCTAAAGTACAAATATGCTTTGAAGAGTACACTGTTAATAACCATTCTGAAAAAAGAATCTGATAACTTTTAATGACACTAAATTTATGCCTACCCTAGGACCTTGCATTTCTATCTAGGGAATGTAGCACAGAGAATTCTCACAAAGGCCTATTAAGAAAATATTAAAATGGATGTTTGTTACATGGGTCGTTTTTAGTAACAAGAAGTTGGAGACAGCTAGCTCCCAACTTCTGAGGGGAGTGATAAGCAAAATGTGGTTGATGCAATGGTCTGGATTGCTAGGTACCAAATGGAGACAGCAGGCTAGATATGCCTACATAGTTATGAAGAGCTATTAAAAACAATGGTATTGAGTTAAAACAAGAAGAAGAAAACAAATGAAAACACATGAGTATAACACAATACACGTAAATAACAGAATGAATATCTAACATATTAGAAAGGTAGTCAATGGCAGGGGATGGACACAATGAATGAGAATAGAAGAGAATAAATACATGAAACAAGAGATTGGCCTTCCCGGGATGAATGATGATGATGTTCTATGAATTATGAAGTATGATTAATTCAAAAGCCTGCATACAAAAAGCAAAGTGAAGTAAAACAAACAACCTAGTAATTAATGACTTATAAATGCACATTAAGTATTATTTGGACAAGGAGAGATTTATTTATTCTAATAAAATCAAGTAAGGCAGATGGCATAATGGAGAGGAAAATCTCAGTAGACTGAAAGAAAACCTGACATATGCAGCATCATAAAACTTGGGTTGAGTCTTCCATTCTGGCAAAACCATGTAAGCTTTGAAAATTATTTTCATTCTCTAAGCCTCAGTTTTGTGATCTGTATAGGGAATTATAATAATATACCTCAGACATGTTATAATAGTGATTTATATACTTTTAAGGGTCAGAAAATATTATTACAAATATTCACAGTCCATAAATTGCTTTTAAATGGTAGCTTCAATTATTTTGTGTATACTACTAGTTTACAAACCCGCCTAGCCACAGTGGTCATTTGCTATTTAGAATCACATACAGACCAGCCCCAGCGTATGATGGTTTGTTTGATTTACGGGTTTTGACATTAGGGTAGTGAGAAAGTGACACTAATTCAGTAGAAAGCAATTCAATACCCCTCTTCTGATGCCGGGCGGCAGCAGCAAGCCTCCTCACCTGGTTAGCCACATGATCATGACAGCAAACAATCGATATTATACAGTGGACTGTGTTGCCAGATGATTATGCCCAACTGTAGGTGAATGTATGTGTTCTGAGCACATATACGGTAGGCTAGGCTAAACCGTGGTGTTTGCTAAATTAGGTATACTGAATACAATATTTTTGATCCAGTCATTTCTATTTCAAAATATTAATTAAGGGATCACAAGAGTTTTTGTCACATACCTTATACAATGTTTGTCAGGGCTTAGGTGTACCTGTCACCAGAATAGTAGTCATGGTATCCAATAGTACGTTTTTAATCCCACACCTCCCACACTCCCTCTGTGTTGGGTTTTCATGTCCTAATTATATCACTTTGTGCCCACGTGTACCCAGCTGTCAGAACCACTTATTTGTGAGAACACAGGGTTTTTGGTGTTCCATTCCTCAGATCCTTCACTTAGGATAATGGTCTCCAGTTCCATCCAAGTTGCTACAAAAGACATTATTTCATTCCTTTTTAAGCTGAGCAGTACTCCAT
The DNA here is from genome assembly GCF_000181295.1 of Otolemur garnettii. Taxonomy (NCBI): domain Eukaryota; kingdom Metazoa; phylum Chordata; class Mammalia; order Primates; family Galagidae; genus Otolemur; species Otolemur garnettii. Next base: position 11,115,734 of record NW_003852446.1, read on the forward strand.
GGTGTGTGTCTATGTTTACATATATACATACATAAACACACACACATATACACTTACACACAACACATTTTTTTATGCTCTCATAAATTAACAGGCATTTCGGTTGATTCCACGTCTTTACAATTGTGAATTGTGCTGCAATAAACATTCAAGTGTAGTGACTATTTGAGAAAATGACTTCATTTCCTTTGGGTAGATACCCAGCAGTGGGACTGATGGATTGATTGGTAAGCCTACATTTATTTCTGTTAAGGAAACTCCATGCTGTTTTCCTTAGAGGTTGTACTAATTTGCAGTCCCACTAACAGTGTATAAGCATTCCTTTCTTTCTGCATCCACACCAGCATCTATTGTTTTTGACATTTTAATCATCACCATTCTGATAGGGGTAAGGTGATATCACAGTGTAGTTTTAATTTGCATTTCCCTGATGATTAGTAATTATGAGCATTTTTTCATGTATATCTTGGCCTTTTGTCTATTTTCTTTTGAAAAACTTTTGTTCATCTCTTTTGCTCACTTTTTGATAGGATTGTTTTTCTGTTTTCTTGCTGATTTGTTTGAATTATTTGTAGATTCTAGATATTAAGTTGGATGTATAGTTTGTGAATATTTTTCCCCATTCTATAGGTTGTCTATTCACTCTGTTGATTATTTGTTATGTTATACAGAAGCTTTCTAATTTGATTACATCCTATTCATTTATATTTGTTATTGCTATATTTGTCTCTGGGCCCTTAGTCATAAATTCTGGGCCTAGGTCCAGGACCAGAAAAGTTTCTTGTATGTTTTCTTCTACAACTTTTATGGTTTCATGCTTTAGGTTTAAGTCTTTACTCCATCATGAATTAATTTTTGCACTTAATCTTAGCCAAAGGGCTGAGAAGCGATGATGAACTAATTTTTGTATGTGATGGGAGATAAGGGTCCTGCTTCATTCTTCTGCATGTGGCTAATTTTCCCAGCACCATTTATTAACTATGGTTCCTTTTCCCCACTGTGTATTTTTCTGTGCTTTGCCAAAATCAATTTAGCTATATGGTTTTATTTCTGGGTTTTCTATTCTTTTCTATTTGTATATGTCTCTGCTTTTATATCAGTACCATGTTGTTTTGGTTACTCTAGCCTTGAAAAACAATTTGAAGTCAGGTAATGTGATGCCTCTAGATGGGCTCTTATTGCTGAAGATTGCTTTGGCTATTTGGGTTCTTTCTTGGTTTCAAAGAAGCTTAAGATAATTTTGCTAGACTTGCAAAATATGATGCTGGTATTCTGATCAGGATTGCATTGAATCTATAAATAACTTTGGGCAATATGATTATTTTATGGTGTTGATTCTACCAATCCATGAGCATGAAATTTTATCCCATTTGTTTGTGTCATTTGTGATTTCTTTAATCAGTGTTTTGTAGTAGAGCTCTTTTACCTTGTTGGGTAACTATATTCCTAGGTATTTTACTTTTTTATATCTGTTGTAAATGGTATTGAGTCCTTGACCTTCCAACTGACTTATTAGTATAGAGCAGGGGTCCTCAAACTTTTTAAACAGAGGGCCAGTTCACTGTCCCTCAAACCGTTGGAGGGCTGAACTGTGGGTGCTGGAACAAGTTGGCTGCTAAGCAGGACAGGCAGCAGGAGGCAAAAACACCCAGTGGGCCAGATAAATGTCCTAGGTGGGCCGCATGTGGCCCATGGGCTGTAGTTTGAGGACGCCTGGTATAGAGAAATGCTACTAATTTGTACACATTGGTTTTGTAACCTGAGACTTTGCTGAACTTACAGGAGTCTTTTGGTAAAGTCTTTAGGGTTTTCTAGATACAAGATGATATCATCAATGAACAGAGATAGTTTGTCTTCCTCTTTCCCAATTTGGATGCCTTTTTTTTCTTTCTCTTTCTTGATTGCTAAGACTTCCAATACTATGTTGAATAGAAGTGGTAACAGTGGATGGCCTCAACTTATTCTGGTTATTAAAGAGAATGCTTTCAACTTTTTCCCATTCAGTATGATAGCAGATGTGGGTTTTTCATATAAGGTTTTTTTTTTTTTTTTTATAATTTTGAGGTATGTTCCTTCTATGTCTAGTTTACTGAGTATTTTTATAATCAAAGGGTGCTGGATTTTATCAAATGCTTTTCCAGCATTTGCAGAGATGATCATATGGTCTTTATTTTTGTATTCAGGTGGTAAATTACATTTACTGATTTATGTCTATTAAAGTATCCTCTTGCATCCTTGGGATAAATCCTACTTGATGGTGCTGGATAATTATTCATGTACTGTTGAATTCAGTTTGTTAGTATTTTGTAGGGAATTTTTGGATCTATATTTACAAGGAATATTGTTCTGTAGTGTTCTTATTTTCTGTATCCTTCCCTGGCTTTGGTACTAGGGTGATACTAGCTTCATAAAATGAATTAGGGAGAATTCCCTCCTTCTTGATGTTATGGAATAGTTTCTGTAGGATAGGTACCGTGTTTCCCCAAAAATAAGATCTACCCAAAAAATAAGCAGGATTGCAGGATTTCTATGCATTTTTAAATATAATCCCTACCCCGATAATAAGACCTAGTGATGGGCATGGCTATACAGTGTATCTGCATAGCCACACCATGCATTTTGGTGTGGAGAGGAAGACATCCACTGAAAATAAGCCCAAGTGTGTCTTCTTGAAAAAAAAAAAAAAAAGACAGTGTCTTATTTTTTGGGAAACACAGTACCAGTTCCTCTTTGTAGGTCTGGTAGAATTTGGCTGTGAATCCATCTGGTTTGACAATTTTTCATCAGATCTTTTCTATTACTGCTGCAATCTTGCTGCTCATTATTGGTCTCTTTAGAATTTCTATTTCTGGGGAAAGGAGCAAGATGGCAGCCGAATAACAGCTTCTCTGAAACCAGGAGCAGTGAGATTGAGGAGAGAAGGCTCCAGGCATCTCTTGTTTGTGGGATCTGCCAGAAACATCCCTTTGGGGATGCAGAGAGACAGCGAGAGACTTTTGGAACCCAGGAGGAGGACAAAAGCAGTGGAGAAGTGGCAAGTGGTTGAGATGGGTCTGAGGCTGCTGCAGCTGTAACAACAGCAGCAAGACTGCAGACAGGGAAAGCCTTCCCTGTGGGTTGTTTTGTTTTTTTGGACTTGGTCACTTGGTTAAATTACCTTGAGAGAACTTGGGCGAGAGTGCAGCTGACTTTAAGCATTGTCCAGTGTCTGGGACTGAGCCATTGGGCCAGAATGGAGCTAGCATTGTTTGGCTATGGGCCATGTGCTGCAGCCATTGTGGGAGAACTGCCCATGAAAGCTCTGCCCTCAGGGTTGCACAGCGAGGCTTGGGCTGTGAGACCTTGGGCAAGTGATCTAGTGACTGTGAGCAGCTCCAAAGGCCAGGACTGAGACCTGGGGAAGAGTGGAGCTTTCAGTGCTTGGCAGTGGGAGGGCTGCCTTGCAGTCTTGGCTCTCAGGGGCATAGAGTGAGGCAGGTTTTGGCATAGCAGATAAGTGGGCAGCAATTTCAGGAGAAATCCCAGCAATAAGCGCTTTCCTGGGAAAGCTTCTGCTTAGCCAAGGTTAACAGTTTAAAGTGTCTTTTAAGTGGGCCGAGGAGAGATTCAGGCTCTTAACCCTTCAGAGTTTGAGGGCAATTAAGTCAGCAGAGGCCTCCAATCTCCATCTCATACAGCTGTATCAGCACTGTGATTAGCATCTTATACCCCAGAAGATCACCTGTTGCCCAGACAATATTCAGCAAGATATATATGTGTGTGTGTGTGTGTGTGTATACTGCTTTTTTTTTATTTCAACATTTTCCCTCTAGATTTTTCTTTTCTTTCTTCATTTTTCTAGTTTACATATAATTTTCCATTGTTGCCTTCTTTAATAATAAGAACTTCACTTTTGCTAGTGTTTCTGCCCCTGTTATTTGGTTTTACCCCCAATTTTATCCTATAAGATTTTCTGTTTGTTTGTTTGGTTTGATTTATAGTATTTTTGTCTTTCCTCTCTATTTGGTGGATGTGGGGTACTGTATCTGTTCAGACTGGCAAAGAGATGCTGACCTCAAGAGAACTACCCAACCCAGCACCCCCAGAGGTTGGGGTTTGTCATGTGTGGGTCAAAGTACCCTATTGTACACCTTTATTATTCCTATCTCCCTCCTTTGTGCCTCTCTTATTTTTGTCAATATTCCCTTCTACTCACCCCCTGTCCTTCCTCTTTTTTCATTAAAAAATTTTTTTCCATTATTGCTCTTCAATCTTCTTATTCTTTTAGTCCTGTACCAAAAGGACTCATTGAAACCTTAGCCCAGAGGCACGGTAACTTAAAGAGCAAGAGGAAGAAAGGAAAATTAGAGCAAGGAAACAGATAAAAGAAAACACTCATGAGGAAGAATCAGCAGAAAAATCCTGGCAACATGAAAAATCAGTCCAGAGCAACTTCCCCAAGGGACTGTGAGGTAGCTACTGCAGAGGATTCCACCTATAAAGAAATGTTAGAAATGATAGAAGGGAAATTTAAAATACAGATGAAAACAATGACAGAAATTGCTGAGAAAGTAGAAAATAACCAAAAAACAATGAAGGAAATTGCTGAGAAAGTGGAAAGTAACCAAAAAACAATGAAGACAATTGCTGAGAAAGTGGAAAATAACCAAAAGGATATACAAAGACAGAATCAAATAAGAGATGAATGTTACCGAGAATATAGAAAGATATAACAGAGCTGAAGGAATTGAAGGAGTTAATTAGGGAACCTAAAGATGCAATAGAAAATATCAACAACAGATTAGACCATGCGGAATAAAGAATCTCAGAGGTAGAGGAAAAAGCTCTTAAGATAATTCAGAAAGAAAGTTAAGGAGGCAGAAAAAAAGAGAGAGAAAGCAGAACGTTCACTGACAGAATTATAGGACTTTATGAAGCATTCAAACATATGAGTTATAGGTATCCCAGAAGGGGAAGAAGAATGTCCCAGAGGAAATGGGAGCCATAATAGAGAATATTATAAATGAAAATTTCCCAAATATCACCAAAGATTCTGACACACTCCTTTCAGAGGGATATTGGACCCCTGGTCACCTCAACTCAAATAGAGCTTCTTCATGACACATTGTGATGAGCCTGTCCAGAGTCAAGACAAAAGAAAAGATTTTGCAAGCTTCCAGGAGTAAGCACCAATTGACCTACAGAGGTAAATCCATCAGGGTGACGGCAGACTTCTTTAATGAAACTTTTCAAGCCAGAAGACAATAGTTATTTACCTTTAATCTACTTAAACAGAACAATTTCCAGGCCAGAATTCTATATCCTGCTAAGCTAAGCCTTAAAATTGATGGAGAAATCAAATATTTTACTGATATGCAAACATTGAGGAAATTTGCCACAAGACCAGCGCTACAGGAAATACTTCAACTTGTTCGACACACTGACCATCACAATGGACCACCAGCAAAGTAAGCACCCAGAAATTAAAGGACAGAACCTAGTGATGCAAAAGATAAAACTAAGCAATGGACTTTCACAAAATAAGATGAATAGAATGCTACCACACTTATCAATTATCTCAATAAATATGAATTGCTTAAATTCCTCACTGAAGAGGTGCAGACTGACTGATTGGATTAAAAAACAGAAGCCATCCATCTGCTATCTGCAGGAAACACACCTAGCCTCAAAAGACAAGTTAAAACTCAGAGTTAAGGGTTGGAAGACAATTTTTCAGGCAAACAGAATTCAGAAGAAAAGAGGTGTTGTAATCTTATTTTCAGATACAAGTGGATTTAAAGCCACTAAAATCAAAAAAGACAAAGATAGGCACTTCATATTCGTCAAGGGAAAAATACAACAAGACAACATTTCAATTCTAAATCCTTATGCACCCAACTTAAATGCTCCCAGGTTGAAACAGACCTTAATTAGTCTGAGCGATATGATATCCTATAACACCATAATAACAGGGGACTTTAACACTCCTCTTACACAGCTGGACAGATCCTCTAAACAGAAATTAAAGATAGAAGGGACTTAAATGAGACCCTAGAACAACTGTGCTTGATAGAACACTCCATCCTAAAGCTAAAGAATATACATTCTTCTCATCATCCCATGGAACATTCTCCAAAATTGATCATATCCTAGGACACAAAGCAAACCTCAACAGAATCAAAAGAATTGAAATTTTACTTTGTATCTTCTCAGACCACAAGGTCTTAAAGGTGAAACTCAATTCCAACAAAAACATTCAGCCCCACACAAAGGCATGGAAATTAACCTTATGCTGAATGACAGTTGGGTGCAGGAAGAAATGAAAGAGGAAATCATAAACTTCCTTGAGCATAGCAACAATGAAGACACAAGCTACCAAAACCTGCGGGAAACAGCAAAAGCAGTCCTGAGAGAAACATTTATCACTTTAGATGCCTACATCTGAAAAACAGAAAGAGAGCGTTATCAACAAACTCACAAGCCATCTTATGGAATTGGAGAAAGAAGAACAATCTAAGCCTAAACCCAGCAGAAGAAAAGAAATATCCAAAATTAAATCAGAGATTAATGAAATTGAAAACAAAAGAATCATTCAGAAAATTAATGAAACAAGGAGTTGGTTTTTTTGAAAAAATAAATAGATAAACCTTTGGCCAGACTAACTAGAAATAGAAATGTAAAATCTCCAGTAACCTCAATCTGAAATGATAAAGGGGAAATAACAACTGAGACACAGAGATACAAGAGATTATCTCTGAATACAAGAAACTCTATGCCCAGAAATTTGACAATGTGAAGGAAATGGAATAATATTTGGAATCACACCCTCTCCCTAGACTTAGCCAGGAAAAACAGAGCTCCTGAACAGACCAATTTCAAGCACTGAGATCAAAGAAACAATAACAAATCTCCAAACAAAAAAATGCCCTGGTCCAGATGGCTTCATACCAGAATTCTATCAAACCTTCAAAGAAGGGGTTGTTCCCATACTGCAAAAATTATTCCAAAAAATTGAGGAGGAAGGAATCTTCCCCAACACTTTCTACAAAGAAAACATCACCCCGATATCAAAACTGGGAAAAGAGGAAGTGGAGAAGAAGAGTCTGAATGAAGGAGAGCTGGTGCTCTGTTCCCCTTTGTCTGGAAGTCAGCCCACCTGGAATGCCCAAACTCTCGAGTCACACTGTTCCTCTGGGACCGGCCGGTCCCCTATGGCCACTGCAGTCTGGACAGGAGTTGGGAAATATTTGTGACGGTACCAGTGATGAGATAACTGAAGGGCTGAAGCTCCCTAGGGAGGACAGTCACACAATGGGTGGAGAAGCAGTAAAGTGCCTGCTGTATGAGCTTGGGTCTGCGGTGGGTCAGAGTGACCCCAAGGAGGTCAGCAGCCCAGTGCTTTGTTTTCAGGAATCTCCCAGTTTACTAGTAGCAGGAGCTCTGGGGCTCATGAAGACAGAGAAGCTCTCCAGAAGCTGGGGTGCCTGTAGTCTGCCAGAGGAGTGAGGGGAGGAGAAACAACCCCCCACCTACTCTATCCATGGTATTCCATGTTTCTCAGAGGTTGATCTCTGCTGAAATCTTAGTCCTTCTTGTTCTGCTCTGTAAACTTCTTCCTATTGGATCTCCAGTAGGTTGAGGCATGTTTTCCCTCAGAATTACACTTGAGCTATGTTTCTTTTCATCTGAAATTGTCTCTTCTTTCTGAGATGATCTCGTTACTGATGTCTCTAGTCGGCCACCTTGCCCCACCTCTCTTAAATGCATTTTTGACTTTGGAGACATTTTCAACTTGCAGTGGGTTTATCTGGACATAACCCCATTGTACGTTGAGGAGCATCTGTACTTACTTTCTGGCTTGACTTCTCTACTTGAATGTCCAACAGACACCTCCAACTCAGAACACCCCAAACTCAATCACTATTCTGTATCCTTTCTAGCTGTTCTTCCTATTTTTCCCTCTCAGTGAATGGCGTTACTATCCTTGTACATCCTAAGACAAAAACCTCAAAATCTCACCTCTGTTTTTTCCCTCTCATTTACTTTCTATTCCAAATAATAATGAAATCTTGTTAATTATAACTTCTTAATTAGTTTTTATGCTGGGAGGCTGAGGCAGGTTGATTGCCCTGAGCTCAGGAGTTCGAGACCAGCCTGAGCCAGAGTGAGACTTCATCTCTTAAAAAAAAAACCTAGGCATTGTGGTGGGCGCCTGTAGTCCCAGCTGCTTGGGAGGCTGAGGCAAGAGAATCACTTGAGCCCAAGAGTTGGAGACTGCCATGAGCTATGACACCACAGCACTCTACCAAGAGCCACAAAGTGAGACTCTGTCTTAAATAAATAAATAAACAATTATGTTCATTCTGTTATCATCGTCAATTATTTAAATTACCTCAAAAAACTCCTAAAATTAACCTCCTTTTCTAAAACCTTTATAATCCTTTTTGAGAGCATTTTATGACCCTTTTAAATGCACACGTCATCACTTCAGTCCCTACTCAAAATTCTTCCATGACTCCCCATTCTCCAACACACAACGTCTGCTCTCCACAGTTTATGATGATTGGCATATTGCTCTCAACTTTATCATGAGGATCTGTAAACAGAAGATCACGGCATTTAATGCCTCGTGTCCTTTATGTCAGTGGGTATTTACTAATACTTTTAAATGAAATACATATAGAATAAAAAATAGACTGCATTTCCCATAGTGGTTAAGTATTATGTTGTAATATTTTGATTCAGGTATCCGTCCATACACACATCCATTCACACAAACATACATACACATATTAAGTCTAGATCTAAAATGTATTTCCTACCCTCACACCCAGGAGCCTTTTTATTACTGCCTTTTCTATGTGCCACCCCAAACGAAGCCAGGGGTCTATTTGCAGCTCCCTCAACATGCAATGGTTTTCCTTTCCTCAGGGGATTTCTAGTCCCACTTTCACAAATGCCTTTGTGCCACTTGACCTGTATAACGCTTACTCTTTCTTTATTGATTTAGCTTCAGAGCCACCTCTTCTGAGAAGTTATTTTTGCTTCTCACATAGTCCCTGAGGCAAATGGCAATGTCATTTCTAGGTAACCCTATACTATTCAGTATTTATACCTATTTGCCCTCCATTAAATGATACCATAATTTCCTATTTAGTGATTCTCTTCTCATTAAACTGATGGCTCCCTGAAGACAGGAATGTGTGTGACTACCACCATTTTGATTTAAGCTTCTATGAAACTGATAGATGAGGCAAAATAATCTCCAAAATACCTCCCAGCCCTGCATTTGTAGACTAATATCATTCTTAGATTTAATATTCTAGAGGACATTTACGATAAATTGCATAGATGCTGACGGATCCAATTTGGTCATTAGTATCACTATTCTGCTATTTAGGATTTTGTTGTTTAAATATGTTTGTGTCTGTTACTGACTGAATCTCGTACGGCCGTGGTATGGGATAATTTCTCCAACTGTTCCTAATATCTCAGATGGAAGAAAACAATGTTAAGTTTTCTAGAATTGGATAGGCTCTTCTAGGCTCCTCTGGGTCTTAAAACATGCTGCTAAAATGTGAAAAACTTACTCTGCCATGTGTTCCAAGTAGCTATTTTTCTGGCATAATGAAGATAACATATCTCACTGTCATTTCTATTTCAATCCAGATGTTCAATATTTTATAGGCATACACTAGCAGTGCCCTTGCACCAAAGATATTTTAAATGATAAATGATATTTTCTCAATATTCAGTCATCTGAATGCCTAATAAACTATCTTTCCCCTAGTATTTTCAATAAGCGAAAGTTATCATGTTTCTCTAAGGGAAGTTTGCAAGTACGGAAGGAATTAATGACCATGCCAAAATCACAAATTTTGTTAAGGCCAAGAGCAGAAGGGTTGGGGTAAGCTTTCGAAAACCGACCACTTGCCTAATGAAAACAAATCAATGGTGAGGGAAAGGACATTGTTATAAATGCCCTAGCCCTGCTGATTAACCATCCCATTTTTCTTTTTAGAAGGAAAAAAAAATTCCCAGAGAATCCTCTGGGGCAGAAAATTTCTTTCCTAAATTTTGCTAAGACGTGTTTTTAATTTTAAAGTTATGTCGCCAGACTCTGTTAGAAATCCATTCACTTTTATAACTCTAGTCTTAAAATGCCTTTGTAGCTCACTTATCACTTTACGTCTTAGATTTATCCAAAGAACTATAGGACCTTTGAATTAGATTTTTTGGCCCTTCTTGTCATTGTGTCTCCTGCAGCTGCTAGCCTCGATCCAGATCTTTCTCCTGATCATAATCTCTTCTCCTTCATTCTGTAAAAGCTGTCTCTTATCTCCTGGCTTCTCTGAAGTTAGGGCCATGCTTCCCTTCTTCTGAACAAGGCAAGAGACAACTAAAAAATGCTGTTTTATTTTGCTTTAATATCCATGCACTCATTCATTCATTCAATTAAAAAAAAAACTGAGCACTTAATGTGTGCTAGGCTGTGTTCTAGTCCCTTGGGCTTAGGTAAACAGATAAAAATGCCTGCTCTAGTAAGCTTGAATTCCAGTGGATTCTTGAGCCTGCCTTTTATAATCTAAATGTTCTACTAATGGACATTTAAAAAATTTTTTTTTATTAAACCATAGCTGTGTACATTAATGCATTTATGGGGTATAATGTGCTGATTTTATATACAATTTGTAATGCTTACATCAAACTGGTTAACATAACCTTCACCTTACTATTTGTTGTGTTAAGATATTTTTACTCCACTCTTAATAGATTTGACTTGTACCCTTGCATTGTGCACAGTAGGTGAGGTCCCATCAAACGCCCTCCCTCCTCCCAGCTTCCCCCTTACCTCCCCTGTCCCTCTTTATCGCTCCTTCTTAACAAATTTTTATATGTATAACATGGAATATTATACAGCTATAAAAAAGATGGAGACTTTACATCTTTTATATTTACCTGGATGGAGCTGGAACATATTCTTCTGAGTAAAGTATCTCAAGAATGGAAGAAAAAGTATGCAATGTACTCAATACTATTATGAAACCAATATATAATCACCCACACTTTCATATGAATGATAATTGACATTCTTTTTTTTTTTTTTTGCAGTTTTCGGCTGGGGCTGGGTTTGAACCCGCCACCTGCAGCATATGGGGCCAGTGCCCTACTTCTTGAGCCACAGGTACTGCCCAGACAATTGACATTCTTAATTGTAAGTGCATATATCTCTCTGTGAGGTAAATTCATGACCTATTTCACTCAGGAAGACCAGATTTAATGCAATCTCCAAACCTATATAAGTTAAAGTTGAGCTCTGAAGTAATAAGTTATATGAAAGAATTATGCATTTTTCTTTGTATTCCCACGATTGTGATGCTAAGTATTTTAATATTACTAATGAATGTTATATATTATGACTATTTGGTTCAGTTTTTTAGAAACTTATGTGGAACATATTTATAGTTAGAAGATCTGAATTCTAGTTTTAATGGTACCTATTCATAATTAGACACTTTTCTGAAAGCTGACTTTTTATTATGTTTCTGCAAACTGGATTTCTTCCTCCTTATTAATAGAGTAATACAATACCTAGATTTAAAATATGCTTAGGGAATTTCTGTTCACTTTATGAATTCTTCATTCTACGTTTCTGAGAGCTTGATAGGTCATATTTGACTTCCTGCTAAACCAATCCAAATATGGGGATTTTATTTTTTATATGAAGCTTTATTCTAATATCAGTATTGCTAGTTCTTTCCTCTACTGACTTGAACTATGCTTTCCTAAATACTCACTTATTGATTGAGGTCTTTCTCTTAAAGTATCCCACATTCCAGCTTGTCTTTGTTTTCCAAAGACTCTTCTTAATCAGAGTGGATTTTCTCTACACTTGTCTTTCCTTTCCTGGCATGGTTTCTAGACGTCCTTCATTCTGGTCACTTTCCTTTAGACATTCTGCGGTTCAACATTCTTAGCAAACCACAGAATGTGGAACCACACAAATCCTAGATGTGGTCTGCCTAATATACTTGTTAGCACCATATTCTTGATGCATTATGGGTGTTTGTGCCCTATATGTGTGCTATATGTCCATAATTTTTTTTTTTTTTCTGACAAGCCCCAGTACATTGAGCTTTGGGTGAGCTATAACACACAATACAGAAATATTGGAGTTATGCTTGACTGCAGTGTCAAAATGCAAAGCCAATTTAGGGTTAAATTCGTAAGATCTGTGATGTGACTTTATTGTTACAGGGATTCTCTGTATCAATTTTACCAACCACAGCAAGTGCTGATAAGGACATCTGTACCTCCACCGCCAATCAAAGATGTAATTAGAAAACAGTGTTTCAGTTGTACCTAAAGGGTGAGGAAAGTAGAAATTGTATCCTGCTAGAATAGTCTCAAATTCAAGACGAGACAAGATCTTAAACTTGGTTTTGATGTTTTTACAATGTTAACATCATGTTCCAAAGATAAAGCCCAGTTTTGAAGACCAAGTCAGAAAAATCCTGACAAACCAATAAATGGCTAAGGAGTTAATAAGAAAAAGAAATGGTTCTCTTTAAAGAAGAAATGCATGTCATAAGAGATATCACTACAGTGTACATCTAGTGGTCATCAAAATGACATGGCCAAGAGGAAAATGAAGCTTATAACTAATAAAAGGAAAGGCATAAACTGTCATCATTAAAAAAAAAATCCAGCATATTGGCTGTAGGCAACAGAATAAAAAGAGTGTAACTTTGGGAAGTAATTAGTCATTCATGAATGTACTAAATTAATTTGCAATTAGATAAATCACCTCTCTGAATTATAACACAGAACTGATAAAATTGTATGTGAGATGTCCAGTTTTAGTCTTTTTCTTATGAATTTTATAATCCAAAAATATCAAACAGATTATATGAAGCTGGAGCTATGCAAGAGTCCATGTGGGGAGAAAATTCTTGTAACCTGATGGCTAATCTTGAACTAGATTTCTATGGGCATATATTAAAGGGCACGTATATTTTCTGGAAAACCAGAAAAACAATGGGATAATATAACCAAGAGATTCTCTTGCCTCAGCCTCCCAAGTAGCTGGGATTGGAGGTGCCCACCATAACGCCAGGGTATTTTTTTTTTTTTTGTAGTTATCACTGTTTGGCAGGCCCCGGCCGGGTTTAAACCCACCAGCTCTGGTGTCTGTGGCTGGTGCCCTAACTGCTAAGCTACAGGCGTGGAGCCTAAAAATAGTTTTATGTTTCAATTGCCGGATTCCATATTTTTGGAACATTAATTTTCAGACAGGAAATTTGTGGCAATTACCCTCTATGGATTTAAACATCATATATTGAAATTATCTTTTTGCTATCCTAACATGGTAATAGCATCTTGGTTAGATTAAAATTATTAAATATCACCTAACAAATCTTTTTATGTTGCTTTTTTGCTACATGGTAATAATTAAACATATACCACAGTAGAGAGAATAGTATAATGCACCTTATGTATCCATGACTCAGCTTAAAAAGTTATTGTCAGTACTTTACTGATGCTTCAGGCCTTGATGGAAGAAGAGGGATTAGACTTATGTTTTTTTCTGTAAATAACAGATAATGGAATATATATATATATATACACACACACATATGTATGTATGTAGTTATTAGATATTGCACAATAGAAAATTCAGGCCTGTGATCTCTGCGAAAAGGGAAAGAAATGAGGTGAGTCTTGTGATTTCCCCGGCCTGTTACCTGGAAACATGTTATATCCTGCCCTATAGTGAAGGGAATCCCAAGCAGAACATGTAAGTTTTTGTGATTTGAAGAGACAGGAAAGTCTAGCAGCTGAAACTTGCAGGGAAGAGTATGAGAGAGGCGTGTGACACATGAAGAAAGAGCATCAGAAGCCTGCAGAGGAGCACGCCAGCTATGTTGTGTAGGGCGAAATTCTGGCAATATGGGTAAAACAAACCAGAAATCTATAAGCTAAACTGCTCCCAGAAGTTATGTAGGGATGGGAGATACCAGATATCACTGTTCCTGTTGCCGACTGTTTGGGTATTCCCAGTCTTGACCACCATATACATGACGGAGAAAACTTTCTGTTGATTCCTGCCTCCAGCACTGAGACCAACCCCGGGTGATGCTGTGTGAAGCACAGTTAGGCTCTCTCAACTGAGCCCTGGCCAGGTTGCATATTCATGGGCAGAATAAATGTTTTAAGCTAAAAAAATTAGGGTAGTTTGTTACTCAGCCTTAGATACACTGAACACATCCTGTATACTTTCAACTTGTCGTTGCTACATGTTTCTTTTTTTCCCTCCTCAGTTATTATTTCCAAATGCAAAGGTGAAAATGGCTCTCTGGGCAATGGTTCCCATGTCTTCTGTGCTTACCCCAGTACTTGTTCTTCTAGGTTAGGGGGAATCTCGTTCAGGGAAGCGCTTCTCTACATGCAGGTGATGTTAAATAACTGGTGTCGAGATGGTCTTTGTAGGAACACCGTTAGAGGCTTTGTATTTGGTGAGTCTCCCCCACTAGAGGAACCTCTGAATAAAACTATCTTCAGAGAAAAAGATGCACCAGTGTCATCCCCTTTCCCCCTGCAATTTTTCCAAGTTTAGAAGTATCATGGTGTTTCCCAGGATGTTCTTTAATCCTTTCCTACCATATAGCACTGTTTCTCTTGGCAAGAGTGGCATTGTTCCTAGGCGACTTCAGTCTGAAATTCAGACCATACATTCGAAACTATTTCCTAGCCAAGTTCTATGGGAACATGTTACTTAATTTTCTCCCTTGCCATAAAAGTCAACTTTTATCTTCCAGGTCTTATTCTGGCTCATCTAGAAAGGATGTCCTTTATTTCCCAAATAATCTACAATGCTCATATGGGTCATATGTTGCTCTTACAATTGAAATTAATTAGCATACCTATAACTGTATAGGAAGAATATTATGCACTTCAAAAAATCTTCTATAAAGAAAATTTGAGCCTAAATTCAACTGAGAAAATACTTCCCACAAATATGGTGGACTCAGGGCAAGCCCCAGTGTAAGCACTATCAACATTTTGAGTCATATACATTTCTGCTGTAAGGAGCTTTCCTGTACATTGCAGGATGCTTAGTAATATCCCTGGTGTCTACAACCAGATGCTAGTAGTATATTCTCAGTTATAATAAGCAACAAGCTCTCCATATAATGCCAGTGTCCTGCATAAAATCCACCCCCAGTTAAGAACCATTGATTTATGGCTAATCTCCTTTAGGCTGCACTATGTTGTATTAGTTATGTAGGGAGTTAACACACATGTTTATTTTCACTTACTTCACAGTACTTTGTAGATCCGTTGGCTTTTCTTTATGGTTCTTCACTAAGGAAGGAGATCTAGGATGGGTTCCATTTTGGTAATTCAGGCTCTTATATTGCAGCTTCATACTCCCTTATTGCACTTTTGCCATCTCAAGAGTTCTTCATTTCTTTCTATATGGATGAGAGAAACAGCCAAAAAGAATTCAGAATGCTTTTACTGCTTCACACTAGAAATGATGACTTCTGCTCATGTTCCCATTGGTGACAAAACTGCCATATCAACCCAGTCTAATTGCCGTGGAGATTGATAAGCCAACTTCTGTGTACGCAGGAAAATAATGGTGTGGTAACCAGTCTCATTGGCTTTGATAACATGTCTTATCTAAAAATGATCTCTTAAGATAATTTAAAAATCTTTACTGCTAGATATCCAATGTGAATATTACAAAATCTGTAGAGTTGTAATAGACCAAAGAAGTACAGATGAATAATAAATACACGAAATCGTTCAAGCTAGCTAAAAATTAAAATTATTTTCTCCTATAATATTTATACATATTTAAAATTATAACACTCAAGGCTGATGAGGATAAAATAAGATAGAAATTTCATATATTGCTGGTGAGATGGTGAATTATTGAACAATTTATGGAAAACATTATCAGTACATATTGAAGACCTTGTAATACCACTTTGATTCAGTAATACCACTCTGTAAACCTATACTATGATAAACAGATCATCAGATAACTAATATTTATGTGAAATAATTTTTGTTAAAGCAGTTTTAAGGTACAAATACGAGAAGCAGCAAATACATGTAAGAGTTAGAGAATGGGTAAATACAAAGTCTCAGTTATCTTCTTATCATTTTAAGTTCTGACCAACTAAAAATGGTCACAAGGAATCTGAAAAGGTTCAAATTATCACCTTTGTTGTAAGTAATGCCTCTGGCCTCTGACCTCCATCTCCTAACATAGATCGTGAATCCTTCTTGACTGTAAATAATTTAATCAGTACGTCAGAAGGAGTGGAACAAAAGTGGAAGACACCAGGTATGGGCCTTCCAGAAGCTTCAGGGCAGGTTGTTTTAAGAGATGAGATAGGCTCGGCGCCTGTGGCTCAAGTGGCTAAGGCGCCAGCCACATACACCTAAGGTGGCAGGTTCGAATCCAGCCTGGGCCCGCCAAACAACAATGATGGCTGCAACCAAAAAATAGCCGGGCATTGTGGCGGGCGCCTGTGGTCCCAGCTACTTGGGAGGTGGAGGCAGGAGACTCGCTTGAGCCCAGGAGTAGGAGGTTGCTGTGAGCTGGGATGCCACGGCACTCTACCCAGGGGGACAGCCTGAGGCTCTGTCTCAAAAAAAAAAAAAAAAAAAAGAGATGAGATACAGGGAGTAGCCTGGTTTGCTTCTAGGCACCACTAGTCATTTGGACTAATGACTTAAGGGTTCAAGGAACCTCCATTCCGGTGATTCATCCCTGTTTCCCAAAGTGATCAGTGAATAACTGGATATGTGTGGTATAAGGTGAGAAGCTCCATGGTGATACTGCTCCCTCCGAAAAGATGAAGCAGAAATTTTCTCATAGATGAAACAGAAATTTTCTCATAGAGTTGGCATATGGTTAGGGAAAAGGAAGGAGATAAGAGTTCTATATCTAACAGAATTGGCACATGTAAATGGTAGGACATTATGTACTCACTGAAAATAATATTTAGAGAAGTATTTAATGACACGTGAGAATGACCACAATATCAAGGTAAAGTAAGAGAAAAATATTCATTTTAGAGAGATATACAAACCATACAAAGTCAATTTACTTAGATCAAAAGATGACAGTGGCATCTTCCTATAGTCCCAACTACTCATGAGGCTGAAGGGGGATGATTACTTTAGCCTAGAAGTTCAAGACCAGGCTGGGTATAATAGTGAGTCTCCCACTTTAAAAAAAAGGACCATATGATTGACACTTCCCTGAGTGAAGGGATAAAGAATAATTGAAAGATTTTTCTTCTATGCTTTTTGTCTTTCTTCTATATTTTATAAAATATATATTCAGCACCTTATTAAAATACTTGATATGTTTATACATTGATTTATATCTAGCTACTACTAATGTTTAGGGGAATCACATGTGGTTATTGGCGTGGGTGGATCATACACCTAATTCCTACATGCACAGGTTAGCTGAAGATGGGCATCATACCAGGTTAAAGGTTGCAGCTGCCTAAGGATTCAGAGAAGGAGCAATGGCTGGGAAATAGTCACACTGATTATAAATATCTCTTCAGTTGGGGGCAGGTTAAAATATAGACAATTCTCATGTGAGTAGGGGCTGGGGAGGACAGGAAGCGTGGGCAGAAATGAGTTTTAAAGTTCAAGCAGTCAGCACTTGGAAGATCTATAATAGAAATTGGGATCACTAACATTGATCAAGTAGCTCTTGTTCTAGGAATGTAGTAATTTAAAAAATATTTAGGCAGGTAGACGTGCACAAAAAAGTTCCTAGCAGAAAGGAAGACTCTGTTTGCCATGCATGCCTCCAGACCTTTCTGAGAATCCCTTGTGAATAGCCTGGGGTAGGTATCTATATGTTGCTAATAATTGAGAACAGTTGGCTGCACAGTGAGTGAGGCCAAGGCACTGATCATTTTTGGCAGATAGAATAATCAGTACACTGACACCTGTTGTGCTTTGTTAAGTTCCATGTCTGACTTTTAATAGTTCTGCTCCTCTCACCAATGCTCTGACATTTTAATGCTATCCGTATCCACCTCTGTTTCTACCAGAGCATTAACTTTGCTTCAAATTTAAAGCTTTTATATGCATAGGGAATTAGATAGCTCAACCTACCCGACATACATTTGTGTTCCCATGTTTTAAAGAGTTCTTGCTTTAGTACCTGCACTCTGTGAAAGTTATTTTTGTGTCACAAGTAACTTTTATTTTTGTTAATGGTAGTCTTCCAATATGGCCTAGAGCAGGGGTTCTCAAAGTGGATTCCCTGACCAGACTCATTCACACCACCTGGGAATGCAGATTCTTGACACTCACTCAAGATCTAATGGATCAAGAACTCTGGGGGTGAGGATCAGCATGCTGTTTTTTCTTTTATTGACAAATTATAGATTTATATTATAATAGGAATTATTTATTTTTTATTAAATAATAGCTGTGTACAATAATGCATTTATGGGGTACAATGTGCTGGTTTTATATACAATTTCTGACCACACTTATGGTGCATTTTACAAGGGTACATGTCAAATCTACTAAGTGTAGAGTATAAATGTCTTAATACGATAATTATAATAGGAATTTAAAAGTATTCTGGAACTTATTAGTTAATATAAGCTCATATTTTAATAAGTTAATTTGTATAAGTTTTATCAGGGCAAAGCATTAAATATTGAAGACTCAACACAAAGAATAAATGGGCCAATGACAGAATAGCCCACACTGGAAAAGATAATGGAGAAAGATGTTGAAGATGGATGGACTTTCAGGGGCTCATGGAAGCACATCACCTAAGCGTCTGTCAATATGTGGATACAACCAGCTCTGCAAGCCAAATACCAATTCCCACAATCTTGGTATTTGAATATTATAGAAAAGACACATATTCCTGGCCAGTGGGGAATATTAGAAGGAGTTCCAGAAGTGGGTTCTCTCTCTCTGTATCTCTCCAAAAAGAAAATAAAAATCATTTTGTAAACTTCCCTTCTCATATCTTACCCTCTTACCTAACTTTGACTATATGTCCAAATGGTGGACAATCAAAACTCATCTGTATTTGACTAGAGGCTACTTTCAAGTTTAAATGACATAATGGACAGGGCTAGGACAATCATTTATGACTTTCATTGATGAGCCGTAGGTTACTGTCCTTGCTTTGGACTTTGAGATTTTTTACTGAATTTTTGATTTCAATGATTAATAAGAAGAACTACAATATTGAGTATCAGCATCTGTACTAAAGTTTTACACTTAGCACCTCATCTCATCTCATATATAAGGAGGGTTATAAAAACTCTCCTATGTAAAAATGAAGAAAATGAAGCTAAGAGCCAATAAGTGGTAGAGATTAGATTGGAACCAAAAATGATTGACCCAAAACCTGTATGTTCAGGTAAGAAAATGAGGATGTCCCACAGCAAATGGAGGTGACATCCCATGTCCTCGTGAGCAGATAAACCTTTTTCGGGGTAAACTGGAGGCCACAAAAATAGACATGCACTCGATAGAATCATAGGCAGTTTCCTGGGATGGGAGGAATGTTTGAAATATGTAAAATGTATCAGTTTCAATTCGTTTGGGATGCGGCCTTAGGCCTTGGTTCTGTTTCTTTGTTTATCCTTTATTGAACCATAATACACATGCAATGTATACACTGAACACAATCTTAAGCCTTGGTATTTTTAAGGGCTCCCTCAGGTGATTGTAATGTGCAACCAGGGTTAAGTACTCTCGCTGTGAGGGGAAAACGATAAAACCTTATTTTCTTCTTTTATCCATTGAGTTCACATTTCAATTTTTCTGTTTTTGTTAAATATCCATCTACAATGGATGTTGAAGTGTGCATATCTTTTCCCAAAAAGGTGATCATAGCACATACACACATAGGATAGTCTAAACACGTTAACTGTTCATCATATTCTTTGAGAATTCCTTTTTTGACAGTGCTAAGATTTTGGAAGCATTTGCCTGCTCAACTTCATTAATATTTACCGAAGTGCCTGGATTAAATTGGGCTGATCACTGAACAGGTGCAAAGGGACCTGCTTAATAAATGGAGAATTTCTATGGCATCAGCACAGTCATATTCTTTGTAGACAAATGAATATGATTTAGTTTGTATGCATGAAGCACAATTTCTCTGGTGGCCCAGAAGTTGATAAGCAACACTAGAAGTGAGGAGGCCAATCTGAAAATCTGGATGGAGAACTAAAGGGTATGTTCAGAATCAAAAATATTTGTAGCTCAAAGGGTAAAAAATACTATGCTGTGTAGCCTCCTTTTCCACAGATAATAAGCACCAGAAAAACAGTTCGGATTACACTGCCTAGGCAGAATGAACAAAGAACAGCAGTAATCGAATTTCTGGGGTTAAAACTGTGCCACTGATATGTCTGCTCGTGCAGGCTGTTGGGTTAAAAGTGAACAGGAATGTAAAACTATAAAATGAGTATCAGCCACTGAGCATTGCCACTGTCAGTACTGAAGGGGAACAAGAGAACCCAAACAAGCAGCAGGTATTTCTTTGAGTAGAATTATTTTCATAATAGTAAGAAATAAGCTGTTTCGAACAACAGGAACAATTGTTACGGAGATCTGGAATGTGAGGCCCCATATTAAATGTGAACATAAGCGGCCATAAACAAGACATATTGACAGAACGTAATTTAAACTGTGGCTCCGTGTGCGTAGTCCCAGTGATTTGAAATTCATCACTAACTGAAACATTCAATGTTTCTGTCTCATAATTTATGCCGGTTCTAAAAGCTTGACATTGCCAAGAATCACGAGCTTCACAGTTCTTTATTACTTTAAGGGAGCAATGGTAATGAGATGGATAGAGGCAGGTTGCGCGCTTGCTGGAGTTGAGGATGGATTGTGGGGATGAGAAACACCGAGGAGTCAGGACAGGCCCAGTAGGCTTTATATATTAAAACGAGAGGCCGATTTTCATTCTATAAAAATTTTAAAAGGGCATGTGGGAAACAAAAGCCCAAGACAAAGTAAAACAAATATTTTGTTTTTAGTGAAGAGTGGCGTGGAAAAGGTCTTGAACTGAAATTTTGTCTAGTGATTTTCATTTTGATTTGCCTGAGCATGGGCTTGGCCGTTGCTCACAAGGAAATGTTGAAGGCTGCTCGAAGTTTTTCCACTGTTCTCTCTGAAATGGCTTTTTTGGCCAGAGGCATATAGGTGTTTCACCTATATCTAGTTTATTCCTGCCATAGTCATAGAACATGCTCTGCCTGATTTCAGTCCTTTGACATTTGTTGAAATTTACTTCATAGCTCAGCATATGATCCCGTTCCATAAATGTACATGTACATGTAAAATGTATAATCTGCAGTGTCTGAATAGTACGTTCCATATGTGGAAATTGGGATCAATTTTTTTTGAGACAGAGCCTCTAGCTGTCCCCCTGGGTAGAGTGCCATGGCATCACAGCCTCCAACTCCTGGGCTCAAGCGAGCCTCCTGCCTCAGCCTCCCAAGTAGCTGGGACTACAGGCCCCTGCCACAATGCCTGGCTGTTTTTTTGGTTGCAGCCGTCATTGTTGTTTGGCGAGCCCGGGCTGGATTTGAACCCACCACCTTAGGTGTATGTCGCTGGCGCCTTGGCCACTTGAGCCACAGGCGCCAAGCCAGGATCAATTTCTTAATCCTATTGTTCAAATTTCTATCTTTACTAGTATTTCCCTGCTGTTCATTGGTTACTGTGATACAAAATATCACACAGTTATTGTGCTTGTCTATTTCTTTGCGTCATTTTTTGAAGGTAAATTTATTATATGTTCCTACAAGGATTTAACATCTTGTCATTATGAAACATTTCTTGCAATTTCTACTAAAGCTTTTTGACTGGAAGTCTACTTTGCCTCCTGGTATTATACACCTATCTGTAGTAACTTTCTTTGAATGGTGTTTGTAGGAAGACTATTCTTAATCCTTTTAACTTTCCTATATTTAGAGTGTGTCTATTAAAAACAGAATACAATATACTTGATGCTTTTTGATTCCCAATTTAAATATTATTTAGTCTATATTTAAGGTAATTACAGATATATTTTGATTTAAATCTACCATATTATCAATATTATATTGCTTTCCATTTGTTTTATTTCCTTTTATTCTCTTCCTTGCCTTTTAAAACTGATTAAATTTATTTTTAATTCAAATTTTTCCCATTTATCAATGCATTATTTAGACATTTCTGCTATTACTCTTACAGCAATGAATCTAAAGATGATAAAATTTATTTTGTCAAAGTCTGAAACAAATTAATACTTTTATCTCTTCCCATTGATACTAGGATGTTGTGGCCCATTGTCATGGCTTGTGCCTGTAATCTTAGCACTCTGGGAAGTTGAGGAGGAAGGATCCCTAGAGCTGAGGAGTTTGAGACCAGTCTGAGCAAGACACTCCATCTATACTAAAAAGAGAAAAACTAGCCAGGCATTGCGGCTGGCACCTGTAGTCCTAGCTACTTAGGAGGCTAAGGCAGGAGAATTGCTTGAATCCAGGAGTTTGAGGTTACGTGAGCTATGCTGACCAGGCACTCTAGTCCAGGTGACAGAGCGAGACTCTGCCTAAAAATGATAATAATAAAAAAACAATACTAGGATCTTGGATGGCTTAATCCTCATACACTTACTCACTTACTCTAGACTCATGTACTACTCTTATCATATATTATTTACTTTCTTTCTTTCTTTTTTTTTTTTTGTTGCTATTTTTGGCCGGGGCCGAGTTTGAACCTGCCATCTCTGATATATGGGGCTGGCACCCTACTCTTTGAGCCACAGATGCTGCCCACTCCCCCCCTTTTTTTTTTGAGACAGAGTCTCAAGCTGTCACCCTGGGTAGAGTGCTGTGGTGTCACAGCTCACAACAACCTCAAACTCTTGGGCTTAAGTGGTTCTCTTGCCTCAGTCTCCCAAGTAGCTGGTACTATAGGCACCCACCACAACTCCTGGCTAGTTTGTTGTTGTTGTAGTTGTCATTGCTGTTTAACCGGCCCAGACAAGTTCAAACCCACCAGCCCAGACAAGTTCAAACCCACCAGCCCTGGTGCATGTGGCTGGTGTCCTAACTACTGAGCTATGGGCACTGAGTCCATATATTATTTTCTTGATTTCTCCATCCTTACGAGTGTCTTATTACAATTGTTTTAGACAGCCAATATTCATTTAACTTTCGCTACAGATTTAACCATTCATCCTTTACTAAGCTCTTCTTTTCTCTTGCATTTTTGAACCTTTCATTGGCTTCATTTTACTTTTGCGCCCAAACCCACATTTAGTATTTAAGAGAGGTTCTATTTGTTATATACTGAGTTTTATTTATTTTTAAATATTTGTATTTTATCTTTATTTTCGAAGAACATTTTACCAGAAACAGAAATATAATAGGCAGCCATTCTTTTAGCTCTTGATTATATTATCCCCTTGTTTTTTTTTTCTGGTTTCCTTCATTTTTGGTGGAAAGGCAGCTTTTATTATCTTTTAAACTTATGCTAAATCTTACTTTTACCTCTTTAAAGATGATATATTATTTTGCCTCGGGACAATTTTTATATTTTCTCTTGTGTGCTTTTGTGTGTGTGTGTGTGTGTGTGTGTGTTTGCAAATGCTTCTTTTTTTCTTTACACTATTTCTAGCTGTGATTTTCTTTGGATTTATCCTACCAGTGTTCATATTACTTCTTTAACCTATGCCTTGATATCTTTAATCAAATTAGGAACATTCTTAGGAATTATATCTTCCAATATTGCTTCTCCTCCAATCCCTCTTAACTTTTTCTCAAGAACCAAATTCTAGGCTCATCTCTTCTCTCAATCGTATTGTTATTAGTGATCACTCACTGTCTTGGTAGCTTTCTGATGCCTTTAAAAAGAAATAGTTCTTTTTGTAAGATATTTTACCTACATTGTCTATTTTTTTTTCAGTGAAAGAATTGGTCTGAATCAACCTATTCTGAATCAACCTATTCTGTCATTGTTAGAATTCAAAACCTATGAAATGCAACTCAATAGATTCCAAATTAATGAGATTATTCAGGTAAAATCATCTAAAGAACATACATCAGCTTGTTAATTTTTTAATCTGTTAAAATTCTGAATATAATTTTATATTCTTATATTGTTCATATAATATATTAATTTCTATATAGTCTAGCATATATTTTATTTCAATCTGTATTTTTAATATATTTGATTGTTTCACTAGACCAGCGGTTCTTGACCCATGGGTCACGACCCTTTGGGGGTCAAACGACCGTTTCACAGGGATCGCCTAAATATATCCTACATATCAGATATTTACATTACAATTAACAACAGTACCAAAATTACAGTTATGAAGTAGCGATGAAAATAATTTTATGTTTGGAGGTCACCACAACATGAAGAACTGTATTAAAGGGTCACAGCATTAGGAAGTTTAAGAACCACTGTCCTAGACCATGTATCACTATATCAGAAGAGTATACTTTTGCTCTTCTCATTTCTCCCTAGAAGTTTCTCAGATAAGTGCTATAATTCAGGACTGGGAACTAATGGGGAAAAAAAAATCCTCCATCACTTCACTCCTTAATAGAGTCATGTGGCTTTGTTTCTAAGCTAACCAAAAATGTATCATTAAATTACCTTGATCATGAAATCACAACATAGTTTTCAAAATGTGATATTCAATGAAAGTGGTTTTCTCCAGATATCTCTTAAATAATATTGAAGTGATAAATGAAATTGGCATGGATTCTTATCACATTTTTATTTCAAATGTACTGTGCAGTCTCCATCTTTTGAGGGATATGAACCTACCACTTGCAATGGCCGCACATAGGCTTGTATAACAATGAGGTTAAACCATTAAGGATTGTGTTGCTTAAAAGTTACACAGAATGAGCCAGAATTTGTACTGGGTGGGCATAGGATCCATAGCCACAATTTAGCAGCTAGGTATTGATTCTCAGGCCCAGACTCTGAACCTATGGCTGATCCATAGGGAGATAGTGTTGAATTCAAATATTAGTAAACCTGTGAGGCATTCATGCTAATGGTGGGCATCAGAAACCATGGTCTTCTTTGTAGTATAGCAAGGAGCAAAGGGTGTGGCAATATATCTCATTAATAAGAGGTTAGAAGCCCAGGAGTTGGAGGTTGCGCCTCTGTAGTTCCCTAGAACTTGCATTTCCTTGTAGCTCTCCTCCTGTGTTAAAAAACTTCTCACTGCTTTTGTGGCTCTCTAATGCCTTTAACAATATAATTTTTTAAATCTATCTGTTGTTTCAGTCCGTCGCGTCTAGTTGTTCTTAGCAGGAGGTTGATTCTGACCAAAAATTGTGGTAACAGAAATGTGTACATATCAAGACCACACAAAGGGATGAATACATGTATTCATTGTATTATAATGAATGTAGAAGCATTTTCTACCTCTTACCATGGACACAACTTATTTTGGTGAAGTTCACCAGGAAGAAGCATTTTTCTTTTTTTTTTTTTTTTGAGACACAGCCTCAAGTTGTCACCCTGGATAGAGTGCTGTGGCATCACAGCTCACAGCAACCTCCAACTCCTGGGCTTAAGTGGTTCTCTTGCCTCAGCCTCCCAAGTAGCTAAGACTACAGGCGCCTGCCACAATGCCCAGCTATTTTTTGGTTGTAGTTGTCCTTGTTGTTTGGCAGGGCTGGGCTGGATTCAAACCTGCTAGCTCCGGTGTATGTAGCTGGAGCCTTAGCCACTTGAGCTACAGGCACCAAGCCAGGAAGAAACATTTTTATCAGGATCTTGA
Source organism: Otolemur garnettii (assembly GCF_000181295.1). Taxonomy (NCBI): domain Eukaryota; kingdom Metazoa; phylum Chordata; class Mammalia; order Primates; family Galagidae; genus Otolemur; species Otolemur garnettii. The sequence continues at coordinate 11,141,544 of NW_003852446.1, forward strand.
GCAAGCATTTTACTAGACAATGACCAATTCAGTAGTTTAACTCTTACAGCTTGCTAGCATCTCAGTATTTTGGGGTTATCCTTTGCATAATGATGAATTCCTTTATTCAACAAAAATTTAATGAGACATTGAGTTTAGAGTCCAGTACTAGACAAGTAGGATATGAAAAAATTCAGGGCGGCGCCTGTGGCTCAAGGAGTAGGGCGCCAGGCCCCATATACCGGAGGTGGCAGTTTCAAACCTGGCCCTGGCCAAAAACTGCAAAAAAAAAAAAAAAAAAAGAAAGAAAAAGAAAAAAGAAAAAATTCAGAAACTTCACAGCTTACAAATGTGAAATTATTTCTTAGTGTTAATGGAACTAAGAGATTTCACTTGACTGACCATGGACCAAGTCAAAAAGGGGAGCAAGCCAGGTAGAAGATTGTAAGTAAAATGGTCCCAGGTATTGCAGGTTGCTATAACTCTGCAATGAAATAGAAAATGGTGGTGCTGGATGCCATCTGTGGTGCCACTCTGAAGATGAGGCAATTGAACTGCCAATGTTTTATAGTGCTCTTCTGGTTTCTTCATTACTTATAATCACCAAATTAATTTTGGTATTTTACTCAGCTAGAATAGTGTTACAGGAATTTCATTTATTATATGAAAAGAAAAACAAAATATGTCCCTTGATGTGCCATTGTGAAGTTGACTATGTGGCACAGAATAAATAATGTTATTTAATTCAAGCTGTTAGTATCACTGCTAACTCCCTGAATGAGAGTAGAAACCCACTTAATTTTTTTAATGTTTTCATTTCCAAGCTGTTTAAGAGTAATAAGAAAATCTCACCCAGATCATGGATATGTGGGATTTATGAAAAGATGATTCTAGATTATTTTGAAAATTTTGGATATAAACTGTTAAAATTATTATAAATATAGTTATGAGTTATTACTTGCCTCAAACCATTATAGTAAGTGATACTTCCTAAAGTTAAAACTATTTTTAATATTATGTGCATGCCCAAATGAATCATATTTAGATATCAGTGCCAAATTAGGCATTTCATAGGGAGTATCAGTATGGGTAATGTGACAGCCAATATTGAGGCAACATAATTGTGCTTTTAAGTGCTTCAAAAAAGGACATGTCATATTGGAACCACACAAGAGTGCCATTTTTGTAGGTCAAAGATGTTCAAGAATTGGAAATTTCATATACTTTCACCTAAATAAAAGGCCAAGGATTAATTCTATTTCTAGCCTTTATCCGAGTGAAGGCTTTTAACCTCTCCTTAAGCCCCAGTTTCTCAGTTATCAATGGGGTATGATGCAGTTCACCCTTTCACAAATGTAGCATTTTGCTTTCTCATTTCCTTTCTCTATTTATATCTGTCCCCGACTTGCCTATATAAGCGTCATGATAGATACGTTATTTCTTGGCTGTGTGAAATGACCAAGTTACTTAACATCTCTAAACCTCAACTCTCAACTATAAAATTGAAATAATAATCATATACTATTAACTACAAAAGTGGACGGCTGTGCAAATTAAGGAGGCAAAATATGTTAAGTATTTAAAATAGAACCTGGCACACAGTACATGGTTAACAGATATCAAATTGTACTTTTATGACTTTAGCACAGAAATTAAGCATTATTCCTCATGTTTAGTGATATCATTTTATTATTGTCTAGTCAGAGGGCATTCTGTTGTCTGGCAGGATCTTGGTGTGATTAATAAAATATTCTGATTAATAAAGTACCGTATCTGTCATTCAATTGCACATAATAAGTAGGCAGTTTAAATATGTAATTGAATTAATTTCCTATTTAAGAAAAAAACATTACATTTGACTTCCAGACCATTCAAAATATAATTCATTCATCCATCACTAAGAAAGTGTTTCAGAATGCTGTAGAGCCTGAGGGTCTTCCTTATAACCATCTGTTATAATTGCATTATGGGTGTGTAGATGAGTCATTAACAGATAATGTTAGTCAATAGAGTATTGGATAAAATTGATTGTACTGTGTTATCTAATTGATCTTTGATTCTTTTTTTTTTTTTGATCTTTGATTCTTTAAAGAAATTTCTCACTTTCATTATTGGCAGGTACAGTTTTCTGTTTCTGTTGGTGGCTTATTCTCCATAAGTGAAGGTCTAAATGGAATGACTTGTATTGGAAGGTACTGCTCTAATGCCGTTTCTACAAATATCTGTGATACCCATTGGAAGGCAGTGGTATCCAGGTTGATCAAGACCTCTTTGAAAGGTAGTTGTGCCCAAACTGCTTTGTTAGCCCCATTTGACCATGTTCAAACCCATTTCAATTTGGACTCTTGGCTTCATCTCTGCCACCAGTGATGTTGAATCTCTTTGGATTTGGTGCTTCTTTCTGGCCACCCTGGCTTTGCCTCTTGACTTTCCTTCAAAGATTTTGGCCTTGATTTGGACAAGGAAGTTCTGCAGAGGGCCTAGAATACCTTGACTTCCTCATAATCTATTTCCCTAGCCTTAATAGACTGGACTGGTGTCAGACTGGCTTTGACTGGCCAAACGATTCACCTAATGCAAAAGAGCATTCAGAGATTAAGGCTTTCATCAAGGTTTTATGAGAAGCTTCGAACTCATACAGAATTACTTCCTTTAACATCTTATCTTGGGAAAAAATAATGTTTGTAAGTCAAAATAAATCTTTCAAGCTTTAGGAGAAACACCACTTTCATTGGAATTCTATACTAAATTAGATTCTTATCTTGTACTATACCCCAAAATCGACCTAAAATAAATTAAAAACTTAAATATATCTGATACTGTAAAAATACTCTAAGAAAACATAGGGTAAAATATCTGAGAACTTGGGCGAACTGCAGCCAGCTTTTTGCAGAAGCTCCCGTCCAGAAGGAGGCTGAAAGGACAGAACCTTAGCAAATTAGCTGATGGTTTGGAGCAGAGACAAGAGAGAAGATTGAAGAGTGCACTTCAACCTTCCTGAGGCGAGCTG
>NW_003852446.1:11154025-11185630 GCF_000181295.1 Otolemur garnettii
AAAAAAAAAAAAGGAAAAAAAAAATATCTGAGAACTTGAGCTGGCTAGTGAATTTTTGGTTATGACTCCACAAGCACAGACAACAAAAGCAAAAATAAACACTTGGAACTAAAAGATTTCTACACAGAAAAGGAAGCAATTAACAGAATGAAGAGGTAACCTATGAGTTGGGCAAAAGTATTTGCAAGCCATATATCTAATAAGGGATTAATATCCAAAATATATAAAGAACTCAAATAACTCAGCAATAAACATCATCATCATCACCATAACTAAATTTAAAAAATCGACAAGGGATTGAAATGGATGAATAGATATTTCTCAAAAGAAGACATGCAATGGCCACAGATATATGAAAAGTGCTCAACATTGCTAATCATTAGGAAAATGCAAATTAAAACTACAGTGAGATATCACATTACAACTGTCTTTGACTTAAAATGTACAAAAACAAAATACGTGAGCAAAATGTGTGTGCCCTTGTAATATTCTGAAATTAAAAAAATAAAAATATAAAGGAAAAAAGAAAAATTTACATATATGTATTTATAAATAAAATGCCATACTATTTGTCCCTATCAAAGAAGGAAGTTCTATTACTTGTGTCCGCATGGATAAAATTGGAGAGCATTAGAGTAAATCAAATAAGCCAGGCACAGAAAGACAGACACCACATGTCTAACGATATCTGGAATCTAAAACAATCTGATGTATAGAAACAGAGAGTAAAATGGTGGTTACAGAGACTGAGGAGTGGGGGAATGGAGAGTTGAGGGTCAAAGGATACAAACCCTCAGTTACTTAGGAGAAATAAAGGTGGTTTAGGTTTTTTTTTTTTTTTTTGAGAGCTACTGTACAGTGTCATGAATATAGTTAATAATAGTGTATTAGACATTTCAAAATTGCTAAGACCGTATATTTCATATGTTCTTACAGGAAAAATAATGAGCATTTGAGGTGATGTATATGTTAATTAGCTTGACTCATTTATTTCATATTGTATTCATAAATCAAGCATTACTTTATACCTTATACATACAATAGTTAACTCTTAGTTTATAATAAAATGCTTTTTAAAAGGGGTCAGTGGACCTAGATAGTTCTTAAAAAGTATAGGATTCTATTTAAAACCCTAGGGTGACACGTCTGTCTGTCTCTCTATTCCGCAATGCTATTGAATATCACCTAAGCATACCAGAAAATGCAGCCACCTGCTTCTGCTGTGAAAAACCTGGTACAGTGGCATTGTCCATCAATCATCATAAGTACAGCTGGCTCTTCATATTCACAGGTTCTGCATCTGAGAATTCAACAGACAGGAGATCAGAAATGTTCAGAAAATAAAAGTAACGATGCAACAATAAAATAGCACAAATCCAAAAACCAGTACATTGTAAAAACTATTTACATAGCATTAAAAACTATTAACATTGTATTAGATAGTATAAGTAATCTAGAAATGATTTGCAGTATATGGGAGGATATGTGTAGGTTGTATGCAAGTACTACATCATTTCATATAAGGAACTTGAACAGCCTCAGACTTTGGTATCTACAGGGTTGTGGAACCAAATCTTCCACAGATACCGAAGGATGACTATATTCGGGAAGATTTCCCATTTGGGAGAAAATGCAAGCAACACAAACCTCTTAAGGGTCAGATTAGAGAGCTTTCATGATATTTGAGGTCAAGTTTCCAACAAGCATTCTAGCAGGTATGATTCAATTCTGCCTGATTTTCAAGTATCACGTGAAGATATTCTCATTGTTTTATTTATGTCTGCGTCAAACACTAATGTTTTCAAATAATACATAATACAATGGAAATGGTTGACATTTTCAGTTTTCAATTAGCAATATTGTTTTAAGCACTTACTTTGAAGTAAAAATTTGCACATTTATGACAGTTATAAATGAAAGCTTTTGGCTGACTGATTTTAATGGCTGAATCATGAGAGATGCATATTTTAGAAAAGTTAAAACTGCCATTTTTTCTATTATGTATTAATAGTGTTCCAGTGTAGCCATTTGTTTTAAACATGTCAACTTGCTTTAAATGTTCCATTTAGCAATCACTAATTGCTGTATGCTATTTAAGTGATCTGTTAACATCTGTAGGCTAAAGTCAAGGTCAGTGTTCTGAATGTGGGAATAAGATACAAATATTTTTTTTTTCCCTAAGGCCAAATAAAGTATGACATGAGACTGACCTAAAGCTGGGAAAGGTCATGTTAGCAAAGAATTCCAACCAAAGATCCAAGCAGATGGGTACTAGTGCTTGATAGAGGCCATAGTGAGAGTGCTTCAGGGATGGCAGTAACTCGGGGAATCATATCCAACAGGCAGTCTAGTGGTGTGCTTTGGGAAAACAATCTCTAGAAAATGAGGATGTAGGCAAAGACAGTAAGGTTAGAAGAGAAGCTACAAGAACAATGGTAGGATGTAATAAAATATGCTTGGGGAACAGTGGAGGAAAGCCAGGTACCAGGACTGAGAAGAAACAAAGGGTCAAGCTAAATTGGATGCTGTTTTCCTAGAGTGACTGCTAACATTACCTGTGGACAAAAATTAATCGCAGAGAATAGCGTAAGGATGGATCTTTATGTGGGTAATAAAAATGTTAATTCCATGTTAGAGTCTTGTAATTAAGAAAGCCAAACAGACTATTATAACAAAAGCCCTGTCCATCATTCTGGCAGAGAAAGAGGAAATTCAAAGGTGGATTTGAAGTGCCTCATGAGGGAAGAATTGATTGAATTTGAAGATTAGTTGGAGGTGGAGAAGATAGATGTCTGTGAGCTTTTTAAATTCAGCGCCCCTGGGACAAGTTGCTAGAAAAAGGATAAGACAATAGGAGATGTTCTCTGGGGTGAGCAGGAGAATCAGTTCTGTGTTAAGCAGGCTCAGTTTAATTTGATTGTGAAACGGTTATGGAAACAAGTGAGACATGTGAGGAAAAACATCACGTCTCATTATTTGAGTGTTCTTTTATTCTTTAAGGAACCATTTGTAGACATCAATAATGTTTCTATAGCTTTCAGTTAAGAGTGAACTATTGAGATTTATATAACACAGAAGGTGAAACATTTCTACTTATTGTTTGGGATTCATTGAGAGTACAAAGACTTAGGTTACACTGATTGCGTTTGTTAGGTAAAGTCCCTCTTCTAATTGTGTCCTGCCCCCAAGAGGTGTGCCATACACTGTTACCCTCAACTCCCCTTCCTCCTACCATCTCCCTGCTTCCTCATTTCCTACCCCCCAGCTTGAATTGTATCATTTACTGCTTTCATATCACAATTGAGTACGTTGGATTCTTGAAACATTTCAATTTATAAAGAATATTTGGCTGTCCTTAATAAGACTAATTTGAAATTAAAATAAATGACATTAAAGCATACAGTTTTTTTTTTTTTTACAGAAGAGCCAAATTCACTTCAAAATATAAAATATTGAGACTGCAGACAACTTCAGGTATCATGTATAACATAGCTCTGATTATTAGCTCTTTGTTGGATGTGTAGCATGCAAATATCTGTTCCTATTCTATAGGTTATCTTTTTGTTTTGTTGATTGTGTTTTTAGCTGTGCAGAAGTTTTTTAACTTGATCAGGTCATTTTTATTTATTTTTGTTGTTGCTGGGATTGCCAGGAGGACCTTCTTCAGAGATTCCTTCTTTAGGCTAATAAGATTAAGGTTTTTTTCCACACACTTTTTTCTAGTATTTTTATAGTTTCCTGTCCTAAATTTAAATTTCTTATCCATTGTGTGTTAATTTTTGTAAGTAGTATGAGGTGTAGGTCCAGTTTCAGTCTTTTACATGTGGGTGGCCAATTCTCCCAGAAATATTTATTGAGTAGGAATTCTTTTCTATAGTGTATGATTTTGTTTGCTTTGTCAAAGATCATATGGCAGTATCCGGATGGCTTCATCTCCAGAATCTCTGTTATGTTCCATAGATCCATGTCTCTATTTTTATTCTAATACCATGCTGTTTTGATCACTATAGTCTCAGAGTATAGCCTGAAGTCGGATAAAGTGATGCCTCTAGATTTGTTATTGTTTCATAGAAATGCATTGGCTATTTAGGTTTTTTTTTTTTTTTCTGGTTCCATACAAAACAGAGATATTTTTTCAAGATCTTCAAAGTATGACATTGGTATTTGAATGAGGATTGCAATAAATCTGTGAATTACTTTGAGTAGTAAAGATTTTTAACAATGTTGATTTTTCCAAGCCATGAGCATATGTTCTTCCATTTGTTCACATCCTTTGGAATTTCTTTTTGATTACTTCATAGTTCTCTCTATAGGGATGCTTCACATCTTTTGTTAAGTATATCCCCAGGTATTTCATTTTCTTTGATGCTACTGTGAAGGGTATTGTGTCTTTTATTTGATTTTCAGATTGACTGTTGTTGCTGAATATGAAGGCTATTTATTGATTTGCATGCATTGATTTTATAACCTAAGACATTGCTATATTTCTTTACAAGAGTCTTGTGGTTGAGTTCTTGGGGTTTTCTAGGTATAAGATCATATAATTAACAAAGAAGGATAGTTTGACCTCCTCTGTCCCCATTTGGATACTGCTGATATCCTTCTCTCGTCTGATTGCATTAGCTAAGGCCACTACCACAGTGGTTCTCAACCTTCCTAATGCCTCCTAATGCTGCAACCCTTTAATACAGTTCCTCATGTTGTGGTGACCCCCAACCATAAAATTATTTTTGTTGCTACTTCATAACTGTAATGAATTGCAATGTAAATATCTGATATGCAGGATGTATTTTCATTGTCACAAAGAGGTCACAATGCACAGGTTGAGAACTGCTGCTCTAGCACTATGTTCAGTAATAGTGGTGGTAGTGGGCATCTTTTTCTGGTTACAGTTTTAAGTGAGGATGCTTTCAGTTTTTCATCATTCAGTATGATATTGGCTACGGGTTTGTCATAGATTGCCTCTATCAGTTTAAGGAATGTCCCATTTATGCCAATTTTCTTGAGCATTCTTATCAAAAAATAATGTGAATTTTGCAAATGCCTTTTCCGTGTCTATTTACAGAATCATATGGTCTTTCTTTTTACTTCTATCTTTACATTTATAGATTTGGGTATATTGAGCGAGCCTTGCATCCTTGGGAATGAAGCCCACCTTGTTGTGATGAATTATTTTTTTGATGTGTAGTTGAATTCTGTTTGCTAAGATTTTATTGAATATTTTTCATCAATACTCATTAATGGTATTAGTATATAGTGTTATTTTTTATTGTGTCCTTTTCTGGTTTTGGAATTGGGGTGCTGTTTGCTTCATAGAAGGAATTGGGGAGGTTTCTTTCTTAATGTCCAAATAGATTCTGAAATGCAAGTATGAGCTCTTCAATAAAGGTTTGGTAGAATTCTGGTGTGAAACCATGGGGTCTGGAACTTTTTATTGGACGCTTTTTTATTGTTGCAATTTTGATGCTTGATATCAGTCTGTTCAAGAGATGTATTTCTTCCTGGTTGAGTCTAGGGAGGTAGTGTGATTCTAGGAAGTTGTCTTTTCCTTCACACTTTTAAATTCTGAGCATAGAGATTTTTGTAGTATTTAGTGATTATATTTTATATTTCTGTTGTATCTGTTATTATTTCCCCCCTTTTCATTTCTGTTTGAGCTTATTAGAGATCATTATTTTTCTGTTTCTTATTAATGTAGCCAAGGGTTCATCAATTTTATTTATCTTTTCAAAGAACAAGCTTGTTAATCTTCTGAATGTTTCTTTTGTTCTCAATTTTATTTAGTTCTGCTCTCTTTTTGGTTAGTAAAATAAAGACACCTGGAAACTAAAGGACAAACTCTAGCTACCATAATGGCCCACATGATAAAAGAAGGCAACGAGCCTCATACATCAAGACAAACAAAACTATACCCTACTTATTAATCCTCTTAATAAATGTGAATGGCATGAATTCCCCACCAAAGAGGCACAGGCTGGATGACTGGGTAAATTAGTATAATCCAAGTATATTCTCTCTTCAAGAAATACAACTAACCCCCAAGGACAAATAATGACTTAGGGTAAAGGGTTGGAAAACAATATTTTATGCAAATGGAAACCAGAAGGAAGCATGAATTGCAATTCTTTTTGAAGATACAATTGACTTTAAAATACCAAAAGTAAAGAAAGACAAAGATGGATAATGATCAAGGCAGCATTTCAACAAGAAGACATTTCAATCCTAAATATTTATATATCCAACTTAAACACTCGCAGATTTATAGAGCAAGCCCTACATGGTCTTAAAAAAATGATAAACTATAACACTAATAGCCAGGGACTTTAACACTTCAACACCCCACAGAACTAGATAGATCCTCCAAGCAGAAACTAAGCAGAGAAACAGTGGACTTAAATGTGACTCTAGATCAAATAGGTTTAACAGATATATACAGGACATTCTACTCTACTACTACAGTTCTTCTTCTCTTACCTTCTTCATCTCTTCCTCCCTCCCTTCCTTCCATTTTTATTTCTTTCTTTCTTTTTTTTTTTCTGTCTTACTTTAACAAAGATATATTAGCATTCCACTGGGAACACTGGGCTCAAAATAAAAAGAAAAGTAAGGCAAAGGACTAGCCCGAAAGACACTTAAAAGAGTCTAACTACTTACTTCAAAGGTTCCTTAGGCTTAAAAATCAAAGCCTCATGAAATCAACCTGGATTTGTTCAGCTGATTCTTATACCTTGAGTGAGATTTTGAAAATTTAGAGGATCATATTCAAGCTCCCTTGAAGCATTCCAAGGCATTTTTGTAAGAAGATACTTATATGAATTTGGTATGCTTATTATAAATAATCTCCACCTGAAGACCAGCTAGATCACGGAAAGAATGAGTGAACTTTATTAGTTTAGTTTGTTTTCTTCACTATGTTTACTTTAAAATGAGAAAAACTTTCAGAATATTCTTCAATTCATATTTTCACAAACAGAATCATCTTTGCCCTACTCCTAATTAGGGTATTTTTCTGAATTTCTGTCTCCTAATTACAATGTTACACTGTGGCTTCTTTTCTCTTCACTGTGTGTCTTGGCAAGGAATAAGTGGAAAGTGCCATAATTAAAATATTCTATCTAAAAGAGTTGTTATTTTTATATTCATAGCCAAAGATATTTTTTCTATTAATGATCTATAAGTATGTAAGGAAATTTAGTGATATTAATTCTGGACTTATATCAAGATCTTTAAACTAAAAAACTTGCATCTACCTCTCTTCTTTAGTGAGAGAGAGTTTAGTGATGTTGTCAAAGAGCTTCCTGGTTCATTTTTAAAGTCAAACTTTTTTGTCCTCGTAAAATTTAGATTTGCTGCCAGTCGCGCTTATTTTTCCTTTAGAAGTTTGAAATGGCAATTGAATGTCTTACACTTTATTAGGTTTCTAAAGAGCTTTTACTTCTAGGATGGCTGCTGGGCCATCAAACTGGAAAGAGAACTACCATTTGGCAAGATGAACACTGCATGCGGGTAGGGAGTTTGAACGTTCCATTCTAGGTTCTGGGCATAATAGATCTTTAAAACCATTTTAAGGTGCCACACATCATTAAAAAAAAAAAAAAAAAAAAAACCTAACTTCTATCAATAATATCTTAATGGCTTCAGTTGACACAGGAAGGCTATTTTGTTGTTCAAGAAAATAGTCCCTGGGCAGGTGGTCTTGCCGGATCACAGGAGAGGACAAGCCATAAGCTGGGCCAATGTCCTTTCATTCTGTAGTACTGATGTGCAGAAACTGGAGATCGAATTTCACGTGCTTTTAAATAAAATCATTCAATTGAATTGTACTTGAATTCAACAGGATAAAAAGGATAAAGTACTTACTGACCTTTATTTCTCAGTGGTAATGGCTTTTGTCTCTGTTCTCAGCACTGCAGGATATTCCTTAGTAACTCTAAAAGATTCATTTGTTTCTCTCTTTGGCTTTTGCTTTATCATCTTTAAGCCAATGTGCATTGACTCTGTTATGCCATGTATTACCCTTTTCTTCTAAACAGGGATTAGTAAAAGCCATTTTGATTGCCCATATTACATTTAATAATTTACATAAGCACACATTTTACACATTTCTTTATCAATTTTAGAAGGTATCTCTTGATTCCCTACGATGTAAGATGAAAACATTTGGACACGTCCACTTCCCTCCAGCCGTAGTCTTACATGTCTCACTTTCTATCCGTAATAACATCACTTGCACATTGTGAAGGTGTGGAACATATACATTCGTATTATGTTAGCATGTCAATTCTAATCAAAAATCACCAAGGACAGTTACGGAAAAAAAAATATGGCTACCAAGGTCACCGATTGTGGCCATTTCAATAAGGAGGAAGGGGAAAGAATGGAGCATTCTTGTAGGTTCTTTGGTATAGGTACATGTGACCTCTGTTCCTATTTCACTGGGAAGCATTTAGTGGTATGGTCATACCTAATTGCAAGAGGGGTATGAGTGATAAACTTAAAACCTTGGATTGGGTGTTATTTGGCATGTGCACACACGTATGTGTACATGTAGGATCAGTTCCCAGAGGTGGAGTTGTTTGGCAAAGCAGCATTTGTATTTGTAAATTAGATGAGCATTGCCAGATTGCTATCTATAGGGGTTCTCCCACTCATAGTCTACGTGTTTCCCTATAGCTTCAACATAGAGAGGTTCTAATATGTTTTATTTTTGCCAATTGAAAAGATGAAAAATGGGAACTCAGTGTAGTTACAACTTGTATTTCTTCTATTTTGCATGAATTCAACATCTTCTATATGTATTTTTTGGATTTTTATTTCTGTGTGTGAACTGCCTGGTCATATCTGCCTAATGTTCTTAATAGGTGTTGCTTTCTTGCTTAATTGTGGGATCACTTTATATATGGTAATGATTAAAGTCAGTGAGTATTATGCGGCATTTGTCAACAGTGAATTAGAAATGAATGTACTTATTGCCTCAAATGAATGAAGGTCAGCCCATTTCAAGAGTACACCATTTTAAATTAAAGATATATTTTTTTCTTGTTGTATAGGGAGTGTGATATTTTGCCTTTTATGAGGAACATATCTGGGAAATGGAAGGTAGCATTTATACACAGAACTTGCCCAAGGAACTAGCCTCACCTTTAATTCTACTCCCTTAATTGCACTCTACAAAAGGAACACCTTTGATGTTTCCTCTCTGTGTTTGAAGATAAGACAAACTAAAAAGACATTGAAAAATTTCCCCACTTTCCATTAAGGAGAATCTAAAGCCAGAGTGAGAAATTTAAATACTAACAAATCTGATACTTTCCAAAAATTTAGGAGAATAATGTCAAATAGGGTCCAACAGGAGTCAGAAATGCTACATGATCAATCAATAGAAAACTATTGGTAAGTTGCAGTGTGATAAAGGTTCCAACACTTGTAATTTTAGGCATGCCAATTGTCAGTCTATTTACTATATAATTATAAATGGATACTATCTGGAAAAAAGCTGAAATTTATAAATATTTTGACTTTAGATGGAGGGGGAAAGAAGTGATATTAAAGAGTAAAGTTATTTACAAATCAACATGTCTACAAAAGTAATTCCTATATCTTTAATTTTGTTTATTATTTTAACTCAATGTAGTACATAAAATTTTATTTTATTTTATTTTATTTTATTTATGTTTTTAGAGACAAGGTCTTGCTCTGTCACTTAGGCCGGAATGCAATCATCACTCATTGCAGCCTCAAACTCCTGGGCTCAAGCAATCCTCCCAGCTCAGCCTGCTGTGTGTCTAGGACTACAGGCATGTGCCACCAGACACTATGCCTGGATAATGTTTTCTTTTTAAATTTTTTGTATAAATGAGATCTTACTCTATTCTTCAGGCTGATCTTAAATTCCTGACCTTGAGCCATCCTCCTGCTTCGGCCTCCCAAACTGCCAGGATTAAAGGTATGAGCCACTGTGCCTAGCCTGATTTAACTGGCAAATAATAATTGTACATATTTATGGGGTACATAGTGATGTTACTACACATATAGTGTATAGTGATCAGATCAGGGCAATTAGCATATTTGTCATCTCAAACACTTATCATTTCTTTGTTGGGAATGTTCGATATCCTTCTAGCTATTTGAAGCTATATATTATTGTTAACTATAGTCATCCTAAAGTATGTAAATTCTTTGTGCTGTACATTTTATAAGTAAGCAGACAGTTTTATTTAATTTGCACCTATCATATACTTTTTATGACTGTATGTGTGAATAAAAGTGTAAGGAAAAAAATGAATGAAGTTCTAAAGACAGGGTGTTATTAATACCTATTCACAGAGTAGAGCCATTGATACCATTAAGTTCTTCCAGTTAATATACAATGGTAATGAAATCACAGATATAAGGAAAGTTGATAAAGTAATAATTATAATTAATATGGTAGAAGTAAAACAATCTATTTCATAATCAAATGACTGCCTTAAATGTTTAAGTCACAATTTAACAGCTGTGAAAGGATGCAGACATAGAACTTAAGCTAAAAGTAATATTCATGGGAGTTATTAGAATTAGTGTAAATTTTGGCATGAGAATAGCTTGTAGAGGAAGTAAGATTTTGAAATTTTACTACGGAATTACTTCCTCAGGTTTAAAAAGTTCTGATGTGAGCGGTGCTTGTGGCTCAGTGAGTAGGGCGCTGGCCCCAGATACTGAGGGTGGTGGGTTCAAACCCGGCCCCAGCCAAACTGCAACAAAAAATAGTTGGGTATTGTGGGCACCTGTAGTCCCAGCTACTTAGGAGGTTGAAGCAAGAGAATCACCAAGGCCAAGAGCTGGAGGTTGCTGTGAGCTGTGACGCCATGGCACTCTACCAAAGGTGACAAAATAAGACTCTGTCTCAAATAAATAAAAAATGAATAAATAAAAAATAAGATAAAAAAAGAAAAAGTTCTGATGTATTAAAATTCAACTTGAAGGTAAGTCATGAAAGGAGTGATTTAACAGTTAAGTTGTGACATTAATGATAAAGATGACTATCTCATTGAAACCTTATTTAATGTATCATCATTCAAAGTCTTCATACCCTATTTACTTTTACAAAATTCTTTTTTCATCAGTCAGTTCAGAACCAGGAAAATTGGGATGGAATTTATTTGCTCTTACATCATTACAGAAGTGAATTGGCCATTGACTTGTATTTTTTAAGGTGATAAATTAGCAGCCAAAAGACTGTGAGTATAAAAATCTCAAGTGTAATTTCTCAAGCTGCAGGCATTATGGATCTTTTTGTGTATTTGAAAGTCAAATTGTATCCATGTAACTCAAAACATTTTCACCCCTTTAATATATTGAGATTAAAAAAAGTAACATGGAAGAAAAACAATCGAAGCATAGTAATATATGTTACAATTTACCATTACCTAGGTGAAATATGGAATTCTTTAAAAGTAGATTCTTAAGTCACTGTTACATTTCATTAAATCTGCTTTCATAAAGTTGTCTAAAAAACTCACAAAAATTTGATGTGGATTCCTAACATGTACTAAAAGACCATGAACTTATTCTGTGCTTTCTGATCCTGTGATTGCCTTCTGTCTGTTCTTGGGTGTGTGTGTTTCCAAGGATAAAATCAAATTCCCAAGAGCTGAATCAGTCCTCTACTCTCTGGCTTGTTACTTTGTCTATGCTTGAATTAGAAATGATGCCACCGTATTTTAACAAAGCACATTGCTTAGCTGAGGAAGCGCTTCCATGGTTCTTTGATGGTGCTTTGTTTGAACATCTCTCATAGTTTGTTTCACATGCTGTCATACGGTTTACTCATTTGTAATTTTCATATTATCATTACTAAATTATAAATTCACTTAAGAAAGTTACTGTGCTTTATATCATTTTTTTTTAATCACCTGACAAGAATGGCACAGAGGTTTGCCTGTAGTAGATGCTCAAGTAGTATTTTCTTGACTTTCATTGCTCTTGAGGGATATTTCCTTGTTGGCTTATAATTTGGGTTAGAATTCTGATTGTCAATGCATTTACTTCAGGGTGGTGCACACTTAGGTGGTTATTAGTTGAGAGAGGATACCTGGGAAAATTATGTTGTGATCTAGAAGGACAAAAAGCTTCTTGCAGGAACTCAAGGGCACTCCTACAAGGTTCTCCCCACGATAACTTAGCTCTTAAGAATTTATAAAAACTTAGCTTCCTGGAACCTTGCAACTAACACTTGCTTTCATTTCTATAAAGCCTGCACTTGCTTTGAAACCTCTAACAAGGGACAATATAATAATTCCTTTGTCTGCCTTTCTGTAAACTCGATAAAAGGACAGGGATAAAGCAGCCTGGGGAGCTTGGCTGTTTTGGACTCTAGTCTCCCCCCGCTCTGCCAGCTGAAATAAAGTCTTTCCTCTTTCAAACATAGGTGTTCAGGTGGTTTTCGCTCCATTATGGGGCCTTGTTTTCCTGCTACAATTATGATGTGTGAGACTGTTGCATAATTTTACCATTGTTTTATGAACTTTTTCTTTTTCCTCTTCCTTATTCTGAGGTGTTTGGAAGTGAAATATGCAACAGCTGAAAGCAATGTAGGTTTTGCATATATTTGTAATATGAGTAAGTTAAAATGTTTTTATATCCACAAATTGGGTAAGTAATTTCAGACAAAAACAGAGTCTACTGATTTCATTCATTCATTCATTCATTCAATGTAGACCTTAGATTAGAATCTAGCAGGAAAGGCAGATAAGCTGATAAGCAAGTAAATCATTATGAATTATTTACTTGAAAATTAAGAAATTTTCCATGAAGTTCATGAATAGAGAGATATGATACATAAGTTGGAGAAGGATCGTTATTTTTATGGGCAGAGAAGACCTAACTTAGATGTTCAAATCAAGATTAGAAGGGCAAAAGGAGCGAGCTATGTGAAGGACTAGATAGGCAGGGCCACGTAGGCAAAGGGAAGAGCCAAACCTCTAGAAAAGGATGATTATTAAATAGTAAAACACCAATTATTTCACTTCAAGTTTTATTTACATATGTTCAATAACAATAAAAATTCTCGGTGCAAAAAGGAAGATAAATTGCAATTTATCGACTATTTTCAGGTTCTTTTTCAGAGACTCTACATTTCCAAATGACCATCCCATAAATACCTTATATTCTGGAGGCTTATTATCAAATTCATAATCTCCCCATATCTACTTGCTTCTTTTGAAACTTCTTATCTTGCTAAGTAATAGCTATCATTCATTCACTTGTCCAAGTCCTAAATCGGAAACAGCGTCTAGATTCCCCCCCTGCCACACTCAATTTGTACACATATTTATTCATCTTACTCTAGAAGTAAATTCTTAATCTATTAACTTTGTCTCCATCCCTGCCTCTCACTAGCTCTTACCCATACTATTGAATAGCCTCCTCAATCTTATCTCTTCCTTAATTTTTACCCTTTTCCAATCCATCAAGAATTTTCTTTCCCAAGCAAACATTACATTAGCTTCTTACTCAAAATATTTCATTGACTTCTCATCACCTTCAGGGAAAAATACCAAATACTTGAGTGTGGCATGTCAGTCTTTTCATTCTCTGGCCTTCACTACCTGACAAATGTAACTTTCTATAGCTGCTCTTTAATATTGCCTTTCTATAAATCTCTGGCCAAAACTACTCGTATATCTTTATGTCATGGATACCATTCTTCTTTCTGTCTAGAATTCGCTCCCTACACAGTAACTCTACTATACTCTTATTTGAATCTTTAAAGCCTCAGCCCAAGGTTATGTTCCTTGTGAAGAGTTTCTTTATTCTTCTAGGCATCTCTGGACTTCTTTCCCCTTTTCACCCATTACACATTATAATTACAGTGATTAACATATTCCATTATAGTGCCTTATAATTCTGTATCCCTACCACGTCTTAGTCCCCGAGAATACAGGGGGACTCGTCATCTCATCCCTGGTGTTATATGTGAAATATAGTAATGTTCTGTAAGTATTTGTTGAATAACAGTCAAAACTAACTAAATACCTCCCAGTCTTCTTAGAAGCTTCTCTCTATTTTGCTAATGCTAAGCTGTGGCTTAGAGGAGTTAAATCATTAGTATAATAAGTGAGAGAGTTAGCATTTGATATCAGAATTATCTGGTTGCAATGTAATTGCTTCCTACTTATAGGACTGCTCCTCTGTTGGTTGGCTACACTTTTTACTTAACTATAAATATCCTTGAGGACAAGATTGAGCTTAGTCACAGGTGTTACTAAACTTTGCAGGCCACATCTATAATAGCATGGAAGCATATAACATCAATAGGTCAATTACCTCTCATGTCTTTAAACCTTTCCATATCTCAGCCTCATTGGCTCTGCCAGCTTCTAGTAATATGTCCAGACCCATGGAGGACAGTAGGTGAAGAAAAATCCAAATTGTTAATTAGCCATATACCCTTCACTTACCCATATTTATGAACAAGGAAAGTCAAGAGGAAGTGGATGAGATAATAGCAATAAATAAATAAATCATTGTTAAATGTTATGGTGATATTTATAGCAAACAATATACAACACAGTGCTTTATACTCTTCTAGAATATTGGGTTATCACCTCAGCAGACATGTAACCACTTTGTGAGATCCAATTTGAGGCATTTCTTAAAATAAGTAATAATGAACACATCTCAATGGAAGTTGTTACTGAGGTCTTTTATTAGTCTTCACCCAGTGTCCTTAAAGAATATGTCCAGTCTTTTCAGATATCAACCAACAAAGTACTTAGTATTGTCACTGACAGGCAGGGATTAACTGCTGATGACATAAAACAACTGTTCCTTCAAATAAAAACAACAAGACTCAAAAGTCCACTGTTCTCTGATAATTGATAGCCTACCAATAAGATATCTATTAATATAATATTGCAAGTAGAAGGATCATTGAAAGAATGTATATCACTGTTGGCTAAGGAAAAGGACAACTATCAAAAATACATCTAGTGAGGTTGCTAACATCAGAAATATTAAATCATTCCCAGTCCTTTCCTGAACTCCCCAAATTAATTGTCTGTATATATATATGAACAACACATCTTCTTGCCCTTAATCTCAATACTAAAAAGAATCTCTCAGAGTAGAATCTTAAAGTTGTGTGAAACACAAAAGCAAAGGAAATTGACTCATATTAATTGTAATAGAGGCATTTTTTTTTTTTTGCAGTTTTTGGCCGGGCCTGGGTTTGAACCCACCACCTCTGGCATATGGGGCCAGTGCCCTACTCCTTTGAGCCATAGGTGCTGCCCCGAGGCAAAAAGATTTTAAATAAAAAAGTCTGATTGTGCTAAAATGTGAATGATAACAGTAACACACACGCACACACACGGATGTACTCAGAGAAGGCTTGAAAGAAGTTGGCTTAATTTGTTTTCCTAGAACCATTCAGCTGATAGGGATTTCTAATAATCGTTAGTTATTTCCTCAATCCTGACCTATAACCATTACTGTGAGACTTCTATCAGAAGAATACACCTTATTTCTCTATTAACATAACACCTACAAATTTCATAAA
This sequence comes from Otolemur garnettii, assembly GCF_000181295.1. Classification (NCBI taxonomy): domain Eukaryota; kingdom Metazoa; phylum Chordata; class Mammalia; order Primates; family Galagidae; genus Otolemur; species Otolemur garnettii. The sequence continues at coordinate 11,169,567 of NW_003852446.1, forward strand.
TAAGACCTAATTTGGAAATGGGTCTTCCAGATAACATTTACTTCAAAAATACTGATTTTAGATTTTAATAAAAGTTCCCAAATATATGATCAAATTATATAAAACTAGACATTTACACATTAATAAACCTGCATTATGTCTGATTCAAGAAATAATAGAAGAATTAGCTATGGTCTTATAGTAACTATGAGAAAAATACTCTGTAAACACAGCTGACTTTATTCCTAGCAAGTCCATAAGCAGTATCAACTCAGGGATACTTAAATCTCTGTTCCATAACCAGGATTCCTACATTAATATTTTACTAGGCTTAAGGATTTGAAATGTCACTGTTACTAATTTAATTCAATAAATATGTATTGAGGAGATACAGTGGTTAATAATCTGGAAAGTGTATCCCTTAACGTTCTCTAAATCGTTACATTAAAATGGTGATTCTCAACATTAACCAAGCATCTTTGTTTTTGTTAATCTCTTATTCTTTTATTATGTAACATAAAATTTATTAACTTTATATTAGTATTTCAGTACTTTTAATTTTATATAGTAGTATTTAGGTTATGTAATATCAGGAGAAGAACTTTATCTTCTCTTGAGGGGAAGGGATTGGTACAGTTTAGTTGTACACAGGAGATTTAATATGATTTATAGAGGTGCAAATGAGTGCCAAGTTGACAAGGGGTGGGCTGGTGATGGTTAATTTTAGGTGTACAAGATTAAGGAACACCTAAAAACTGGTACAGTAATATTTTGGGTTATATCTGTGAGTGTGTTTCCAGAGGAGATTGATGTGTGAGTGTAAGTGGACTAGGTGGGGAACCTTTACCCTCAACACTGGCAGGCACCATCCGATTGGTTGGGGGCCTGGTGGAACAAAAACAGAGGAAAGGCAAATTGGTTTTTCTCTCTCTCCTAAAGCTGGGATACACTCTTCTTCTGCCCTTGAATATCAGAACTCCGGACTCTATGACCTTTTGACTCTAGGGCTTACACCAGCATCTCTTCCCCCACCCACATTCTCCAGCCTTCAGATTTGGACTGAGCCATGCTACTGGCATTCTAGTGTCTATAGCATTCAGATGGTCTAGGACTTCTCAGCCTCCATAATTATGTGAGTAATAAATCTCATCTCCTCTCCTCTCCTCTCCTCTCCTCTCCTCTCCTCTCCTCTCCTCTCCTCTTCTCCCTCCGTCACTCTGTCTCTCCCTCCCTCCTTTCCTTCCTCCCTTTGTCCCTCTCTCTCTCTTCCCCTCCCCCATTGGTTCTATCTCTCTGGATAACCTCTACTAATATAGTAGTTAGCTTTGTAAAAATCCCAATTCGCAGGTCATATGCCTTTCAGAAACTATTGTTTCTGGAGATAGAAATACAGGCAATAAATATCTTCTTGAGATTCCCAGGTTATTCCAGTGTGCATTCCAAAGTTGAAAAACACTTCTCTATAATTTATGCATATAATAATCTGAGTGGAATTTAATATTTATTGTACATTGTCGTATTGGTTTAAACTTTAATTTTTGCATGTTATAAAATGGATCAAAATTAAGTTTTATTTTTCTTTGTTAATCTTATGAGATAAAGAGAAGAAAAAGCAGAAAAAGAAACTTAATCCCCAAGTTTACAGGCTGAATCTACAGTATGTGCTAGACTGAGTTTGATGGCTATTTGTTTGAAGCCTGAACTTTCTGTCCCAGATTCTGAAAAAAGAAATGAAAATTGAAAATGCTGTCAGAGGCAGAATTGGAATTTTAACCCATAGTTTATACAATGTGACACTGTATTGCCCAGAATAAACTAATAAATTTATTTACATCATACATTTATCAATGTTCAATAGAGGGATGCTTCAGACAAAAAGGAAGTAGAAATATAGCCAGACTTAATGGAATTGAAATGGGAAGTTTAAAAACCTCAGAAAGAAATGTTTCCATTCAAAGCGCACTGTTTCCTTCATCAATTTATGGCTGCATGTTCTTCGCTTACATTTAACGTAAGGAAGGGGTGTAAATTCATGTCAGAGCAACTAAGTTTTCAGGAATTGCTAGAAAGTAAAATGATGTCGAGGTACCTGCTATTCAGATGGACCATCACTTTGTTTCTCATGCCAGTCCTCGTCAATGAGTCCAGTGTGTTAGTGTCCTGCCTAGATCTTCTCCTAAAGCTTCCAAGGCCCAGGTTGTAGAGTAAATCCTACAAATAGTGTGTTGACATACGGGTATATACATTCGTAATACAATGGCTAAGGGGGATAATTTATTTCTCTTCTGTCTATGAATAATTTATTATTATCTGATATGACTAAAAAAATCAGATTGAAATCGTCATTGTCTTGAATCGGCCTGATTAAGCATCTGCACAAGGAAAAAGAACATGTGTGCATAAGAATCTGGGTCAAGAACCAGAGTTTTTCCCCTATACTCTTTAGCATGTGAATGAAATATATATGGTGTTTGGAACTACCCTAGAAAATTAAGGTTGCTCACGTCACTTTGCCATCAGCATCATAACTAACCAGGTGATGTTACAAAAGTTTTTCGAGTAAAATAGTATTTTATTTGAATATTATAGGAAAGGTATGTGTGCTTTGAGAAAAGGATTATCAAAAATTCTGAGATTTTCAGTAATAGAATGCACATGTGCAGGCATTCGCACAGTGATACAGTGTATATGCTCAGGGTCAAGTTGATATCAGTATTTCAAGCATCTTGATAATTGCAGCTTCACATATTGTTTTTCCTCACTTTATAGAAGCAATTTATGGAGAAACATTTAGACTCAGTATTTTAAATGAGTTGGCTTATATTTAAAATGTATTGGTTATTTTAAAATTCAAAAAATGAGAAAATTGGCAGCTCAGCCCTAACTGATCTAATGGCTCCGCATCCCCCCACCCCGGCCGGCATACTGCTATGCTATTCTGCTTCTTACTTACTCTCCACCAGTCAGACACTGTGGCCTTTGATTTTCTCCTCCGTTCCCAAACCCATTCTGCCTGAGGCTTTTGTACATGTTCCCCATCAGAAACATTCTGTTTGTCTTTCTTCCCCTACTCCCTTTCCTCAGGTTACAGAAACAAATTTTCCTCCTTCATCTTACAGGATAACGTCATTCCTTGGGAAAGCATATACCGTTTGATTCCCAGACAGGGTTTATTTCTGCCATTTAATGTTCTCCCTACACCTTGCACTTCTCCCAGAACTTGTTGGGAGTGACAGTCTCCATGGAATTGTTTGTTTACCATCTTTCTTCCAGCTAGAATAAAAGTTTCATGAGGACGGGGACTACCCGGTACAGGACATTTATAAATGACAATATACATATTCCCTAGATGATTTTAATTTCCCCTCAAATGTGGGGTCCGTGAAAATATGGTCCCTGTTGTTCTTATTCACTCCTTATTCACAGCCCCTTGATATATTATCTGGTTCCTGGTATTCATTCAATGAATGATTGTTGAATTAATAAATAATATTAACTTTTAGTATAGTAAAGAGTTATCTCTTTAACTTTGTCTATCCTATCAATCTTTTTAGCTTGTATGTAGTAGGTTTTTTAAATTTTGCCCTTTTAAAGTTTGGATATTAGGTATACTGACACTTGCATTTCATGTCAACTTTCAATTTTATAACATCTCTTGTAAAGTGGACAATGCATGACGCAATTTTTAATGTGGAATTATTCATTAACTATGAAGTGTGATTATAACATACCAGCTCAATAGACAGATATGGCTGTAAATATATTTGTTCAATAACTAGTAGAATTATAAAGTCAGACTTTGAGAGCTACAACAACCCTAGGTTTCATTTAGGACAACTAAAACATATCATAAACTCACATCATAAATGAAGTTCCCAAACATGATTTATGGTAAGGAAAATTTCAACTCTGATTTTTTGACCTCTTTTGCTGTTCCACAATACCCTTACATTTTAAGTATCAAATTTTGAATAAACATAAAGCCAAGACAGATTTGTTAATTTCCATTAAAGTATAACCAGGAGATTAGAATGAGTACTTTGGGCAAGCAGACACAGCCGCTGGTAACATGACCAAAGAGCCTTACAGTACTTTTATCATGATATGGTATCTGCACCAAATTTCTTTTCCTTGGATCCCCAAATCGATAATTTATGTGTCTCTTATTGCTAACTTACCACACACATCTCTATGAGTGATTTGTCTGATGCCCCTGAACACAGATGGCTCTCTGGTTGGATATGTTTCCTGTAACATACTCAGGATGCTGCCTTTCCAACAACCCCGGCTCAAAGAATCTCATTGAATCATGTGAGTTATTTATACTGTACTGTACTGAAACACTGGCATCAGAGTTGGCAGAGGTACATTTAGAACCATGTGCTTGGTCAACCAGGAATTGAACGAACTCAGCACTTGAGATTGAGGGTATCCTCTGGTACATGACAATAGGTGTGTAAAAGGAACTGAAAACCACGAGTCAAGTTGGAAACAATTTGAATTGACATTTTAATCCCATTGGATTTGGCCTATCAGAAGGAGTCATCATAGCCATTAATAACCATGCTTAATGGGAGCCAGAATAACGCTTGAAGGTGGTTTAGGAAAGACTTAGATCAGGGGTCCTCAAACTTTTTAAACAGGGGGCCAGTTCACTGTCCCTCAGACCATTGGAGGGCAGACTGTGGGCCCCGGTATGACTTGGCTGCTAAGCAGGACAGGCAGCAGTGGCAAAAACACCCAGCGGGCCGGATAAATGTCTTCGGTGGGCCACATGTGGCCCCGAGGGCCGTAGTTTGAGGACGCCTGATAGATAATTGAAAAATTAGTAAAAAGTATTTTGGAACCAAATACCTCAAAATCTTTTGGACATGGATCATAATATATAACATGCATAATGTGTAATATGTTTTAACATATTTGTCCCTGATTTCTTCCACTAGGAATTGTAAGTTATGAAGACAGCACAGAAACTGTATTGTTTAGGAAGACAAAGAACAAAACGTTTAGCAAAATTTGTCTGAGCACGGTGTCATAGATTCTAAAGATGCCCAATATTGCTGTCATTGGGAGAATGCCATAATTGGAAGCAAAATACAAACACTGTTTTGAGAGAACTATTGATTCTTTGCTTTCAGACTACTCATTTGTTTAAGGCTGAATGTGCAAGCTACATCACAGATCACCAAATCACCTTGGAGTTGCTGCCTCGGCAGTGGCAGGGCAGCTAATAGAGACAGGCCTGCATTTTCTCCTGAAGTCTTCTATCTTCCTTTAGTGTCATTGAACAAGGGCTGCTGAAGTGTCAGAAAAAATATTTATTGCTCTACCATATGTCACTGCCCTCCTGCCAGTGACATGTGTACTCATCAGTCAAACGGAAACTACCCACCATGTTTGATTTACTGCAGTTGAAGGAAATCTGTTTGTGGGTTCCTATAACATAAACCATTTTGCTAGAGATTAATGCTCTGATTTGCATGCAGTTCATGGGAGTTAGATCATTAGTTTTCATGATCTATCAGGACTAAATGTAAGAAATGCAACTCTGTTTTTTTCTCTGTAGGGTCCTGCTTTTCTTTTTTCCCCTCCCTAACCTTTTCATTAACTTTCCCCTTGGTGCTCAGTAAAGCATTATTTACTTTGTGCCATCTGAGGACCTGGTAGGAGATTAAGTGATTAAGTTTTAGCAACATGGAAACCATGAATAAAGTCCCTCTTTAGAACACTTGGCAAATGACTTGAATAGCAACAAAGTTCTAGTCTTCACAAGAGACTTTTAGCAAACATACAATGGTGAACTTACAGAAAAATAAAATTGAGTTTTCTCACTGACACCCAGTTATATTCAGTGAGGGATGTAGAGTAGTAAGGTTTTCAGGACATTCCTAGTTGCTCAATTTTAGGAATGTTTTCTAACATAGTATAATTCTATAGGATTACAAAATATCGGTATTAACTGACATTCTTGTGATATGAGTAAAAGCATTCCATATGTGCATAATTGAATTTGCTCTGACTAGCTACACTTGATTGCTACGTGGTCTCTGTGGTGATGGCAAGCCTGATAAATAAGAACAGGTCTATTTATACAGGTTCTGATAATGATTGATTGAGGCATTTCTTCCATATCTCAACATCTTCAAAAAGGCTCCTGAAGCATCTGGAATTCTATTTTACTAGCGCTCCTACAAAGAGTGTGTGTATGTAAAAAAAAAAAAAGATTTAATTATAATGTACAAAAACTGAATCATTTGTACTTTTCAGAAATTGGCCAATATATTATAAAGTTTTCAAAATGTAGACTCCACAAAAAACTGTTAGAATTAATATAACTTAATAAAGACTACCACAAAACTTTTAAAATAAAAATTCAGTTAAATTGCAAGACACAAATCAATATACAAAAATAAGTTGCATTTCTATACACTGACAATAACCTATCCAAAAAAATTAAGAATACAATACCATTTACAATAGCATCACAAGGAATAAAATACTTAAGAATAAACTTAACCAAAGAGGTTAAAATCATATACACTTAAAAAGTCCAAAACACTGATGAAATTAATTAAAGAATGTGCAAATAAATGGAAAGACATTCTATCTCAGAATGCTTAATACTGTTAAAATGTTCATACCACTTAAATCTATCTACAGATTCAATGCTATCAATATCAAACTCATAATGGCATGTTTTGGAGAAAGAGAAAAGGCAATCTAAAATTCATACAGAACCACAAATGGCTCAGAAGAGACAAAGTGATCTTGACAAAGAACAAAGCTGGTGGCATCACACTTCCTGATTTCAAAATACATTACAAGCTATAGTAATTGAAACAGTATGATACTGGCTGGGTGTGGTGGCTCATGCCTGTAATCCTAGCATTCCTGGAGGCTGAGGTGGGAGGATTGCTTGAGCTCAGGAGTTTGAGACTTGTCTGAGCAAGAGTGAGGACCCTGTCTCAGCTATTCAGAAGGCTAAGGGAGCAGGATCCCTGGAGCCCAGGAAATCTGAGGTCGCAGTGGGCTATGATGATGCCACTGAACTCTACTCAAGCCACAGAGGGAGATTCTGTCTCAACAGCAACAATAACAACAAAAACCAAACCAAACCAACCAAACAAAAAAGAAGCAGTATGATAATGGCATAAAGACAAAGATATAGATCAATGAAACAGAAATCTACACATGTATGGCCAACTGATCTTTGACAAAGGTGCCAAGACTATACAGTGGGAGAATGACAGCCTCAGTAACCATATAGACACATGCAAAAGAATGAAATTGGATTCAATTTACATATACACAAAACCCAACTCAAAATGGACCAAAGATTCAACATGGAAGACATGAAATTATAAAACTTTAAGAAGAAAACATAGGGGGAAAGCTTCTGGACATTGGTCTTGGCAATGATTTACTGGATATGATACCAGTGAAAATTAGACAAGTGGGACTACATTAAACTAAATTGTTTTGCACAGCAAAGGATATAATCAGAATGAAAAGGGAACTTACAGAATGGGCGAAAATATTTGCAAACCATACATCTAATAAAGGTATAATTTCCAGAATATATAAGGAAATACTACAAATAAATACGAAAAACAAATCACTCAATTAGAAATGAACAAAGTACTTGAACAGACATTTCTGTATAATCACATACGAAGGACCAACAGGTATATGAAATTGTGCTCAATATAATTATCAGGGAAATTCAAATCAAAACTATAATATCATCTCACACCTGTTAGAATGGCTATTATCAAAAAATAAAAGATAAGAAGTGTTGGCGAAAGATGCACAGAAATTTGAGCCCTTGTACACTATTGGTGGGAATGTAAAATAGTATATCAGCTGTGGAAAGCAGTATGAAGGTGCCTCAGAAATTTAATAATAGAACTACCATATGATCCAGCGATCGTACTTTTGGTTATATCTTAAAAAGAACTGAAAGAAGATTGAAATCATAATCTCAAAGTGATATCTACATTCCCATATTCACTGCAGTATTATTCACATTAGCCAAGAGATGGAAATAACCTGGGTGTCCATCAACAGATGAATGAATAAAGTGTGGTGTGTATATATAATGGAATAATTCACCCTTATAAAAGAAGGAAATCCTGCCATTTTCAGCAATATGGATGAACCTGGAGGCTATTGTGCTATGTGAAATTAAGGGACAAATACTGCATGATTCCACTTATATGAGATTTCTAAAATAGCAAACTCATAGAAGTAAAGAATATAATAGTGGCTGAAAAGGGTTGGAAGCAGGGGAAATGAGTTGTTCATTTTGTCTAAAGTTTTAGACAAAAAAGTTTTATGCTAGATAAATAAATTCGAGAGATGTGCTATATAAAATACTGCCTATCATTAACGATATAGTGTTATGCAGTTAAAAATTTGGTAAGAGGGTAGATCTCATTTTAAATGTTCTTACCATAAAATCAAAACAAATAGACCCAAGGAAGTGGATCTGTCCCAAATGGATATGTCTATTACCTTGATTGTGCTATCATGGGTGCTATCATGGGTGTTTGCATATGGCTAAGCTCATCAGATTGTATGTATTAAATATGTGCAGTTCTTTGTATATGAATTCTACCTCAATAAAGCTGTTAAAAAGGAAAAATATTTGAATAAACAAACAGTTTATGAAAAATCTCACAGAAACGTTAGGAAAGTGATTGATGAAGATCTTGAACTTGCATCAGTGACAGATATTCTAAATACTGAGATGTAAGAGGAGATACCAGTAATCTGAATGTCTAGAGCGGCAGAAGACAATTTCACTGCTTGACTTGAAACAGACATCTATTAAACTCAAGAATGGGACTGGAACTAAGTCCCATCATACTATGCTTGATGAGCTACATGCTATCTGTCGCTTTAGAATTTTCTGAGTCATCTGCATGATGTCCTGTTTTAGCCTCATGCCATCAGAAATTGGCTCACAAGAAGTATATCTGTGTTTACATTTGTGTAACATGCACTGTAAGAGTAAGTGCTCATTTTCTTGGTAGGACACACGGGGTTTGAATTCTAGTTCTCTCCTTCATTAGGTGTGTAATTTTGAATAAAGTACTCATTCTTTCTAAGCCTCCATTTCTTCTAGAATGTGGTTAATAAAATGAATGAAAAACTTGGAAAAGTGTTTGGCAGATTGAAATTACTGAGGCAACATTAGCTATTGTTATGACCAACATTTATCTCTCTAGCCCACTAGAAATCTGAGAGCACACCATAGCTGATTTTTAAATTATCTTTGAGCTGAATAATGCGAGTGGGAAGTCAAAGAATTGAAGACACGGTGCAGGGAACATTTAATGAATCCCCCTGATGAATTAAAATATAATCGCTACTTTTTCGAATTTGCTGTGGGAAATCCTCCTCCCATAGGTAAAAAAGGAAGCCTAGGGAGCATCTACCTTGAAGACAGAGGCATAGAACAGAATCCTGGGCATGTGGAACTGTACTGCATGTGGTAGAAATGCAGTTACATGTATTGATCAAAACTAAAATGAAGTTTTCATTTCTGATCTCTCCCTCTGACTTAGGCTTGCATGATTTAAAATATTGTAAATATTTTCCAATTCATCTTCTATGGCTCTGGATAGAATTGCTTTTAAACAAATTCAGGGAAATGAATATATTTGATTTGAATATCTTTCCCAGGGTCTTACCAAGATTCGGTGGTGAATTGAGTTTTACACAATTCCCTCAAGTCTTCTCATCATTATTCTTCTTTCTGTCTCATATAAGACACCGAAATTTTGATTTCAGAATCTTCGATTCCTTATTTCTCCGATTTCAAAACATTTTGGCATCTAGCCAGATCTTAAGAATTCCTACTATTAAAGTAGGAATTTCCAGAATTTTTAATCCATCACTGCTAATAGATTCGCTCTTCATCAGACCTGGTTTCCGGCTGCTTATGTCTCTTATTTCAGCCTCACAAAAGTGAGACTTTGCCGCTTCAATCAATACTAAAGATTTCAGTAGAAACTCTGGGTTGCATTTCTGGCTGTATATAAATCTACACAATTTTTTTATGTACTGCCTTTTATACTGAAATAATTTGTGTTCTTTTCCAATGCATCTATCCATTAATCCATTTATCCATCAAAGAAAAAAGCATCTCTTTATAATCATTGTATCTCTCATGTAGCTAACTAATATCACCCCAAACCCACACCCACCCCTACACCATCTGAAATCTTATATAACATGAACCCGAGACAAATGACTCTTCTTGTTTCATCTGTAGAATCTGTCATCAAGTTCACTTTAAGTTGATATTCAGTGACAATATTATTAAAAATCTAGGAGTGAAAAACATTTTTTTTTTCCTCACAAAAGATGATGCATTATCTTCCCGAACTGCAAGCATCAAGTTTTCAGGTGGACATCAATGACATTTGAACCAGATTTTTAAAGGATTGGAGGAGGATTCAATTTCACAAGTTGATTTATTTCTCTATGGATAAAACAAATAAAAATGTGCCGTCCAGTTTCTCAGCTTTCAGTTTTATGATCCTACTAGGTAATTATTAATGGATTAGAAAAAGGCAAGCTAAATAAAATAGACTCTTCAACTGTTACTACCACTTTTCTGTAAATATACCAAATAGATTCAAAGGCACTCCAGAGGTAGGTAAATAAGCCAAAGGGCTAAATGGAACAGGATGGTATAAGTGAAGCAAACCTTTTTTAAGTGCAAAAGAAAACAAAGATAAAAAGGAATCAAAGCTTAGAAGGAAGGGACAAACAGGAGGAGATGAATTTTCCAATTATGTTATTGAAGGCAAATTGATATATTTCACGTGGGAAACTTCATATTTGTCCCTTTATCCTTAGAGAGGAATAACATGTTGTCTACATGTATGATGATCATAACCAGTCTTTAAGTTTTCAACAGGGTTATAATCCCCCTTTCATATAGGAAAATCTTTTGCATTGTTCGTCAAGAAATATCTCAGATATGGAAAAATATCCCTTTACATAAAATGAACAAAGGATAATTAAAATATATAAATTAATGTACATATTAATAAATTATATATTAATTCTTAATACATAAATTTAAGCATGGTGAGGAACCCCAATGAGGGAAGGTAGAAAGGGGGAGACCAAGATAATTTCATCTGAAAGTCCAATCTTTGTTCTGATAGTGCTTCTAAAATTAGGGGACTCTAAGAAAAGTCTCGAGCAAAGAGTTAGGAAACATTGCCAACTCTATAGGAGAGGTGGCTGTGGTCTCTGTGGGGATAAGAGTCAGAGCATTTTTGTGTGATACTTAGTGGTACTATGAATTCCCTTTCAGTACATCCCAGTGAAGCTTGTTCCAAAGTCTAAGAGCAATCCAGGTTCTCCCTTTGGGAGTTTCATAAAACAGCTACCAGGTTCACAGAGAGAATAAAAGGGCATGGAAGTTGGTTCCTGAACAGCAGGTGATTATGGCAGCCACAGCGGAATCATTAGCAGCCAATTCAGGCAGCTTTAGTGGTCACACTGGAAAAGCTCTAACAGTTTCTGAGGTGAAAACAAAGCTCCATATGTAACTCATATTTAAAACACGCACGCGCGCGCACACACATACACACACACACACACACACAGAGTTTCAATCACCATCCTTTTATTCTCTTAAGAATGGATACAAGGGAATTTCATTTGCAACTAAGTAGGAGTAAGAGGGATGAGATTTACTCTCCTGTCCAAAACAACAGCAATAAAAAGGAAAGACAAATAAAACCCTACACATCAGACAATGAAGGGTAGAAATCTCTGAAAGATAAGAAACAAATAATGAGAACCCTGTGATGGATCCAGCTTACTGACTTTAGAGGAATACAAAAATATTTAGTCCCCAACAAACTCAAATTCACAATGTCTGGAAATACAATCAAATATTTTTTACTGGGCATGCAAACAAGTAGGAAAATAAGAGCCCAAATGACCTAATGAGATAAATGAATCAAAACTGACCTGGAATGAACACAGATTTTACCCCACTGGTGCCTGCAGATGTGTGATTGGTAGATATTCTTCTAGATCAGTGGTTCGCAACCTTCCTAATGCCACGGCCCTTTAATGCAGTTCCTGTGGGTCGTGACCCACAGGTTGAGAACCACTGTTCTAGACGCTCTTCTGTGCCTTTACCAATATATAAATGTGTACACAGTATAATGGGTCCTTTGTTACCTGAGTGTTCATCATCAGAGTCCTTTCTTTATGAATCTTTAAGGTATTTTCCTAAAAATTTCCTAAAAGTTGTTGCAATGTTAAAATATTTGCTAATGGATAAAGAGATAGACACTTGACCTTTCCCCCATCCCCCAAACCTTTGTTTAACATTAATATCTCTCCTACTGGTCTCTCTTTCATTGTTAAAAGTTGCAAAGATAAATTATAACCACAATGCAAAATAATTGCAAAAGCTCTTTTGAAATTGATTACTTCCATAACGAAATATTCATGGGGTACCCTGAAACTAAAAATAACACCCTCAAATAATTCTTACAACATGATCCTTTTTAAAAGATAGTCACCTAAAGTCAAAAGCTACATGGAAAATTTCTTATGACATTATACACTTCTTTTAAAATTATTTAGGCAAAAAAAGGGATTGATTCATTTTTGTTTTGTTCTAACGAATAAGGCAGTGTTGCAACTAAATTCTATGTATTATTATAAAAAGCATATTTAAATAATTTTAGTTAATATGAACTCAAAATTAAAGGCTTATTTTTCTTGTCCTCCACCATTTATGATTTAATTTTGACTTGTTTTAAGTGGTGATAGAGAAAAGGTTGGTATTTAAGATCACTAATGTTTTATCAGCATGATGTGAATTCCCCCACCGCCCCAGAAGACATGAGGGTTTCTATCCTTTAGTCTACCACAGATTAGACAGCATCTGATATTTGACAGGAACGTTCAAAGGGCTTGATTTGTGTCCACTACTGCATAGGGACAGAGTAGGTTATGATCTGACACACATCTGAGGAGTCCAAAGCTGACAGCCTTTGAAGCGGGCCGCTTGCTCTAAGGATGTAACAAAAAGAGCTACGTGCATGGAATTTGGCTGATACTTCCAAAAGATGCAATTGGACCAGATGTTAGGTAAGAAGACAGATCTGGCCGGGGCCTCTGCTATATATATATATTTTTTACTTTAATAATTAGGGGTATATAATAGGTATACTTATTTATGGGCTACATGCAATATTTTGATAGATGCACATAATGATAAAATCAGGGTAATTGGGGTATCCACCACCCTAAGTGTTTATAATTTCTTTGTATTAAGAACATTCCAATTCTTCTCACAGTTATTTTTAAATGTACAACAAATTATCGTTAACCGTAGCCTCTTTTAAATCTTCCACAAAGGGAACAACTTAGAAGGGCCAAGGAATGATAATAGATGTGTAGGACGTGTTTCACTCAAGGGGAGTCCCTTATGTCGCGAGAAGTCCAAATGCATATTCCTAGTAGGGGATTTGGAAGAATCCATAAAATATACCTACTTGACAAAGAATCACCATAAGAAATATTTGGGGCCAGCGAGTATGGTGGTAACTTATGACAGCAAAGGCAATTAAGTCATTTTCTTTTTTTCTGCCTTCACTTATTCTTCCTCAGGTCTCACTGGCAAAGCCCAACTAGCGTAAAGATTTAACTTTCAATATGGTTCAGAGTTTTGATCATTTTAAAGGCTTAGTATTCCAGGTACAGAACTGAGGCATTTGTATATGTATTACCTACTAGGGCATAACAGTGAAAGGAACTTTTGGATTGATTTCCTGCATCTCAACTTGTATCTTTTTTTTTTTTTCCTTACCTTGTCCTACTAATTTCTGATTGGAAGAGAAGAGAGAAGGAAAGGTAGTAGCCTGTGGGTAAGCAAGTTATTTAGAGATGTGCATCCCTAAACATTATGAAATCCCTCTAATATTGTGATTGCACTAATATAATATGCTGCCTGACATATAACTGCTAAGCAGGGAAATTTACCTGGAGCGGCCTTGATACTTAAACTTGCACTCCCCCCCCCTTTCAGTGTGATAATATTTGGTTTGTCCCTCCATCTTTTGCAGAGTTCCTATGCTAGCCTGGCATGAAAGTAATTTATTCCCAGTTAGTGGCTGGCTTTCTGCCCATCATACCACTGGTCTGTGATAACCTCCCATCCGTCTTAAGTCAGGCTTACTTGGGTTTGACTCCTGTGGGTTGAGTAGGAAACATAGGTATTTGTAGCCGGTTAGTAGATATCCTTACTGAGCTGTAACTATTGATGATCTGGTGATCTGTTCTTTGCCTTCCTTCTTCCACTCCTCCAATTTGTATCGTTCTTTTTCGAAATACTAATGGGGTTTTTGTAACACGGATACACTCTATAATGCTGACATCAGGGCTTTGAGTGTGCATGTCACCCCGACAGTGATCACTATACCCTACAGCAGCGGTTCTCAACCTCTGGGTCACAACCCCTTTGTAACAATGAAAATACATCACAGCATTAGGAAGGTTGAGAACCACTGCCCTATAGGTAAGTTGTTATCCCTCCCATCCTATACCCTTCTTATTTTGCAATCTCCTTTACATCTTTATGTGCCCATGTGCACCCATCATTTAGGTCTCACTTATTAATAAGAAATGTGCTGTTTGTTTTTCCATTCCTAAGATATTTCTCTTAGGATAATGGTCTGTAGTTCCTTCCACGTTGTTGCAAAAGACATTATTTCCTTCTTTTCTGTGGCTGAGTAGTATTCCTTGGTATACGTATACCACATTTTAAAAAATCCATTTATATATTGATGGGTACTTGGGTTGATTCCATATCTTTGCAGTTGTGAATTGTGCTGTGATAAACATTCAAGTGTTTGTTGATAAAATGACTTCTTTTCCTTTGGGTAGATACCCAGTAGTGGGATTGATGGATGGAGTAGTAGGTTTACTTATAGCTCTTATAGCTCTTCATACTGTTTTCCATAGAGATTGTACTAATTTGTAGCCCCAACAACAGTGTGTAAGCATACCTTTTTCTCTACATCTATGCTGGCATCTATTCTTTTTGACCTTTTTTTTTTTTTTTTGAGACAGAGTCTCACTTTGTTGCCCTTGGTAGAGTGCTGTGGTGTCGTAGCTCACAGCAACCTCAAACTCTTGGGCTTAAGTGATTCTCTTGTCTCAGCCTCACCAGTAGCAGAGACTACAGGTGCCTGCCACAATACCTGTCTATTTTTAGAGATGAGGTCTTGCTTTGGATCAGGCTGGTGTCGAACTCATGAGCTCAAGCAATCCACCCACCTCGGCTTCTCAGAGTGCTAGGATTACAGGTGTGACCCACTGCAGCTGGTCGCTTTTTGATTTTTTATTAATGGCCAATCTAACAGGGATAACATGGTATCTCATTGTGTTTTTAACTACATTTCTGTGATGATGAGTAATATTTAACTAAAAAAATAACATTTTTTCATATGTCTATTGTTCATTTGTCAGTCATTTTTCTTTCTTCTTTTGAAAAGCTTCTGTTCATGTCTTCTGCTCACTTTGGATGAGATTTTTTTTTTCAAGTTGTTTTGCTTGGGTTCTTTCTAGATTCTGGAAATAAGTCCTTTGTCAAATGTATAGCTTGCCAGTATTTTCTCCCATTCCGTAGGCTGCTTGTTTATTCCGTTAATTATTTTCTTTGCTGTGAAGGAGCTATCTAATTAAGTCCCATTTGTTTTTTGTAGTTGCTGTATTTGCCTGTGGGGTCTTAGTCATAAATTTTTACTTAGGCCTAGGTCTAGAAAAGTTTTGTCCTATGTTTTCATCTAGAATTTTTATGGTTTCATGCTTTCCAGTAAAGACTTTAGTCCATCTTGAATGAATTTTTTTGTGTATGGTGAGACATAGGGCTACCGTTCCGTTCTTCTGTGTGAGGCTATCCAATTTTCCCAGCATCATTTATTGACTAGGACTTCCTTTCCCTAGTGTATGTTGTTGCTTGCTTTGTCAAAGATCAGTTGGTGGCTTACAGATGGTTTTATTTCTGCCTTCTCTATTCTTTTTTTTTTTTTTTT
>NW_003852446.1:11185771-11205498 GCF_000181295.1 Otolemur garnettii
CGGGCTGGGGATTTGAACCCGCCACCTTAGGTGTACGTGGCTGGCGCCTTAGCCGGTTGAGCTATAGGCGCCGAGCCGCCTTCTCTATTCTGTTTCCTTGATCTATATGTCTAATTTTATACCAGTAACATGTTGTTTTGGTTACTATAGCCTTGTAGGATTATTTTAAAGCCAGGTAAGGTGATGCCTATAGATTTGGCGGGGGGGGGGGTATTTTTTCTTTTTATTTACTTTTTGCAGTTTTGGCAAGGACTGGGTTTGAACCCCCCATCTCTGGCATATGGGGCCAGCGCCCTACTCCTATGAGCCACAGGCGCTGCCCTTTTCTTTTATTTTTTTGCTTAAGATTACTTTGGCTATTCAGGCTTTTAGGGGGTTTCCAAATGAGGCAGAATTATTATTAGTTTTTTGCTAGATTTGTGAAATAAGACATCGATATTTTGATGAGAATTGCTTAAATCTGTAAATTGCTTGGGCAGAATGGATATTTTAACCATGTTGATTCTCCAAATCCATGAGCATGCGATGTTTTCCCATTTGTTTGTGTCAGCTATGATTTCTTTCATCATCAGTGTTATGTAGTTCTATTTGTAGAGATCTTTCACCTCTTTGGTTAAATATATTCCTTAGTATTTAATTTTGTTTGCAAGTATTGTTAAGTGGTACTGAGTCATTGATTTGACTCTTAGCTTGACTGCTGTTGGTATATAGAAATGCTACTGATTTG
This sequence comes from Otolemur garnettii, assembly GCF_000181295.1. Lineage (NCBI taxonomy): Eukaryota > Metazoa > Chordata > Mammalia > Primates > Galagidae > Otolemur > Otolemur garnettii. The sequence continues at coordinate 11,186,499 of NW_003852446.1, forward strand.
TGTACTTTGAATTTGTAACCGGGGACTTTGCTGAATTTGTTTATCAATTTTAGGCATCTTTTGGTAGAGTCTTTAGGGTTTTATAGTTTATATCACTGCCAAATAGGGATTACTTGACTTTCTCTTTCCCAATTTGGATGCCATTTATTTCTTTCTCTTGTCTAACTGCTCTAAGACTTCCAGTACGATGTTGAATAGAAGTAGTGATGCTGGGTACCCTTGTCTTATTTACAATTCTTAGAGGAAATGCTTTCAACTTTTCCCCACTTATTACTATTTTGGCCTTGGTTTTGTCTTATATGGCTTTCATCATTTTGAGGTATGCTCCTTTTGTGCCTAGTTTGTTAAGGGTTTTCACTACAAAAGAGTGTTGTAGTTTATCTAATGACTTTTCTGCATCTATTGAGATGATCTTATGATCTCTGTTTTTCCTTCTGTTTATGTGATGCATCACATTTATTGATTTGCACAGGTGGAACCATCCTTGCATCCCTGGGATGAAACCCACTTAATCCTGGTAAATTAGCTTTTTGACATGCTATTGAATTTGGTTTGCTAGTATTCTGTTTGTAAGGGATATGGTCTGTAATTTTCATTTTGTGTGTTGTCCTTTCCTGACTTAGGTAGCAAGATTATACTAGCTTCATAGAATGAGTTATAGAGAATTCCCTCTTTTTCAATATTATGAAATAGTTTCTGTAGGATAGGTGCCAATCTTCTTTGTAGGTCTGGTATAATTTGGCTGTGAATCCATCTGTGCTGGGGCTTCCTTAGTTGGGAAATTTATTATTACTATTTTTATCTTGCTAATTGTTATTGGTCTGTTCAGGGTTCCTGTATTCTTCCTGATTCAGGTTGAGTGATTGTGTGTTTCCAGGAATTTATCCGTTTTCTCTAGGTTTTCTAGTTGGTGTACACAGAGATTTTTGTAGTAGTCATGGATGATACTTTGTATTCCGGTGGTGTCAGTGGGAATCTCTCTTTTTTTATTTCTAATCAAGCTCTTTTGGGTCCTCTTCTATTTCTGCTTAATCTGAATAGTTGTCTATCAAGTTGTCTTTTCAAAGAACCAATTTTTAATTTTATTGTCCACATATATATAATGGTTTTTATTTCACTTAGTTGTGCTATATGCTTTGTTTTTGCTTTTCTTCTGCTGGCTTTGTGTTTGGTTCATTTTCTTTTTTCTAGATCCTGTTGATACAACATCAGGTTGATTATTGTGATCTCTCCGTGTTGGCTGTGAATTTCCCCCATATTACTGCCTTTCCTATATCCCATAGACTTGGAAAGTGTGTGTCCCCTTTGTAGTTCAGTTTGAAGAGTGCTTTGATTCGCATCTTAATTTCATCATTGACTTAGAGATCCATCAAGAGCCCATTATTTAATTTCCACAACTTTGTGTGGATGTGAGTTTCTCTTGGTATTAATTTCTATTTTTTTCCACTGTCATTTGAGAAGATAATTTATGTATCTTATAGCTTTCCTTTAAGGGGTAAAAACCAAATGAGATTTTACATGTAGAGCACTTGAATTAGGATGTGGCATATACTAAGTATTCAACAAAGGTTAGTTGCAAAGTAAAAGTGTACTTTAAAAAGTACAAATGTTCAATTATGTTTCTGTCAGAATTTGTTTTAAAACTCTGGGATTTTAATTTTATTTTAAAATAAAATTTGCATTTGTGAGTAACTTATAGAAAAAGAGTCAGAGAATTTCGTGTTTAGCTTGAGATACTTTAAGACTGCCTTGAGGGAATTAATTATTTGCATAATATGTAATTTATCTGAAAACAGACAAGCACTTTGAAATATCTGTAGTTAAGTCTACAATCAAAAGCAATGTATCAAAATTATCTTCTATTACACCTATGATATTTCAAAATTTTCAGGAAATTTAAAAGTAGAGAAAAAAGTATAGAGATCAGTAAGAGAACTAAGTGAGGTTCAAAGAAGTGTTGTTTACTTTAGATTTACATTGTGGGAAAAATGAAACTTATCCATAAGCGAGAAACCAGGATGAACTCTTTTCACATTTAAAGTGGTAGGAGTAGTACGGCCATGGTGGCTCATGTCTGCAATCCTAGCACACTGGGAGGCCAAGGTGGGTGGATGACCTGAGCTAAGGAGTTGGAGATCAGCTTGAGCAAGAGTGAGACTCTGGGGCAGTGCCTGTGACTCAAAGGAGTAGGGCCCCGGCCCCATATGTCAGAGGTGGTGGGTTCAAACTCAGCCCTGGCCAAAAACTACAAAAAAAAAAAAAAAAAAAAGAAAAGAAAAGAAAAAAAAAAAAGAGTGAGATCCTGTCTCTACAAAAAATAGAAAAACTAGCCTGGCATTGTGGCAAATGCCTGTAGTCCCACCTACTCAGGAGGCTGAGGCAAAAGGATTGCTTGAGCCCAAGAATTTGAGGTTGTGAGCTAGGATGCTACAGCACACTACCCAGGGCACAAAGTGAGACTCTGTCTCAAAAAGAAAAAAAAATACGAAAAGTAATGTGGTCGAGTCTTTAAAACATTTAAATGTCTATCAGAAGAGAAGTGCTTTTTTATTGTTTTAAAAATTATCATTGCTAAAATGAATATATTTAGTTTTATGAAGACATAGTGAAAATATTTGTAAAAATACTTGAAAATAGTATGTAAACAGAGAATTAAAGATGATGAATTTAAGAATTTAAGCTTTCTTTTTCTGGTAATGTGGTAATGCATCTGCTAGAATTTGATAATGAGAAGTGCTTTCGTTCAGAGGATCGTGTGGCAAAGATATGTAAAACTTTGCTATGATCATCAGTGATCACAGCTGATTTCCATTCTAATTATGAGATCACTGGAAACACCTTAAAATGTCAGTAAACTAATTTCTTGTCCTTTTGGCTATCTGCTGGTGAGGATAGCAATAGCTTCCCAATCTTATGGTGTATGCTTCTCAGTTCAATTACTACGATATGGTCAGAAATATTCCCTGTATGCTGGTGATGAGATATTTTTGAAATGTGAATTAATATTCTCACCAATACATGGTAAAACTTTCGTCTTGAACCTTATTTCCAGTGGTTGTTCTGCCATTATTAATTCTACATAGCACAGAAAAATTTCAGATGAGTACTTATCAGATTGCTAATTGCGGTTATCTGGCATAGGATAAGAATTAGGTTAAAGCTGAGAGATATACTGTTAACTTCTAACTTTTTTAAGTGGTGGGCCTGTAAGTGATTTTTGCTACTTCTTTGTTCCATTTTAAAATTTCGAAAACATAGTTACAAATTAATAAGGATATATAACCTATCAATTCCATTTCTAGTTATACACTCATATGTTTACCAAAAAGGATACATTAGAATGTTCCTACTATAACTACTTGTAATAGCCCTGAAAATGAAGCCATTCAACACTCAAAAGAGAGAATTAGGTAAATAGGCTGGAGTTATATTAACATGATGGGATACTTTCTAACAATGAACATAAATGTGATCCAACTATATGCAGCAATACGGATGCATCCCACAAACATGAGATTGGAAGAAACCGTTCACAAAAGAGCCCATATTACATGATTCCAATACATACAGTGCAACAAAAGTCAAAAGTTTGTCTATGCAGTCACTGGTGGGTGAGATAGTAGTTACCCAAGGAGGTGGAAGGACTAGAAGGGGAAATAAGGAGACTTCTGGAATGCGTGCAATGCTTTGTTTCTTAATCTGGGTGTTGACTGCACAGTAATATACTTGTTGAATTGTTATTGAGACACAAACTTATGAAATATATCCTTTCACGTATTACAATACAAGTTAAAGTCTATTGATTACCAAGTAAAGAAATTGTTATGGCCTAAGACATTATGAAGGACATCTTGTTTGGAGGGAAAGAACAGATTTCAAGCTAGATATCGAGCATGGACTTTGAGTTTGACAGTGCCTTACATACTATAGTTGCTTAATAAATGAGTGTTGATATACCAATGTGTGGTGCTTTATTGATTATTTAAGCACGATGTTAAATAACACCCTAGGATAAATATTGGCAATACAGCTAGCTAAGACAAATAATGCTTTATAAAACTCCATAAAGGTTTCCCTTGGAATATTAAGTAGTGTCTAATGTATCTTTCTTAGAAGTATAGAGGGCAGATAATGTCTGTTAAAGTGCACATATTCACTTTCAAAGAATATTGCTAACTCCCTGATTTATATCTATTAGGAATTTACATTTAGCGTCAGCTCTCCTATTAGATGGTGTTCACTGAATTTACCAAGGACAGGAATTTGTTTATCATTATAATGATTCATTACCCTAACAGAACGGTAGCTTGATGGGTTTTTTTGTCATAAATATGATATATTTTTTAGTGATTGAATAATTTATATTATTTAGGAAAATATTCCTTTAGCAAATGGGTGGTCATTGTTATATTAGGATGGAGAGAAATATATTTTAAATGCCATGGAAGATTTTTTTCAAAACAAATGTATTATTTTTTATGTGAGGCCTTGGAGTAAAAATAATATGTCATATATACTGAACTTTAAAACATTTTAAGGTTTAGGGCGGTGCCCGTGGCTCAGAGGAGTAGGGCGCCGGCCCCATATACAGCAGGTGGTGGGTTCAAACCCAGCCCCGGCCAAGAACTGCAAAAAAAAATAAAAAAAACCCACCAAAAACATTTTAAGGTTTATATTTTATAAAGTATTAAATCACTACAATTTGATTGTCACCTCTTAATTTAAAGATTAATTTAAGGATAATTTGAAGTCTAGTAGACTCTTCATAGATTTACCTTCTGATTAGGTAACATTAAGGTCTCATCGTGATAGTATGGTTTTGTTTTGGTAGTCTTTGTAATTAAAATCACCAATAGATTGCATAAAAACATTGTGGAAATATTTTATGCTCATTAACTCTACATATATGAGAGTTGGCTGTATTTCTTATGGAAAATATTATATAATTTATATAACATTTAAATATAATAAATTGTACATTATATAATTCATGATATATATTTCTTATAGGAAATGTATAGTTATTATTTCTCATATGGACCAAAGGAAATGTTTTTAGTGAGTATTATATTTTAAAATAACATTTTTTCAACATTGGAAGACATATTTTTTTCAGATTAGTTTAAATAATTTATTGCTATATGACAGTAGTACATATTTGGGGGATACATGTGATATTTTGATAACTGTACTCAATGTGTAATAATCAAATTATAATTTTTAGGCTATTCATCACCTCACATATTTATCTTTCTTTGTCTTTGGGACACTACAAATGTTCTCTTTATCTATTTTGAAATATAAAATAAATTGTTATTAATGAACATTTCTCTACTGTACTATCAAATGCTAGAACTTATTCTTCTCCCTAACTGTATTATTGTACACCTTAGCCAACTTCTCCTCATCTTTCCATCCCCCCCCTTCCCAGCCTAGGGTAACCACCATTCTATTCTCTACCTCCATGAGATCCATTTTCTTTTTTTAGCTCTCACATATGAAAACATGTAATATTTATTTTTCTGTGCATGGCTTATATCACTTAATGTAATGACCTCCAGTACCATCCATGTTACTCCAGAGGAGAGGATTTCATATTCCTTTGTAAAATATATTTTACTGCATCTTTAAGTAAAAATCTAATATATTGTTCAAATCTAACTTACATGTGTTACCCTTTTTAATATTTTCTATTTTCTTGGCTTAGGAGACTCAATTTATTTTCACATTTTTGTGGATCCCTAAGTCCATTTTCCTCACAATGATTTCCCTAAAAAGGGTTTACATAGCTCCTTAAATGCAGCCCAGGTGAAAAGTCTTGAGCCCATTCTGTTTTATTATAATGTCTTTATTTATTGGTTTCCCCCACCTGTCCTTCCCCACAGGTGACACTCCTAAGGCCAGGGCCAGGATCCCTGGTAGCTTTATACATCTTTGCCTAGGAATGATGTAGAGGGATGAGCTAGCTTTAATAAGCTAGTTTCGTTTTGAAGACATGAAGCACAAGCATCTGAAAAATATGCCAGGGAAGGCAGAATAAAAGGATGTAATACATTAAAGTTACATATTGATGGGAGGGGAAGGATGATGAATTAGAAGCAGCCTGAATGCACCACTCTCAGGAAAAGAGGATTCAAAGTTGCAGGTGGATTCCCACCTGTGGATGGGCCTTCTTGGAAAGAGCATTTTGAATCATTAGAGAAATGATGGAGGACATTGAGAATGAAGGAGAAAGTGACAGGGTGATCCACTTGGCAAGATCAGAAAGTACCTGATGAAGACATCCTAATGTGGGGAAGGACAGGAAGGGAGAATCAATAAACAAATTATTGGTCTCCAGGCGGCGCCTGTGGGTCAAAGGAGTAGGGCGCCCACCCTATATGCCAGAGGTGGTGGGTTCCAACCCAGCCCTGGCCAAAAACTGCAAAAAACCAACCAACCAAACAACCCCCCCCAAATTATTGGTTTCCTTAAGGGAGAAGAAGAGAAAGCAAAAAGGATGGAAAATCTGTTGAGGGAATTAATGAGGAAAATTTCCCTACAGAGACTGAGAAATCCAAATAGAAAAATGGTGATCAAACATTGGGTAGAATCATAGGAAACAGGACATCCTCAAGACACATAGACATCAACCTAGCCAAAGTCAAAATGAAGGAGAAAATTCTACAAAGTGTAAGACAAAAGCAACAACAAACAAGTAACCTACAAAGAAAAACCCATCAGACTAACAGAAGACTTTTCAGCAGAGACCTTATAAGCTTCAGGTGACCCCATTCTGGGAAATCCTGGGATGCACACTGTAAGCTGGAGATTCCCCTCCCCCAACCACAGGCAAAAACCATGGCTTTTTGAATCTGTTGCCAGTGGGGCTGACACTTTGGCTGAGACAGTTCTGCTCATTATCCATGAGCTGCCCCTGGCCTGGGGGTGTCACCTGGAGGTCCTGACCCCAGCCCTGCTCCACCCAGCTTAGAGAAAAAAGGCTGGTCTTCATGGACCTCTACACCATGCAGCCCCCAAGGGAGCTCTGGGAGGCTGTATGCAGTAAGGGCCATAGGAAAAAAGCAGTGGCTCATTTAAACAGTCAGTGGTGATGGAGAGTGGTAAATTCTACATTCTGGGGCCTCTGGATCTCATTCCAACCTGCCGGTTTTAGTTTCCTAATGGCCTTGAAACCATGCCGAGCAAATCAGCATAACAACAACCTGTCACAAGGCTTTGACAGGACCTGGAAGAGGCATGGTGAATTGCAACTGATATCAGCCAGTCTGTTTTAGTATCCAGATGGCCCTAAATCCTTGCTGAGAAGGCTGTGTAGCAAGCAGCTGCTTTGCTCTGGCAGGTCCTGGAAGGGGTGGGGCAAGATCTGCATCCCAGGGCCTCTGAACTTCACATCATCCTCTCAGATTAGGTGTTCAAATGGTCGTAGTAATCTACCCAGCAATTGACAGAACAACAAGTAGCCACTTTGTGTCAACAGGAACTGGAATAGAAGTGGAGAACCTACTCCTGGGGCCTATGAAACTGACACCAACCCACCACATCAGGAGGCCAAATTGCCCTAATACCTATCGAGTAGCTGGTGGATCAAAGAACTGACACATGGCATTGGCATGTCCTAGAAGGGTTGTGGAGAGTTCTGCCCTTTGGGGAAGCTGGTGCCATCACTGGCCCTCCTGACTCTACATCCAAAAAGCCCCTGACCTAGTTGAATGGCACTATTGCTGTCAGATAGGTGTGCCTCTTGGTCAGCCCAGGCTCTGCCTCTCAGGCCCCAGCTGCCTCCTGGGAGCCCAAATAGAATATCTCTCAGCAACAATTTAGGGAAACCCTAACATTCTAGCTTAAAAATTAAAAACATAAACTGAAAACACACATGGGGGAAAATCAGTAGAAGACCCCTGGCAATGTGAAAAATTAAAGCAGATCAACTCCCCCAAGAGATTACAGGGAAGATACATCTGAAAATACTATCCCTAAAAAAATTGCAGAAGTGACAGAAATTGAATTTAGAATATGGATGGGCAATAAAATGAATGGAATTGAAGAGAAGATGGAAAAAGAAGTCCAAAAAATCTCTCAAGAAATCAGAGAAATTAAAGATGAAGTTACCAAGGATCTGGACATAATTAGGAAGGATATAGCAGAGCTTAAGAAATTGAAAGAGGCATTCAAGGAGTTTCAAAACACAGTCGAGAGTCTCAGCAACAGAGTAGAACACAGAGGAGAAAGAATCTCAGAACTTGAAGATAAGACTTTTGAACTAACCCGATCACTTGTTTTTAGTTTCCTTAAACAACCAGCTAAAAGTAAAGACTTTTTTTGGACAAGAAAACACTAAAGGAATTTGTTACAGGAAATATTCAGAACTGTATTATACAGGGAACAACACAAAACATACCCAGCAGTGTTTAAAAGAAAAAAAAAAACCCCAAAGTTAAAGCTCACAGCTTTTGTAAAACAATAGCATAAAAAGGAAAACAAAACAACAGGGTATCATTCAACATGATGAATAGAACAGTACCCCGCTTATCAATATTAACACTGAATGTGAATAGTCTTAATACCCCACTTACAAGACTGGCTGAATGGATGAAAAAACACACCCCAAGCATATGCTGTCTCTAAGAAACAGCTAAACCTCAAGATCTTGCACAGACCCAAGGTAAAGGAATGGAAAAACAATATTCCATGCAAAGGGAAACCAGATAAAATAGACTTTATGTCAACAATGATTAAGAAACATGACAAAGACGATCACTGTATAATGGTAAAGGGAGCAATTCAACAAGAAACTATAACAATCCTATGCACTTAACACAGGAGCTCCTGAATTCATAAAATTCTCCTAGATATAAGCAAAGAAACAAACATTAGCGTTGTATTTGATGAGGCCTTCAACACTCTAGTGACAGAGCTAGATGGACCATTGAAGCAGAAAATAAATAGTGTACTTAAAATGAGCTCTAGAACAAATGCACCCAACAGACATTTCCATAAGATTTTACCGAGACAAGCTAAGTACAGGATCTTCCTAACAGGTTGCTTTACCATGTTGGACTCTCCCTCCACAAGTTTTTCCTCCTTTTTTTTCACTTTTCTTTGTCTAGAGATTTTGTTGTTACCAGTGGAGAGATGGTCTGCAGTGGGTTTATACTGCTATTTTGGAAACAGGACCTTGCTGTTTTATTTTTTAACTTTTAATTTTAATATTAATTCAAATATAAAAGATATAAGAATGGTTGGAAAAACTCCTGTATATCCTTTATCAAGTTCACCAATTGTTCATGTATTATTTTGCCCCTTTAATTTGATTATTCCGTCTTTATCTAAATGAATATGCATGTATACATTTTTCTGGACTTGGTTAAAGTGATGTCTGCCAGAATTCGCCAAAGTAAAGAAGGTGTATTTTTCTTTGTAATTCATAAGTTGTGGAGTGATTCGATAAGGCTATAGAAATAGCCTTTCTCATCAAATTTTCACCTACCAGTTTTTTCTTTCATTGGTGGTATTCTAACTCCATCCTGCCCCTTATAGCTATTGGCATTCTACTATTAGGAAGAGCTTTTCCTTCTCCTCCACTTATTTATTTACTCATTTTATATTGATATTATTATATAAACCCAGATTCATGAATTCTTATTTTATTCAATGGGTTGTAATCCTTTATTATTTTTATTTATTTTGATGTTCAAATTTTCCCAGATTTGCCTTGTGCAAGTCCCTTCCAGCTGGCTAAAGTTTGCTTTGGTGTATTCTCATGATTCTTTGATCACTTTTGAGCACATAATTCTTTCTGGCATAGTCTCAATGCCAGAGTCAACTATTTTTTCCAAAGAGTTATATTTCCTTTGGGTAGAGAATGGTATTCAGAAACTTAGATCTACCTGGTAGGTATGTCACATTGTTCTATAGACTAACTTAGGAAACATACACATAGATACATTTATTTATCTGAGAACCCCAATTCAACACTAAAGAGTTTTCTAGTCTTCTAGTCTTCTCTTTCCATCTTTATACCTCTTCTCCAATAATAAGAACACTTCTACCTGTTATATTTAATATAATATAAAATTAGTATCAGAATTGCTAACCCATGCCACTAAAAAAAGACAACCTGGTAAGTAGAATTTCATATTTGTTTATAATTTTTTTAGTCAAAATTTATATACAATGAAATGCTTACTTATGAGGGGTATAGTTTGATAAATTTTGATGAAGTACATTTATATATTATTATGGAAATATCCTGTTTATTGATTGGGAAGATTTTCTCGTGTCCATGTGGAGCAACTCTTTTTGAATTCTGTTACAGCATATGTACGTTACATTTTTTTATCCTTAAATTTCATTGAAATGAAAACATTGAAAATATCCTCTGTTGGGTCTGGTTTCTTCAGTTAATATACTGTTCTTGAGATTCATTATTGTTATTGTGTGTATCAGTAGTTCATTTTTAAAATTGTGTATTTCTATTATAAAGATGTATCATAATTTACTTTTCTTACTGATGGACATTTGGGTTGTATCTGATTTTTTGCTGTTATGGCTAAGGTGCTACAGACATTCTTGTACAAGTCTTTGGGTCAATATATGCTTACTTTCCTCTTGGGTAACACCTGGTGGACATGGTGAGTCATGGAGTAGGTGTATGCTTAACTTTATAAGAAACCGCTAAAGTATTTGGCATTGAGGTTGTACCATTTTACTTGTTAACCAAAAATATATGAGAGTTCCAGTAGATTCGCATATTCTCAAACATTTGATGTTATCAAGATTTTTTGTTTAAAAACATTACACTTTATTTTTAGTTATGCTAGTATTTGCTACATTATATGACAGTTATGTTTTTAATTTGAAATTTTCAGAAGAAAAATACTGTTGAACTCTTTGACCCGTTGGTATCTAGAAGTAAATTGATAACTTCCATATACTTGAGCCTTTTCTAGACATGTTATTTTATTAATTTCTGGTTTCATTCCATTGTAGTCAGGGCATATACTCACTAGGAATTAAGTTCTTAGAAAATTTGATTTATCTTGGTCAATTTCTGTTTCACGTGCTCTTGAATGAAGATAAATTATACTATCCGTGAGTAAGTGCTTCATGTATTTCAATTAAGTCAAGTTAGTAATTTTGTTTATTTCAAATATTTTTACAAATATTCCGTGTATTTTTTTCAGTTCTTTTGGTGTACTTGTTCCATCACTTACTAAACAAAGCAATGGGTGTTAAAATCTTCAAGAATGACTATGGATTGTTTGACTTTTACTTTGGACACTTTTTGCTTCATGGATTTTGAACCTCTGCTACTAGGTACATACATATCTGGGATTATCATCATTTATTAATGATTTTATCATTATGAAATATTCATTTTTAACTTTAGCAAACTGTGCTTTTTCTCCAAATCCACCTTGTCGTCTAGTACTATAGCTGTACCAGGTTTCTTAAGATCAATGTTTTTATAGTATATCTTTTTCATATATGTTTTTGTTCCTGTCCTTCCATCCTTTCCTCCCTAGGGTGAATTCTTGTGTTTTCAGGATTCCATTTTCCTCCTGTATTAATGCTTAGTTATACCTCTGTGCTATTTTAGTAGTCAACCTTGAGATTACAATATACATCTTGAAGTTTCAGAGTAAAAATTCAAATATTTTACTATTTCATAAAAAGTAAAGCCTTTATAACTCTATTTTTGCCTTCTCTTATTTTTGTTTTTATTTTCTTGTATTTTACTATGATGTTGCTATGCAACCTTTAACAGGGTTTATTTTCTCACAATTACTTTTTACATTTTTGTTTTAAATAGTCATGGATCTATTAAAGAAATTTAAGGCAATAAATAAAATGTGGTCCTTTATATCTGCCTAGATCTTCTGTGGTGCTCTTCATTTCATTCTTAATATCTGGCTTTTATGATATAATTTTTATTTGTGTTGAAGAAATACTCGAAGCACTTTTTTTCCAATACAGGTCTTGCTTTTTGAAAACATCTTTATTTCAGCTTCCTTTTTGAAGGATATTTTCAGTGGATGTAGCATTCTGAGATAAAAGATTTTTTTTTTCTTGTAGGAATTTAAATATAACATCTGGTTTCCTTTGATAGGAACTTAGTCATCACTCATATTAATTGTTCTCTTGTATATAACATGTTGGCTTTTTAAAATTTCTGTCTGCTTTAAAATTGTCTATGTTTGGCTTTCAGAAGTTTGACTGTGATGTGTCTAGACATTTTTTAATTTTTCTTTTCATTATTATTATTATTATTATTTGCATTATCCTGCTTTGGATTTTCTGAGCCTTTGAGCCTGTGCTGACTTTTGGGGGGGTTAATATGACGGTACATAATGATTAAGTTACATTACTTGTGTTTGTTAAGGTAAAAGCCGAAGTCAGATTTTTGACTAAATTTGGCCCTTTTTCATCAGATTTTCTTCAATTTTACTCTCTCACTGTATTCTTCTAGTCTCTAAGCATCCAATTAAAAATCTCTTAGATCACTTCATACTGTCTCACAAGTTCCTAGCCTCTATTTTGTTTTGTAGTAAGTTTTCTTCCTGTTTTCCTGATTAGATAGTAACTATTGATCTATCTTCAAGTTCGCTGAAAACTTTCTGTCCCCTCCAATAGTCTATGAAGCCAATCTACTCATATTTTCCTTTCAGATATTGGACTTTATATTTTTAGACTTTCTATTTGGTCCTTTAAAAAGGAACTTGCATTTCTCTTCTGATGTTTCCTGTCAGTATACTCCTTATGAGCATAGCTTTCCTTTTAGTCATTGACCACACTTCCGAATAGCTGATGTACAACCGGGGCTTCCTAATTTCATCATCTGGGTCATCTCAACCTTGATTTTGGTTCTTAAGCATGGATCTCACATAGCTGTTTCATGTCTAATAATTTTTAATTATTTAGTAGACATGTGGAGCTTATGTCGTAAAGATTTTATCTTCTGTCTTCTTCCTCTGAGTAGTGTTGATTTTGTTGTCGCAAGCGGTGAGTTACTTTGGCCAGACTCAAACTCTCCTTCCCGAAATATGCAGCAGCTGGAATCTCTGGTCAATGATTTTAGACTTTCTTTTGATGCTCCTGGAGTCTTTCCTGCATATGTAGTTTGGTGATCAGCTAACTATTTTAATGGGGTTTACATGCAGATTTGGGGGTTCCTCTCTCTTTGATTCTCTTTTCTGGGAAGTCTCTCCATAAGTTCCAGCCACTCAACCAGCCAAAAGCTTTGTATTCTGACTCCTCAAGCCAGTAGGACTGAGACTTCTCTTGACTTTTAACTATTTTATCCACACATCATGAAAACTAAGACGTTCCCTCAGGTGAAAAGGTGTTTGTTCACAAAATGAGATTTTCTTATTTCAAGCCTGAAATTACTTTCAGTTTCTGTCTACTACATGCATACTTTCTGTCCTCCTGAGCCTTAAAAAGGGAATTTACGTAGTCAGTGAAAAAAATAGCGACACTGGACGGCATCTGTGGCTCAAAGGAGTAGAGCGCCGGCCCCATATGCCGGAGGTGGCAGGTTCAAACCCAGCCCTGGCCAAAAACTGCAAAAAAAGAAAAATACCTACACTGAGGTGGTGATATAAGAATCTAGGCACATAGATTCTATGGACAAATGAAGTTGCTGATAAAGTTTCTGTGACATTAAAAATGCTACTTGACCTTGGAAAATCCAAATGTGAATTATCTGTGGCAGTAAATCAGAAGGCTATCATTATACGTAAAATTTTAGGTTAGAAAAAATAAAATTAATATCCTGTTATTCTATTTATCTTTAATTATAGAAATTATTATATCCGGGAAATTACTACCTGGGAATGAGCTTTGCACAGCTAAATGGTTTTCCATATTAGCACATTACAGTTGTGCTGATTTGACTATTAAATTAATAGACAGGTAATTTTATAATTTCTTTGAACTGTTTCTACTGAATATTAATTGTAGACACTATTTAAAAAGCATCTGTGTTACTTGCTGTGACTAACCAAAAGCACAACAAATCACGTTTCTTCAATTATAGTTTTTACATCTAATTCAAACTGATTTGTAAAAGTAGCACAAAGCATCCATCAGGTTTTAAGAAATATATTTTATTTCTTCAGTTCACGGGGAGGAAGGCAGAAGCATTTGGATTTATTTGCTCTTTATTTAGTGTCTTTCCGAGAGGCATTTAAAACTTATCAAGGTATCGGACCTCAGAGCAGTTATCTTTTAATTTTAAATCATGGCTATATAAAGTTAAAAAAATAAAATCTATAGGAGCCAATTTGTGGCTCAAGCGTAGTTGTATTAAGTCAGATAGTCATTTGCCAAACCCAGTTATTGGAAGTATTTACCCTTGTAAATACACTGCAGTAGTCAGCAGATGGCATGCATTGTACATTAACTACTCTACCCCGTTATCACATCCACTTTAGAACAGAAAGCATCTGTTCTTCTCAAAAAGCCACATTATCCCCTCATTTGCAGTTTAGTGTTAATTTGTGAACTATTTAGTGATAATCAAAGAAGGTGATATTTCATCTTCATTTAGTTTGGAGAATGGATTCAATCAAGTATGAGATGGGGTAAAAATACATTTACCAATTCCTTAGCAAGCTTCAGCATTTAGGAGAAACGATCTTCTGTGATCATTTTCCTGCTTTGGCTAGAGGCTTGTGCAGGAGGACAGAAGCCTTTTTGGATGCACTTTCTAAGGCTTTTGATGAATTTTAGGAACATAAAAATCATTTCCTATTGTGTATTGTTAAGTGCCTAAGTTTAAAATCTAACAAACAAGTAAATCAACATGCACGGACAACTAAATTTACTTTTAAGTCATCTATTTAAGATAACGCTAAAATAGCCTAATTGGAAAATCTCTTCATACATAAAAGCATGCAAGTATTCATGCTTGCCTTTGAGTGGTTCAAAGGAGAATTTGGCTGATGATGCGCTAACATAATGCATAGCTTAGAATACTTCACGTCAAACTGATATCCATCTGTCAGCCTGGCCTGATGCCTATTCCCAAGGTATTGAGTCACTCTGCAGGGCCTGAGTTGTGTCTGTTAAAGTTATCTCCAGGGAGCTAAGTTATACAACATAAAACAGAATGAACACATAGAGAAACAGAAACACAAACCGCATACACCTTATCAGTGCAAATGGAGGGACTAGACGTTTGCCTTCCTTAATACCAGACTTTTTCTTATGTGTTAAACGTATTATAGAATGACTTTCTTAGGCTGAGACTGATGCACTTTTAACCATGAACTTGCTTCAGGATCAATTATATTTGGAGGAAGTAGAATAATTATGGAGATGCTGTTACAACATTAGAAAAGTTTCCTATTCCTGAAAGTTGCAATTAATTAAATAGCTGTTGAAAGGAAGAAAATACTTACCATTTTTGCTTTGATATTTGTTTCTTTTTTTTTTTTTTTTTTTGAGACAGAGCCTCAAGCTGTCCCCCTGGGTAGAGTGCCGTGGCATTACAGCTCACAGCAACCTCCAACTCCTGGGCTCAAGCGAGTCTCCTGCCTCAGCCTCCCAAGTAGCTGGGACCACAGGCGCCCGCCACATGATATTTGTTTCTTAATGGAGAAATAAATTGAAATATATTCCCCTAAGGAAACATCAAATGTGTGTGTATGTGTGTGTGTGTGTATAGCTTATGTATTTTACTCCTTACCAGTTAGACCTGTGTTTCATTTGAAAGAATGTTTCCATTTTCAAGGAAGAGCAGGATATCTTAAATAAAAAAATATTTCTTTGGTAACTGATGTATTCAGTATTTGTGTTTGGAGTTATGGGAGATCAAGGACATTAATGAGAATGCTACTCATTTAACTTGCTTTATGTTCTTGAAAAAGGCTTCAAAAATGAAAATGATCAGCAAGGAAGAAAAAGCTTCCCAGTTTTGCTGTGTAGGTGGGAGCTGGGTATAGATGTGGGAGTTCTGAGTGGGACTGCCGTTCTAGCTGCTGGCTTCCTAAGATGCTAAAAGTAGCACAGTGGTGGTTGTCATTGATGGATGACTGCATTTTGCTGTTCATTTCTTCCATACTCTGGACTGTTAACAGCATTTTGTTGGGGTGGGTATTCTCTTTTAATCTATTTCATAGGGAAAACTGGTGAATATATATACGGACGTATTAGAGATATGTACAAACAAGTAAAATAATACTGTTCTGCGTACCAAATAGACCTAAACCATTTTGTAAAATGATCTTTTGTACTTGGGGGTCTTCTTTCTCAGTTGGCTTGTATTCCTAGCTCCTTCTGGCCTATGCAACACTAATTCAACAGCTTGAGAAGAAATTATATCCTTGTTTTGGAGGAATTTGTCCCATCCAGGTGCCTTGAGGTTATTAGCTACTTCAGGAAAACCTGTTTCCATTGGCAAGTAAACTGATATAATGAAAAAAAAAGGTCACCCACTCCCTCTCCCAGTGACAGGAAATGGATGATGCCGTGAATACTGTTTGCCTGCTTCCCTGTAATGACAAGAGATATAAAAATCAAATTGTCACTCCTGCCTGGTAGATGTAGATGACCTGCGGCCACAGGCAGGTCATTATAACTGTAGGTGCCAGGTACTCCAGGATTTGGCATCGGGCCTGCCTTATGTTCAGAGCCAGCTGGCTTGGCATTAGGAAAAACGAGAGAGACTTCAGTTTATTGGGGGTTAATATGACCACGTAAACGACGCATATCTAAGCAGCGTCTTGTTAAAAATAAATGTAATCATTTAGGTTAACAGAAAAAACAAATATCAAACATATGAACTAATTCATTTCTTTCATTCTCTTCCATTCCCAAACTTGCCTTGGTAGCTTCCTGCTCAACAAATGTACTAGGCAGCATGTAATCATGTCACTCTGTCACAAAGTCAGATGTCTAGATAGAAAGGAGTGATGGCAGACTTTTCCCATCTTTCAGCAAAAAGCCCAGGAAAAGCTTGGTGAAAACCAAGATGAAAACCACACTTTTTTGTCATCACAAATCATCCGTATAGCACATGGTGCATGTATATTGAGTCTCTTCGTGTCGGCTATTTATTGCTTGGGTTAGGACTAGAGTACATGTGCTATGATAATACTTGATTAGGTACAAAGTTCCCTGCAAGTTGAAACCAATGTACTTGGTGAAAAAGTCACTTGCGTTGAAGATACAACAGAAACCCTTGTGAGATAATTTTCTTGAAAAAAATAGGTATTTTATGACAAAACAGTATTAATAGTCTTGAAGTTTATATATAATATGTTTTCCAGAAACTTTAAGTACTTTAAATAAATACTTCAACAAATATCTGTGCCAAATATGGGTCAACTAATATACCTTGATTAGGAGATGGGAATAAAAATGTCATGATAAAATTGGAGTCTTCACATTTTTGCACACTTACTCTCCACCCCTCACTTTTTAAATTAATTTATATAATTAATATTTACATAAATTATACAGTGTTCAAGTCAGGGCTTTAAGGTTATCTATCACCCGAATAATGTACATTGTACGCATTAAGTACTTTTATATTTTATTTCAATTCTTTCTGATACTATAACAATGATACAGGTACTCCCATTTTATAGATGATTAAACTGAAGGAAGAATTAGATTTAAACGTATGGATCCCAGGTTCAGAACCTAATACATTCTTTAGTATCCAAACCAGATACCATTCATCTAAGTTTATGTCAGTCTGTAATATGTAACCCTTGCTAGCACCCTAAATCCAATTTATATGCTTTAAATTTTTTTTTTTTTTTTTTTTTTTTTTTTAAAGTGGAGAAGACTCTAGGTTTAGTAAGATGCTTTCCTTTCACATAGATTTTCCAATTCTATGTTAAGTGGTGTGGGGGTAAATATTCATGATTTTTCCTGGAAGAAGGGAAAACTTCCAGAAAGGAGAGTCTTCCCATTTTCTATCCCTATAAGGCAATTTCCAGAAGTTATCACTGTATTTGTGTACCATGATAGAACTGGTGCAAATTGTACTATGTTAATGAAAATAGGTCACTTGAACTTATAGTCACATTACTTGAACGCATGATCCAAACATCCTTTTTTGTGGCCTTGACCATATCTCCACATTGTGGCCTCTCTACTCCTGAGACTCGTTTTTGTAGAACAAACATCAGTTCACTTTTTGGAAACCTTCTTGAAGTGTCAGCTTATCTTTTGTGGAAGCCCCCTCTGGTCATTTTGTTCCTTTTAAGATGGACAAAGGATCTCCTAGTATTATCTGACCCTGTCTCTCTTCAGCCCTACCTAACAGGACAAACACAACTTTAAGGCTTTGAGACATGATTGACATTTGTAGAGTATTTCTTTCATATGAATTGTGATGAGAAAAGCATGAGAAACATTCTTCACATATATACAATTTCTCCATGTATTCTGCTATGTACTGAAATGTGTGAGTTCTGGTTATAGGATTCAAACTTTCTTCACATTTGTCAGGGATTTCTCTGTTATAAAGTTTTCATTTATACAATGGTTAGAGCACAAGTTAAACAGTCGCCAGGTTCTTCACATTTGTAGAGTTTCTCTTCAACATGAATTCTATTGTGCACAGAAAACTTGACTACTGGCATTGAACTTGACTACTTGACTACTGGCATTAGGCTTTGCCACATCTTCATATTGTTACATTATTTCTCTGGGATGATTTCTCTTATGTTTAAGGGCTGAAGACCACATTATTCACATCTGAAAGATTTCTCTCCAGTATGAATTTTGTTATGTGTAATAAGATTTGAGTTTCAGTTAGGGGAATTGCCACACTGTTCACAGTTGTGAGATTTCTCATCAGCGTGAATTCTTTTATGCCTAGCAAGTTATCAACACCAGGTAAAGGTACTACAACATTCTTCATATTTCGAGGATTTCTCTCCTGTATTATTTTATGTACAGTGAGGTTTGAATATGAGTTAAAAGGTTTGCCACACAGTTCGTATTTATAAGGTTTCTCTCCAGAATGAATTTTTTTATG
>NW_003852446.1:11206569-11221920 GCF_000181295.1 Otolemur garnettii
TCTCCAGAATGAATTCTTTGATGTCCAGAAAGGGTTAAAGAACTGTTAAAGCCTTTCCCACATTCTTGACATTTGCAGGGTTTGTCTCCAGAATGAATTCTTTGATGTCCAGAAAGTTGTGAGTATTGCTTGGTAAGTTTGTCACATTCTTCATAGTTGCAGGGTTTTCCTCCAATATCAATACTGTCATGGGTACAATATTTTGATCTGTGGAGACATTTGCCATCATTTTCCCACTTATAGAGTTTTTCTCCAGTAGGACGTCTCTTATGCTTAGACAGGTTTGAGCAACATCTGAAGACTCTGCTACCTTCTTTACGTTTGTACTGTTTTTCTCCAATATGAATTATCTCATGTTTACTAACATGTGAGCATGGGTTAGAGGCTTTCCCATACTTTATACAGTGAAATGTTTTCCCTACTGTATCTATCATCTTATGTCTACCTAGATTTGACAATTGTGTGAAGACTTTCAAACATTTACTACATTGGAAGGTTTTGGTTTGGGTAGCCATTAAATAGTGGTCAAGTCCACTGTCACATACTTTCTGCTGCTTACACTCAGACACACCTGCACAGTCTTTTGTTAAGTTTAAATTGTCAGGTGCACAGTTGCGATATCTCCTTAGGATTATCTCTGGGAATAAAATATTTGTGTCCAGATCTTGCAAATGGTCTTGCTCAGGATGGTTAGATACTGCTGGGTGCTTGACTACTGTCTGGTGTGTCTTCACCTTCCAGGATTCTCTGCTTTGCTCCAGACAGGTGATGAGGTGGGGCTTAGATGGAGTAAGACCTAGGAAGACCAGGTGTCTGTAGTTCTCCAACATGACATCCCGATACAAAGTCTGCTGAGCAGGGTCCAGGCAGGCCCACTCATCCATAGAGAACTCCACAGACACGTCCTTGAATGTCAGCAGTTCCATTTCCCAGCTTCCGGGAAGTCCGGGTGTCGTCCCTACAGATCTCCGAGTACCTGCAGCTCACAGGGTGACAGAGGCTGCTGCAGAGACATCTGGATATTCCGGGAATGAAAAAAGGCGAAGAGGGGACCCCAGATCAGGGCCCAGCAAGAGACAAACTCCGCTCTGGATCCCTATGCTTTAAATTTTTGATTGAGTTTTCTATATCTATGATCTTCATTGCTTAAGTTACTATATAAGCCATAAAAATGTCTACCAGTATATATGTTGGAATGTTGCTATTGGAATGTAATGGTGTTTTTTTTTTTTCTTTTCAACTGCCCAGAAAAAATATACTGTGTGCTTTATTATGGAAACTTAAGACAATGGAATGAGTTTTTTCACACACAAAAAAGAGCCGTATTGCTGTCTTCATTTAGTCCTAAGAAGGGTGGTGGTGACAACATCTGGACGATAAGGGATTTGATATAGATGGGTACCAGTCTTGGAAATACCAGGACCTTCCCTGAGTTTTTATTTAAAAATATGCACATGATCAAACTTCAATAATTAGGTCATGAGACCTCTGAAGGTCATTGACTCCCATCACTCTTTTCACAACTCTGCCTGCTAGGCTGACATCTTTTAAAAATAAAACAAAACCCATATCAGAAAAAAAAAAAACCCGTATCAGAAGATCCGAGGCACATTCAGAAATGAGTACCTAAAAACCTTTAAAGTGTGTAAGAAGTGTTGGAGTGTTTACTTAGAGGTGTACTGTAATGTAGAAAGGTGGCAATACACCTTGAATATGTTCGAATTTGCAAAAAATGTTTTGATACAAGCCCAACTTCTTCCTTCTTGGATTGGTTGTGAGTTTAAAGTGGATAGAGACAGATGAAAAAATTCTTACCAATGCTTTCTTGAAATAAAAAAATAAAGGTCAGTATTTAGCTTGGCATGCAAGCTAACCTCATTTGCTAACACTATCATTACCAGTATAATATTCCCACTTATTATTTTTTAGCTCTAGATTTACTTTGTATTCTACCATATTTATACCACTTGGAAAAAAAAAAAAACCTAAGTGTCCTCTTGCTTCTTTCTCTCTAAGAGTATTCCCATTGCATGACATGACCTGTGCATTGTCCTTGTTCTGTCTGAGCGCCCTTTCAAATCTGTTAAAATGTTCCTAATATTCATTGTTCAAAATTCACCTCCTCTGAAGAGCCTTTGTGAATATCCCCACACTATGTTTTGAATGTCTCCTCCAAAACTCAGGTTGAAATTTAATCACCGTTGTGATCGTATCATCATATTGAGGAGTACAGCCTGTAAGAGGTGATTGGGTTTTACCCCCATGGATAGATTAATGCTTCTATCGTAGGAGTGGGTTCCTGTTAAAGGCAAGTTCAGGAGACCCCTCTTGCTTTTTTGTGGTCTCTTGCCCTAATACCTTCAGCCATGAGATAATGTAGCAAGAAGGCCCTGATCAGATCCCAGTGTTATATTTTTGGCCATTCAACCCTTGAGAACAGTGAGCCAAATAAACTTCTATTGTTCATAAATTACCTAATCTGTGGCATTCTGTTACAGCATCACAATATGGACTAAGGCACTCCACAAACTATTTATGCTCACTTTTTCTTTCTTCAAACTCTCATATGTACAAATTATCTATGTAGTAATATATTATAGCATTCTGACTTGATATTATGGTTTCTATACTTCCTAGAGTCTATGATCTCCTCTCCTCTCCTCTCTCCTCCCCTCCCCTTTTCCCTTTCCCTTCTTCTCCCCTTCCCTCTCTTTCTTTTTAGGGATGAGGTCTCACTCTGTAGCCCAGACTGGAGTTCAATGACATGATCATAGTTCATCATCAGATCCTTGAACTCCTGGGCACACGCGATCTTCTTGCCTCAGCCTTCTGAATTGCCAGCATACAGGCACCAGGGCCAGCTTATGATCTCTCTCTCTCTCTTTTATAAAAGGTAATTAAAGTGATTTTTCCTTCTTACATCCTTCCACTTTTCCCATTTTTTTATCATAAATATAGTCTCAAAGGATTGCATTTTCTGGGTTTGCTGTTCTTTCTGTGCTCTGGGAATTATTTATGTATCCTCTGAGACTTAAAATTGTTCTCTCTTATCTTGTCACCTCTCATGTACTTCAAATAACTCTTGACCATGCTTGCTTTATTCTTTTCAGTTTGAAGATCATGCTCCCTGATAGCAAAGATTCAATCATCAAAATAAATGTTGAGAGGTTCTGCATTCTCAGATAAAACCGCCTGCTTCTAGACATCATGTTCTGTTCTGGATCCATAGAGTCCTCTTTTTAGCCCCTCATATTATAAGTCAAATAAATTTTGACCTTTAACTTTCCCATATGTTATTTATCCTTTGGAATATATTTTATGTTTGTAATTTCCACCCATTTCATCTCAGCATCTCTTATCTTGAACTTTCTAGAAGATATCTTTTTGTTGCCTATAGCCCATTTCAGGATCCAGGAATTCCCTTAATTTCATTGATTGAATTTTCAGCATTGAAATTCAAGAAATTATTGGATGATCTACGCGTAGCAGAATGTGACTTCTAGCAGATGACCAAGTGATATTATTCATTTTATGTATGTCTCGCTGACAGTTTTTCACTCTGCATTACTGAGAACTTTTCTCTGTCCTTCCTTGGAGTCATGGGGAATCACACTAAGTTTTAGATTTCAATCCGTTCCTTCTCTTCAGGTGTCACTTACATTCTCCTCTCATATCCACTACTTCCTTCCTTCTCCTCTCCGAATCCTACTTTCAATTATTGCTTGAAAGATATTAGCTTTGCCCTTAATTAAGAGTGTGTAGAGAAACACACAGTCACTAACCCCACCAAATCTTAACCTACATGCTCAGACAAATGTCAATATCTGTAAATGGTGCTGAGACTCACACACCAATAACAAGCCATGTAACAAACATACCATGAACTCTGTGATACTATAATATTTAAGAATCAGTATCCAAGTAAAACTTTTATTGGGGGAATATGTTAGATTCATTTCGGGAGCAATAAGAATTTTTCCACTGTAACTACACAGGCGTATTACCTAAGATTGGCTATAATTAAATACTGAGAGAAGTGAAACTTTGAAACCCCTTTCAGATTATCGAATATCTTGAACATTTTTGAAATCATCAGATTTCCTAAAAAAAAAAAAAAAAAAATGGCAACTCCAAAAAACTAGAAAATAATACAGCATTTTAAACATGGAATTGAAAAAATTCAGAATCAAAAATATATTTTATAACATATTTGTAGACAGACCATTAGCTTGTAATAAATGTGAAGTGTTTTGTTCACTTAAAATAACCAAGCAAAGGTCACAATCTGAAATCAAAAGAAAGGTTTTCTTCATTTTGTGACAGATGATCAGTATGTAGGTATCCTTCCAACGCTCAGAGCAAATTAATGATTAATACCATCTATGATTGTAGTGGATTATTTAGATTAAATGTGGAACCAAATATTAAACTGCAACTCAGCGCAGAGAGAGTATTTCATAGTGCTTTGGAGAGCTAGAATGTCTATTTCTCCAACAAGGATTTAGTTTTACAAATTGGATCAGAAACACATTTAACCTGCTATGAAGGAAAGATGCTCTTGATGGCAGTAGAATTCTTGTCATAGACTTTCCAAGTCCATGGCATGATTTCAATTTCTGCTTTTTATAGTATATACCTCTGCCATGTGGGCAGCCTACCAACACCTATAAGATTAGTCCCTGGTAGGAGAGCATCTAGATTGAAGCTGCACTTTAAAACAGTAACAACTGACAAACCTCAGTTGTGCAAAGCACTGTCAGCACGTCTTTATTTTAATAATGTCGAAAGGATAGCATTCCCATTTCCATTTCTGAGTATACTCAAGCCCACCCTCACACATGGAATTCCTCTAAATAAACCCAATGCTGGTAATCATCTGACTCATTAGGAAGTGTTTCTTCCTGCCTGAAACTAAGCGGGTGCAATGGAGGGTAGATGAGTCTTTAAATCCCGTGGAATACACATCTGCTGTCTTTGCTTTCTGATTTTTTTTATGTCAGTAGCATAATTAAAAATAGAAATGTATTGCTATGTCAGTAGAGACAAGCTGGTTAATACACTTGAAAAAGAATATAATCATCTAATAATTAATTATCATGCTAATAAAATATTTCAATATGTATGTAGCATGTGTGCTTTAAATAGAAAGAAGAAAATCTAATGACACAGCAAAGTTCCTTAAATTTTTCTCTCTCTTTCTCCCAGGGACTTTTTCTCTCCTTGCCACTGTGTTACTCCTCACTGTGTTCATAATACCTCATCAGTCAACAGTTATCTGGTCCCAGACCACGGTCATTTATCTCTCCTCTGAACTTATACTTTTCAAAATATATCACACATTTGGGGCTTGTTTAAATAGAGTGTTCTAACAGCCTTATAATTTTTCATTTTTACAAAATAGTGTATTTACAGAAATTATCATACATAGGGCTTAAATTCCCAACTCAGTTATAATTTCCTTACAGGTGGAGTTTATATTTTGTTATGCTTATGAGTATCATTGAATTTCTATACATGGTTCATACTGAAAGTTCTTTGGAACTTTTTTTCTATTTGAAAAAAAAATCATGATGTTCTATTTTAATCACATGACATTATTATGAGATTGATTACCACATTGTTAGGTCAGTAGAAATTACAACATGATGCTTTTCATTTACTTCATGTCAGTTACTCAATAAGCAAGATTATCCCTCATTTTCTGACTCTCATCCCCATATGACTCTATACATCCCCTTATCTATCCTCACATCCCCCAAACTACCTTCCTCTAACCTTTCTACCTGCCTCTCTGTACCTCATGTTGTTTGGATCAGCAAAATTCTGCATCATAAATAGCTTTATCTTAAATCTTTCCTTAAAATTGTCCCTTCATCTTACTATTCTATCCATAAGTTGACACTCCTCTGAGAGCACTGCTTCCACTGAAGCTTCCTTCTATACCGGCTTTAGTGGTTCATAAACTCAGTGTTTGTACCATGGGCCTAAAATGGGTGTACTTGTTGTTCCTCTGTTGCACTTTCAAACTTTCTTCCTCCACCCTAATGCGCTTCCTTTGTCTTAGCTACTCATCAGTCAACCCTAAACCCTTTTCCTAACGTCAATTCCCGTTGCTTTGGCTCTAAATCTTAGATCTATTTTCTGTTTTTCCTTGTTCTCTCTCAACGCCACAGAAAATACTATTGGTTCTACCTTCAAAATATAGCCAGAGAGTTACATCAACTAGTTGGCAAAATACGACTTTCCAGCTCTTGTCAATTTGAACAACCATCCAACCATGAAAATAACTTCACGAGCTAAAGAATCAAGGTAAAGGATTATAGCACTTCAGTGGAATATAGAAATAAGAAAAGATATATCGAAGAGAACAGAAAGTGTAGTTTCACATTACACACTGGCCGCATATCCCTCAGGCCTGAACAGTGAAGCATGGAGAGAGATATGCTCTGCATGGGGAAAGGAAATTGACATAAGCACGTGATTTTACTCCAGACCCTAAGACCAGATCAGCCACAGTGAACCACTGTACCAGACCAGCCTCCACAGACCCAAATTCCACATAAACCAACAAGGCTCCACTCATGCAGATCCATGCTCTAGGTTTGTCCCAGCACAAGGCAGGACCCTGTAGCCTAGGTTCCAGGTTGATTCTGGCAGATCCAATCTCAGTGCTATGCCATCCTGATGGACCCAGGCTCCAGGTTGGCCCCCATGGCACAAGGCTCTAGGCCCATCCCTAAGGAGATAAACTCCAGGCCTGTTCCTGTGAGCCTAGTCACCAGGACTACTCCATTAGACCTCAGAGTTAATCTAGTCCTTGTAGACCCATAATCCAGACCAGACCTTTGGACTCATGGTTCAGGCTTGGCCCCATGGGTGCAGGTGGCAAGCTCACTAAAGTGGATGAAGGCACCAGGTGCAAGTTAGCTTCAGTCATGCTCCTCTGGACCTAGGCATTAGGCTAGCTCCTGTGAACACAGTGGCCAGGCCCACATGCTTGCTGACCTAAGCATCAAGAATGTCAGCCTAAAGACTCAAGAAGCAAACTCACCTGAACTCTCTGCCAGTGGGCCAACCCAGAACTTCTGGATGCCCCGACTGGGAAAGGACTGTAACTGTGAAAAGTCTAGAAGAGATGCCCTACGGGGTGGACATAAAGTTCGTGTACAATTTAAAATAATTTCACATAGTAAATTGCACACGAACTTTATGGACACTCTGTATAATGGTAGGCCACAAGGGTCATAAATGATCAAAGAAACATGAAACTATCAAAGGAACAAAATAAACTAGCTACAGAAAAGGAGATCTACTCTCGCAAACCAGTGAGAAAAGTAAAGGAACCAGAGTGGGATTGGTGGGAAATGGTGAAATAAAACATGAACGATAAAGAAAGACATGAGAGACAGAAATGGAGCTGAGAGGCAAAGATGGGATCGGGAGGTCTGGGATATTTTTCTCTGTCACCAGCACCCAAGTGCCCAAACAGATTTATATTTAAGGAGGCAGTACAAAGTTGTTTTTCGAGGAAGTAAGGCACATTTCAACTTAATTATGAGAAGAGAAACAGACACCAATTCCCAGGTAAACATAATCTATTATTACTGTGTGACCTCTAAAATATGGGCAATACTGCATATCTACAAGATTAGCTGGAAAATGTATGTGACTGCTTTGAAGTGCGGCTATGAAGTTAAAAGCTAAAGTTATAAGGAAAATACGTTTTTCTTCTGCTGGGTTAAAAGTTGAAGTTTAGAGAAAATTTGTTATCTGTTGAAGAGGGTCAGTAGGGGGGAGGTTCATCCCCTGGATATGCTCCCAAGCCGTGGGGGCCCTGCCACCTCACAGCTTACACTCTACCTGGCCTCCTTTTTCTCTTTCTAAACTTCAATTTGTGTATAGAAATTTTAATTGGAGAGACTGTTTGAGTCCAAACCTGCAGAAGACTGGGAAGATATATAATAAGAAAGTGTTAGCATTCTAAACATACTTAACGCAAGTATTAAATGTTATATTTTGTTAACAGGGTTAAGCGATTGTAATTTGTTAAATAGATGTTTAGTTAAATGAGCAGGTTCATATATATCTAAATGAGTGTCACGAGTTATTTGTATTTCTTGATGCAGTTTAGTTACATCAAGACTAAAATCATTACTCTACCATAGGCCTTGGAGATGATTTTTCACTTTATTCCACGCCCCTTGAGTTTCACTGTAAGGTTTAGGAGTGACACCTACCTATCCATTGAAAATGAGACGGCAGTGTAAAGGAAGGCACGCTTTCATACTTTGTACTTCATCTCCTACTAGAGTTACAACTTGTCCCGATGCATTTAATTTCGTTTCTATTCTTTTATCTATATTTTCCTATGAAGACAATGCTAAAGAAGTATTTTGAGCTAAATTATTGACGTAATGAGCTGTCTGTATGGAGTGTGTGAGGGCCATAGGTGAAGGAACAGCAGTAGTTACTGCAGCAATTAAAACTGTAATACCTGCTATAATCATGCCTATTACTTTTTTTCGTACAAAAGGTTATTGTAAATAATTGTTAAGTTCAATTAATGTTTGCAAACCTGATTCCTCATACCAAAGTTGAGATAACTTCATAGGTAACATCACAAAAGAAGGTTGTTCCATCACAGCAATAGCATGAAAAGGATTAGAATGATTTACACAATTAGACAAATTGCAATGTACACAATGTAAAGTAAAGCCATGCTTAGTCTTAGTTACAGAAATATTTCCAGGTAACAAAAGTCTTCGAGGTGTCATTTTCAGTTGCTTCATTGGTGGAGGGAGGAGTTGTTCTGGGTCCATGCTCAACCAGTCTTTCAGGGAGCCAGCAGGGGGCATCAGCTGTTCTGGGAGAAACACAAACACGTCCTCTTCCCCATACTAAAACGGGGTCAGGTCCTTGCACAAAACCTCGGGATGTTTAGAGTTTGATGCATTCCAGAAACGCTCCACAGCTGTGTGATCTTGAACATCAGTGTTTAAAAAATTCAAAGTACAGAGAGCACGACAGAGAAGATTATGTGTGTACTGGGGTCTATCTCCCCCTTCTTTAATTTGTGTATTTGAAGTTTGAGAGTGCGATGAGCACGTTCAACAATTCCTTGTGCTTGAGGGTTATGTGGAATACCTGTTTTTAGGGCAATAGAAAAGGTAGAATTAAAAGAAAGCAAAGTTTTGTCGGTGTAAGCAGGACCATTCTCAGTTTTAATGAGACGTGGAATACTTAAAACTGCAAAAGCAGTTAGGCAGCGTGTTAGTGCATGTTTTACTGTTTAGCCAGTATGAATAGAAGCAAAAATAAAACCAGAAAAAAGTATTAATTGTTACATGAACGAAACAAAGTTTTTTAAAGGCTGGGACACGGATAATAATGTCCATTTGCCAGAGTCGTCCTTGTGAGAGACCATGAGGGTTAACCCCGAAGTGGGGAACAGGAGGCTGCTATGGGTAAGAGGAACACTTTGTAATTATTTGATGTGCTGCTTCTTTTATAATGTGAAATTGACACCCAAGGGCAGCGGCATTTTGATGATGAACAGCATGAGAAAGTTCTGCAGGGGAGGGAGAAGAAAAGGCTGGAAAAAGACGGGTCTGTTTACCAGCTAACGCGTTGCCTTCTGATAAAGGCCCTGGAGGAGCGGAATGGACTGGGAGGTGTCCGACAAAGCACTGTCCAGGGTGGGCTCGCATGAGTCTCTGCAGATGGAGAAATTGGTTAAGAAGGGATTCATCAGTGGTATGGTCTATGAGTGCTGTTTCAGTAGTTGTTAAAACACCAACAAGATATTTACTGTCGGTAAAGATGTTAAAATAGGTTGTAGGAAAATGTATAAAAGTCATTATAGCAGCATGAAGCCCCACACATGAGCTGAGGAGTAAGAAATGTTTTCAGTATAAACTTTACCATGATTACCATACAAGCAATTCCTGAAGGAGAGCCGTCAGTGAATAGTCAGAGCCTGAGGAATAGGTTGTGAAGTAATAGTGGGGGAAAAAGAAAAGAAGTTTTTGAAGCAAATTGAATTATTCTGTCAGGGGGACAATGGCAATCCATTTGACCAGTAAAGGCGGCAGGTGCTGTTTGCCCCCAAGATGACATTTCCCAGAGCCTTTGTGGATCAGTGGAATAAGGAATTATAATAAAGTTAGGATCATTTCCAAGAAGCTGCCAGAGGCAGTGCCAATCTTTGAGGATAAGGGTGGCCACCATTTCATAATATGGAGTTAAAATTTGCTTAGGTGTAGTACTTAGATGAACCCATTTTAGAGGATCTAAAAATTGACATATCAGAGCAGCAGGAGAATGAGGAAATATACAGGTGAATTAGAATCCACACGTGTGAGTCGAGCCCTTGGAGAGCATGTTCTGCCTTAGAAAGCGCCTGTGAGGCTGTAGAAGTCACAGTTCTGAAAGAAGAGGGGTGAGCGGGGCCTTGAAGAGTGTTACAGAGGGATGGCATGTTCACGGTTTTTAGATCTCGCAAAGAACGCCATTTGTCTGACTTTTTCTCTGATGACAAAAATTTGGCATCTTCCTGTGTTTTATTGTTTTCTTTTTTCCAATCCCTTGAAAGGGAAAAGTTCTTGGTTTAGTAGGACATAAAGGAGTTAGAGCTCTGTTGTATATTTTGATAGTGAAATATTACAGGCACAGAACATATACAGACATCCAGACGGACATATAGACTTTATTTCTGCCAGCTTTTAAATCCTTTTAAACATATATTTTTTTAGAGTATTAAGTTTTTAGTTACCTAATGTATTTTAGCAATTTATTCTAGTAATCATTTTAAGTTATTTATCATTTATATGAAATGAGATATATAGTTTTACTTACTATTTTTAGACATAAATATTATTAAGAAAAAACAAATTTATATATTTAAATAATATAATATTATTATAATTTTTTTACAGATCCATTCAAAGGCTATTTTTCTCTAGAGTTAAGATGACAAATACATTGCCTTGGCCATGTTACAATAAAATTGTTATTGTCTTTTCGTTGTAGGTGGGTACCATGTTGAGATTAATTAGATAAATGTCCCAATAGGCTGTTATTTGAGATTGAAGCTTGGGTCTTGGAACAGACCCAAGACACTAGATATAGAAACACTGAATTCCTCGAGAACAAAATCAGAATTAATGAAAATTAACTTTTTCAGCACACAACCAAAATAAAGCAGGTGGAGCACAGAGACTGGGGACAAGGGCTGTGTGAGAGCAGAATTCCAAAGCTTCCAGGAGCAATCTCCTGGCAGTGCTGCTAGGAGTGTTGGAACCCTGCACCCCCAGTCCTACCTGTTCAGGTGACCACCAGGCTTCTCTGGCAGCACTTACATAGCATTTACCAGAACAGTTTAGAATTTAGGGGAAGGAACCTTTACTTGCTGGTGAGAATTCAGGTGTCTCGAGGCATGAAATACTGGGTTTGGGGGAAACAGCTTTTTCCAGACTTTATCATACTTCTGTCCTTAGCTTAACAGCAGCTGCATAGTTACAGTTACTGCAAAGGGTACAAAGAGTTAGTGATTATTCTTCCCCAGAACCCAGGGGGCTGTTACCTGTTACATAGTTGTTTTCAAGGTGATTTTGGCTCAGTGTAGAGTTCGTCCTGATCTTTGGAGGAGGATCTCTTTTGCAGCCGCCACTGCTTTCTTTTGCCGTTTTCAGGGGCAATCACTGATTTGTGTTAAGAAATTTGTTTTTGAAAGTGTTAACAGGCATGAAGAACTTTTTTTTTTCTTTTTTGATTCATTGCTAGAATACTAGGCCTCCTGGTCAGGGACTGAAGCTGCTACAGAGGCAAATTCTTTGAGCTTTGGTGGAGGAGGAGGGCGGGAAGAGGGGCGAGACAAAGCAGGTTTAGGCAGATTAAAAATCGGAAGTCCAGCACTAGCTACCGGCCCAGGAGGGTCTGTGTTTCCATCTGAGGTAGAAGAGGAACGGCCCTTTCCATCCTTACGTTCCTCATCTTGCAACTCTTGTTAGAATTCAGGGGGAAGGGGGTCTTCTGCTGGAGCACAAAGGGGTAAACCCTGTACAGATTGGAGAGGGGGGCGTCCTGTTCATGACTGGGATTTAAACAATCTCTAATTAGCTCCCAGAGAGTAAAGGTATCAATAAGAATTTAAGAGGGCCCAGGATCTGTGTGTAATGAGAACGTGACTTTTCTCTCATTTTCTCCTAAATGGTGGCATCAACAGTGCCTTCACCGGGAAACCAAGGGCAAACCTTCTGAACAAAGTGCAGAAAGCATTCTGAGCAACCTGAACACAGCAGCCCTTTGTTTTGATCATAGACTTAAGCATTAGAATAAAGAGTTCTCGCTCCTTTGAGCCTGACTGTCCCATCATTTATTACTCCTCACAACGATTATCCCCAGATAAATACTCACCAACTGCACAGTTTCACTTCTTTGCTCCACGGAGAATTTCCTCACTTTCTTACTTGAACTTTTCCCCTACTCAGGTCCTGAGTCAGGTGTCACCTCTTGAGAACCAGCAGGCAAGGTAAACAAACCAGAGGGGGATGGGTAGGAGATGGTGAAATAAAACACGAAAGATAAAGATCCAAGAGGCAGAGATGGGATCGGGGTCTGGGATATTTGTCTCTATCACCAGCACCCGAGGGCCCGAACAGCTTTATTTTGAAGGAGGCAGTACAAAGTTGCTTTTCAAGGAAGTAAGGCACATTTTCAGCTTAATTATGAGAAGAGAAACAGGCACAAATTCCCAGGTAAACATAACCTATTATTACTATGTGATCTCTAAAATATGGGCAATACTACATATCTATAAGATTAGCTGGAAAATGTACATCACTGCTTTGAAGTGCAGCTGTGAAGTTAAAATCTACAGTTATAAGGAAAACATGTTTTTCTTCTGTTGTGTTAAAAGTTGAAGCTTCGAGAACATATGTTGTTATGTGTTGAGCAGGGTCCATGGTGGTGGTGGGGTTTGTCCCCTATACGTTCTCCCAAGCTTCAGGGGCCCTGCCACCTCACGGCTCACCCTCTACATCACCAAACTCCCCAGTAAAGAATTCAAAGTAATCTTCTTAAAAAAGTTCAGGGAACTACAAGAGAAAATCAATAAACAAATGATATCAGAAAAGAATACAAAATGAGAAGTTCAACAAAGTGATCAAAACCATAAAAAAAGAGCCAAACTGGAATTCTGAAGTAAAGAAATTCTGGATGTGAATAACACATTTATTGACTAAAGAAAAAACTTTATAGAGAGCTTCAACAGCGTACGTAAGCAAACAAAAGAAAGAATCAGTGAGCTCAAAGATTGGCTATTTCAAATTACTCAGTCAAAGGAACAAAAAGCAAAATGAATAAATACAGTGGAGAAAGTATATAGGACATATGCAATGCCATCAAGCAAACCAATAGATGCATTGTGGGGGTATCGAAGGGAGCAGAGGAGTAAAAAAGAGGAAGAAGAAATATTTAAAGAGATAATGACAGAAACCTTCCCAAATATGGAGAGAGAAATGAACATACAGACCCATGAAACTCAAAATATGTTAAACATAAAGAGTCACAGGATTATCAAATGCACAAAGTCAGAATTTTGAAAGCAATGAGTGAAAAAGTGACTCATTTCGTGTAAGTCTATCAGATTTCTCATAGGAAACCTTGGAGGCCAAGGGAGAATGATGACAAACTCAAAGTGCTGAAAGAAAAAAAAAATTGCCCTTCAGAAATAAAGGGGATGTAAAGATTGTCTCAGACCAACAAAAGCCCTGGGAGTTCATCACCACTCTGCCTGCTTTATAAGAAGTACTAGAGGTAGTGCTTCAAGTTGAAATGGAGGGACATTAACCAGCAACATGAAAGCATACGAAAGTATAATGTAAGTATAGAATCACTTATATTGATAGTTATTTTTTATGGAATTCTACAAAAAACATGGGAATTATACTGGCTGGCCATAAAGGTCATGTGCAATTTAAAAAGTTACACAAGCTTTATGGCCACGCGGTATAGAAAACACTGTAGAAATACTTTGAATCACTACATGTCTTCCTGAGTGAAGTTATTTTGATTCTGGCAGCTTGTGTTCTTCAGGGAAAGTCAACTTAACCCAATCTGGGGTTGAACTGTTTCGGAACAGGGCGTCAGTTATTTGTACAGCCTAATCTACCTTTATATCGCTTTTAGTTCCGAGACCATCACAAGTAAATACCTGGAATGCCTATCAGGACCACTTATTTTTGTTGGTCCATAAGTTCAGTTATTGTCCCTTGGTCTATTTAAGGCCAGTAGAAGATCTGCTTGTCTGCTCATCCTCATAGTCATTGGATTTGTATTAACTGTGAACTTAAAAGTGCCTCAAAAGTTAAAGCAGCATGGTATTTGAGCCTCAGTGTTCTGGGTTTCTTTCCCTTTGGTATCTTGACACTTCGGGTCTTCACTGCCCTGGTATTTCTCCAATGTCTTTAAACAGATCTTGAGATGTATCTCAGAATTTAAAAATATCTATTATAGTTGCTCAGAAAAATAATATAACTGATTACCCTAAGGGATAAGCAAAACTTCTTTTTTTTCAAGTGAAATAAAGCTTTACTCAGAGATAAAGGACACGGTATTTATATCTCATATTTACTTTCTTTCGAAATTCTAAACAAAAATATGGCAAATTGAGGACTAATAATCAGATCTTGAGTGACTCCTCAGGCAAAATTGGTATATTCCTTATGTCTGCAGAAATTAAAATGACTGTTGTGAAACAAACACCATTTAAAACTAGCTTGCATAAATGTTAAATTAGAGTGATTTCAGTATAGTAATTAAAATTTCATAGATTTGGGTAGTTTTAGGAGGCTTAAGTTTTGTTATCTGTTGGCTTCTGTTATAAGCTTTTTGATGCACATAAAAATGTTAGTATTTCACTAAATAGTTTACTACTGAATGTTAAACTCTTTGGTATTATCTTAAAACGTTATTTTTAGATTTTGCCTTATACACATGCTTGATTTGAAAAGTCTATTCATTTCATCCTTTTGTAGAGGGAGAAACAAATCAAACTCAAAAGGAAATGAGTAGGAAATGATTTAGTAATATATAGCTTGATAATATAAATAATCCAAAAGAGAAATATAAAATATATTTGAAGTTATCTCAGAGACAATAATTTTTATAGGTATATTTTATTTAAGAATATTCTTCTTAGCAAAGTATCTCAAGAATGGAAGAAAAAGTATCCAATGTACTCAACCCTACTATGAAACTAATAGTTAGCTATCATAGGAAAGCTATAACCCAATTTTAGCCCAAGAATACGGGGAAAGGGGAGAGGGAGGGAAGGGGAGAGGGGAGGATGGG
>NW_003852446.1:11229117-11286218 GCF_000181295.1 Otolemur garnettii
CCTGTACAGATTGGAGAGGGGGGCGTCCTGTTCATGACTGGGATTTAAACAATCTCTAATTAGCTCCCAGAGAGTAAAGGTATCAATAAGAATTTAAGAGGGCCCAGGATCTGTGTGTAATGAGAACGTGACTTTTCTCTCATTTTCTCCTAAATGGTGGCATCAACAGTGCCTTCACCGGGAAACCAAGGGCAAACCTTCTGAACAAAGTGCAGAAAGCATTCTGAGCAACCTGAACACAGCAGCCCTTTGTTTTGATCATAGACTTAAGCATTAGAATAAAGAGTTCTCGCTCCTTTGAGCCTGACTGTCCCATCATTTATTACTCCTCACAACGATTATCCCCAGATAAATACTCACCAACTGCACAGTTTCACTTCTTTGCTCCACGGAGAATTTCCTCACTTTCTTACTTGAACTTTTCCCCTACTCAGGTCCTGAGTCAGGTGTCACCTCTTGAGAACCAGCAGGCAAGGTAAACAAACCAGAGGGGGATGGGTAGGAGATGGTGAAATAAAACACGAAAGATAAAGATCCAAGAGGCAGAGATGGGATCGGGGTCTGGGATATTTGTCTCTATCACCAGCACCCGAGGGCCCGAACAGCTTTATTTTGAAGGAGGCAGTACAAAGTTGCTTTTCAAGGAAGTAAGGCACATTTTCAGCTTAATTATGAGAAGAGAAACAGGCACAAATTCCCAGGTAAACATAACCTATTATTACTATGTGATCTCTAAAATATGGGCAATACTACATATCTATAAGATTAGCTGGAAAATGTACATCACTGCTTTGAAGTGCAGCTGTGAAGTTAAAATCTACAGTTATAAGGAAAACATGTTTTTCTTCTGTTGTGTTAAAAGTTGAAGCTTCGAGAACATATGTTGTTATGTGTTGAGCAGGGTCCATGGTGGTGGTGGGGTTTGTCCCCTATACGTTCTCCCAAGCTTCAGGGGCCCTGCCACCTCACGGCTCACCCTCTACATCACCAAACTCCCCAGTAAAGAATTCAAAGTAATCTTCTTAAAAAAGTTCAGGGAACTACAAGAGAAAATCAATAAACAAATGATATCAGAAAAGAATACAAAATGAGAAGTTCAACAAAGTGATCAAAACCATAAAAAAAGAGCCAAACTGGAATTCTGAAGTAAAGAAATTCTGGATGTGAATAACACATTTATTGACTAAAGAAAAAACTTTATAGAGAGCTTCAACAGCGTACGTAAGCAAACAAAAGAAAGAATCAGTGAGCTCAAAGATTGGCTATTTCAAATTACTCAGTCAAAGGAACAAAAAGCAAAATGAATAAATACAGTGGAGAAAGTATATAGGACATATGCAATGCCATCAAGCAAACCAATAGATGCATTGTGGGGGTATCGAAGGGAGCAGAGGAGTAAAAAAGAGGAAGAAGAAATATTTAAAGAGATAATGACAGAAACCTTCCCAAATATGGAGAGAGAAATGAACATACAGACCCATGAAACTCAAAATATGTTAAACATAAAGAGTCACAGGATTATCAAATGCACAAAGTCAGAATTTTGAAAGCAATGAGTGAAAAAGTGACTCATTTCGTGTAAGTCTATCAGATTTCTCATAGGAAACCTTGGAGGCCAAGGGAGAATGATGACAAACTCAAAGTGCTGAAAGAAAAAAAAAATTGCCCTTCAGAAATAAAGGGGATGTAAAGATTGTCTCAGACCAACAAAAGCCCTGGGAGTTCATCACCACTCTGCCTGCTTTATAAGAAGTACTAGAGGTAGTGCTTCAAGTTGAAATGGAGGGACATTAACCAGCAACATGAAAGCATACGAAAGTATAATGTAAGTATAGAATCACTTATATTGATAGTTATTTTTTATGGAATTCTACAAAAAACATGGGAATTATACTGGCTGGCCATAAAGGTCATGTGCAATTTAAAAAGTTACACAAGCTTTATGGCCACGCGGTATAGAAAACACTGTAGAAATACTTTGAATCACTACATGTCTTCCTGAGTGAAGTTATTTTGATTCTGGCAGCTTGTGTTCTTCAGGGAAAGTCAACTTAACCCAATCTGGGGTTGAACTGTTTCGGAACAGGGCGTCAGTTATTTGTACAGCCTAATCTACCTTTATATCGCTTTTAGTTCCGAGACCATCACAAGTAAATACCTGGAATGCCTATCAGGACCACTTATTTTTGTTGGTCCATAAGTTCAGTTATTGTCCCTTGGTCTATTTAAGGCCAGTAGAAGATCTGCTTGTCTGCTCATCCTCATAGTCATTGGATTTGTATTAACTGTGAACTTAAAAGTGCCTCAAAAGTTAAAGCAGCATGGTATTTGAGCCTCAGTGTTCTGGGTTTCTTTCCCTTTGGTATCTTGACACTTCGGGTCTTCACTGCCCTGGTATTTCTCCAATGTCTTTAAACAGATCTTGAGATGTATCTCAGAATTTAAAAATATCTATTATAGTTGCTCAGAAAAATAATATAACTGATTACCCTAAGGGATAAGCAAAACTTCTTTTTTTTCAAGTGAAATAAAGCTTTACTCAGAGATAAAGGACACGGTATTTATATCTCATATTTACTTTCTTTCGAAATTCTAAACAAAAATATGGCAAATTGAGGACTAATAATCAGATCTTGAGTGACTCCTCAGGCAAAATTGGTATATTCCTTATGTCTGCAGAAATTAAAATGACTGTTGTGAAACAAACACCATTTAAAACTAGCTTGCATAAATGTTAAATTAGAGTGATTTCAGTATAGTAATTAAAATTTCATAGATTTGGGTAGTTTTAGGAGGCTTAAGTTTTGTTATCTGTTGGCTTCTGTTATAAGCTTTTTGATGCACATAAAAATGTTAGTATTTCACTAAATAGTTTACTACTGAATGTTAAACTCTTTGGTATTATCTTAAAACGTTATTTTTAGATTTTGCCTTATACACATGCTTGATTTGAAAAGTCTATTCATTTCATCCTTTTGTAGAGGGAGAAACAAATCAAACTCAAAAGGAAATGAGTAGGAAATGATTTAGTAATATATAGCTTGATAATATAAATAATCCAAAAGAGAAATATAAAATATATTTGAAGTTATCTCAGAGACAATAATTTTTATAGGTATATTTTATTTAAGAATATTCTTCTTAGCAAAGTATCTCAAGAATGGAAGAAAAAGTATCCAATGTACTCAACCCTACTATGAAACTAATAGTTAGCTATCATAGGAAAGCTATAACCCAATTTTAGCCCAAGAATACGGGGAAAGGGGAGAGGGAGGGAAGGGGAGAGGGGAGGATGGGTGGAGGGAGGGGGATTGTTGGGATCACGCTTATGATCTATCCTATAAGGGTACATGTGAATCTCTCTAAATGTGGAATATAAACGTCTTAACACAATGACTATGAGAATGACATGAAGGCTCTGTTGGCCAATTGGATGAGAATGTTTCAAATTGTATATGGAAACAACACACCGTACCCCATGATAGCGTTACTGTGCACAACTATGATTTAATTAAAAAAAAGATACTTATTCAGTCTTCTTAACAGTAGGTACCCTTATTTACATTTATCTATAATTCTACCAAATTAATCACCTAAAACTTCTAATGTTGTCTTCAAATGGCTCTCATTTTCCTGGTGAATAAACTCCTCAGTCCCACATACAAATCATTTTCTTCATAATTTGAGTCTCTATTTATATCTGTAAGTCACTCTCCTCCCATTTTCTCCCAAAAACCCTATGTTCTAACTCCGTTTCAACTTTCTATATTTCCTCATACTGCTGTTTCTTCTTTGATTATCTTTACCTTATCCTTTACCCAGTCATCTCTTACTCATTTGTAAGTCACAAGACACATATCACTATGACCTTACCTAATTCTCCCAAGAAAAGTTGGTCAGCCTCCTCTTTTATTTCTTTTCATGGTAATTGGTGTAAATTAGAGTGACATACTTAGGATTTCTAATATCTGTTAGCATTTCCTATGTTGCAAAGTCAGTGGTGAAGGGTTTGATGGCAGTCACAGTACTTATAATATTATCTTATAATACATTTATATTTTCCACATTATGAGAATATTGTGACTTTTTCTGCTTTTCCTGCATATGCTCAGTGGGGAGAGAGATACATTAAGAAACACAAAGATAGACATATTAATTCCAAAATACATATTCCAAGAATTTAATTTTGATCTCTATGACAGGGCTAAAACTTACATTTCATTTTAAAAATACTTTTTTTTCACTGGAAATACATCATTTATTTTTAAAAGAACATCTAAGTAGGAACTCAGCGGATTTCAAAAAGCAGACTGTTCTAAGGGAAGACTATAATATCAAGGATTTTGACCTTACTGTGAACATTTATCAGCTTATAAACACTCTTTATCAACAGACAGTCTTACCTTTTACAACAGAATTAAAGCCTTTGACCATTTAGAGGAGTTTTGAGTGTCACTTGGCAAGTGGGGCTTGTGTTTGTGGACTTTGCATTGATAGAGACTCCTTGCATCTGATTATATTTTTACTCTTCTATGTATCAAACTCCTTGTGGCATTTTAAAATTTCATTTAAAAAATTATCAATACATAGTACTTATAGATATTATGGAGTATATGTGATATTTTAATATACAAATAGAATGTGTAATGATCAAGCCAGTGTATCTAGGATATCCACCACCGTAAGCATTTATCACTTCTTTGTGTTGGCAACATTTCATAATCCATCTGAAAGCTATTTTGAAATACATAATACCCCCTTACATTGTTGTCAACTATAGTCACCCTACTCTGCCATCAAACACTAGAACTTATTCCTTCTAAATGTATATTTGTACCCACTAGCCAATCTCTCTTATCCGTGAACCTTTTCTGGCGTCGCGTTTCTGTAATTCTACTCTTTACTTCCATGAAATCTACCATTGAGTGAGGTATGTGTCTTTCTGTGTCTGGGGTATTTCACTTAACATAATTACCTCTAGTTTTGTCCATGTTGCTGAAAATGACAGGATTTCACTCTTATGGTTGAATGGTATATCATTGTGTGCATGTGTGTGTGTGTATACATTTTAGTCTTATCCATCCATCCATTGATGGAAAGTTGATGGAAATGGTAAATGAGAGGTGCCCCATAGTCCACATTCACACCATGGACTCCTGTAATTGTGGTCATGGGACAGCCCCTCAACTCTCTTGGGCTCTGAGACTGGTACATGGAGCTGCTTGGAGTCTGCACAACAGCATTCCTCCAGAGAAAAAGAGTTTATGTTGGGTCCCACATATCCCCAGAGACTCAAGCAGCTGTAGCACAGTGCTGTCTTGAAAGCCTAGCCCCCACCCGACTGCATCCTGCCCTGGGACCCAACAACCCCTATATCTTTTATTTCATTTTGGTTTTTCCACCAGTGATTAGAATCCATTCTAAAAACAGTGCTGATCAAATTATCCAATCATTACCTGTTTTGTATCTAGATCTTTTATCATGTGAAATTGTTCCTTAAGTATCCCCTCTTTTTTTTTTTTGGCATTTTAACTCTTAATAGAACTATGAGTAACTTTCAAGTGCTGTAAGAGCCTCATAATTTTAATTATTTAAATTAACAAAAATACGCTTTAGTGCACCATCAGAAGATATTCTGAAACCTGACATTTGGATATTTTCTTTGCTACGTTAAGTCATTTGTCAGAGATAATTTATGAATGTCATTTGAAGTCATTAAATTTATTGGTCATAATAGGACACCCTCAAAATTTAACAAAGATAGATATTGAAACACAGAATCAAGTGAGTTAGGGCATATTAATGTGGACAATGCAAAAAGGTACAGAAAATTCAGATTTCCCTGATCAGTTTGCTATGTATGATTGTTAAAATCTAAAAAGGAAGTGAACTGGTTGGTTGAGCAGTTACAAGTGACTTGCTTAGGCAATTTATTAACGCATGTTTATATTGTTATTTTAAGAAAAATTATACAACCAAACATATGTATATAGGAATTGGAAGTATAAAAACACTTCTTCATTATGGTTATAGAGCAGTACACCAGTGTAGATAGCATAGGTATGAACAGAAATGTTTAAAAGCAGAGAAAGATTATTTTTGATAGATACAAGTAATACAAAATCAAAGAAACAGACCTTTCCTGCTATTCCTCAGTAGAGCTCAATATCTAGAGAGTGAGACATACAGAGAGAGAAAAATTGTAAATCATCCAAGAAGTATTTTAATAAAGCATACAAGTTAAAAAAAAGCAACAAAGAATATGGCCTCCTAAACCATTCTGGGCGAGGCTTCTAAGGGCCATAGCCAGAGGCTAGTTTATGATTTTGATTTTGTTTGGTTATAAAATTATTAAATTATTGTGTATAATAGAAATATGAAAGATACAGAAAACAAAAATAAGAAAATACAAATTACTCATTATTTAATCCACCCAAAGACACATATTAGTATTAGTTTTAAATCTGTCCTTGCATATATTTTATATGCCTTTTAAATGGTTTTGTTCTTGTGTGCATAATTATGCATCTTTTAAAATAATGTAATAAAATAAAAAAACTAATTAAAATATTTAATACACAATGTTAAAATATTTAATAGAAAATATATAATAGAAAATAAATAAACAATTACATGTATAAGAAGAAAGTATCAGATAGTAATACTTGTTACACAGAGAATTAAATCACAGAGATGTGATGGAAAGTCACTGAGTAGATTTTTACATTGGGTAGTCAAAGAAAGATTCTCAATGAAGGTTCTATGTTGCCTTAAAATATATAGCAAGCACTGTAATTAGCTGCAAAACAAGCAGGTAAAAATCAGTGCAAGCTATGAAAACGATAGTGCATAGACCTTACAGGATAAAGCTTGTCATATTTGATGAACAGGAACAAAAGAGGGTGTGGCTGAATCATATTGCAGGTTTCAGAGTAGGAAGAAATGAGATGAGAGAAATAGTTGGAGACAAGATCATATACGACATAGTATTCAGATCTAGGGAGTTTTGTAAATGGGCAAGGCTGGAAGGGTAAGACTTACATAGCCATTGGAGTAGCTCTTTATAGGTGAGATTTAAGAAGTGGTAAGAAGCAGGCTTTGCCTGCTATGGCTACAAATGAGAGATAAGAAGTGGTGAGTCCAGGGGAGATTTTCATAGTCGAGGCTTTAAGACTTAATTGATGGTCTCACTATATACAAAAATCAGTACAAGGTGGACTAAGGACTTAAATGTAAGGCATAAAACCATTAAAAAAATTCTAGAAGAAAACATAGGTAAAACTCTTCTAGACATGAGCCTCGGCAAATAATTTATGACTAAGACTGCAAAGGCAAATTAAGGAACCAATAAATGTGACAAATAAATGTAAAAGCACAGTAAAGAAAATAATCAACAGAATAAACATTAATGCAATCATGGGGTACAGTGTGGTGTTTTCAGAATGTACACAGCTATCATTTAATAAAAAAAAAAAGACAGGTCAGTTTAATGATGGAGTATTTACATCAAAGTAGTTGAATAAAACCATATCTAGGCAATAGTGGTTCCTTTAGGACTTTCAATACAGAAAGAATTTTCTAGCCTGGTCAATGAAATATGCCTGACCCATTTCTGAATTAGGGGCTTTGGTGAATCAGGTTCACATTTGCAGTCAGAGGAGACTTTGCCAAAACCCTACATATAAAATAGGGCAGTTAATAGTGAGATTCTATCTTCTTTAAGAGTGGTTGAAAGCGGAGAGAGAAGGGAGGAGAGGTGGGATATGGGAGAAGGGAGGGTAACATCCCTGGCTAACACCCCCCATCTGCTAACAGGGTATTTGGGGGGACCTCACCTAATGTGCATGATGCAATGTTACATTTCAAATTTAAGAAATAAGTATAATTGTGATGAATGTGTTACTTAGTTCAATGTAAGTATTTCACAGTGTATATCAAAGCAGTACCCTGAACCTCATAAATGCATCAATGTACAAAGTTATGATTTAATAAAAAAATTAAAAAAAACAAGAATAAACAGGCAACCTTCAGAATAGAAGAAAATATTCATAAACTATACATTTGACAAAGACTAATCTACAAAAAAAAACTACAGGAGGAGGAAAAAAAACTACATCAAAAAATCAGCAAAAGGGCAGCGCCTGTAGCTCAGTGGGTAGGGCACCTGCCACATACACCCAGGCTGGTGAATTTGAACCCAGCCCCAGCCAGCTAAACAACAATGACAACTGCACCCCCAAAAATGGCCAGGCATTGTGGCGGGTGCCTGTAGTCCCAGCTACCTGGGAGGCTGAGGCAAAGGAATCACTTAAGCACAAGAGTTTGAGGTTGCTGTGAGCATGAATGACATAATGACACTGTCTAAAAAAAAAAAAAAAAATCAGCAAAAGACATGAACACAAATTTTTTTAGAGAAGACAAACATGTGACCAATGAAAAACTGTTCAATATCTCTAATGATCAGGGAAATGCAAAAGGAAACCACAATGTGATTCTGCTTTACCCGTGTCAGAATGGCTATTATTAAAAAGTCAAAAAGCCATCATCATACTTTCAAGATTTGGAAAAAATAAGTCTTTGTTTTGTATGGAACCAGAAAAAACCCTTATAGCCAAGACAATTCTTAGTAATAAAAACAAAGCCAGGGCTATCTCCCTACCAGACTTTAGGCTATACTGCAAGACCATAGTGATCAAAACAGC
Organism: Otolemur garnettii; assembly: GCF_000181295.1. Classification (NCBI taxonomy): domain Eukaryota; kingdom Metazoa; phylum Chordata; class Mammalia; order Primates; family Galagidae; genus Otolemur; species Otolemur garnettii. The sequence continues at coordinate 11,237,820 of NW_003852446.1, forward strand.
ATGGTATTGGCACAAAAATAGAGACACTGACATTTGGAACCAAATAGAAAACCATGAGATGAAACTAACATCTTACAGCCACCTGATCTTTCATAAATCAAACAAGAACATACACTGGGGAAAACAATGCCTATTCAATAAATAGAGATTTATTGGGAGAGTGCTGGGAGAACTAGATTAACTACCTGTAAAAGACTGAAACTTGACCCACACTCTCACCACTTACAAAATTGATTCAAGATGGATAAAAGATTTAAACCTAAGCCATGAAACAATAAAAATCCTTGAAGAAAGTGTGGGGAAAACACTTGAAGGTATCAGTCTGTGGAAAGATTTTATGAAGAAGACTTCCGTGGCAATTGCAATAATAACAAAAATAAACAAATGGGACTTAATTAAAGTGAAAGGCTTCTGTACAGCTAAGGAAACAACAGCCAAAGACAACCTACACAATGGGAAAGGATATTTGAATATTATGAATTGGACAAATGCTTGATAACTAGGATCTACAGAGAACTCAAATTAATCAACAAAGAAGAGATCCAACAATCCCATATATCACTGAACAAGAGACATGAATAGAATCTTCTCTAAAGAAGACAGATGAATGGCTAACAAGCATATGAAAAAATGCTCATTGTCCCTAATCATCAGAGAAATGCAAATCAAAACTACCCTGAGATATTACCTAACACCAGTGAGAATGGCCCACATCACAAAGTCTCAAAGGGGCAGATGCTGGCTTGGATGTGGAGAGAAGGGAACACTTTTACACTGCTGGTGGGACTGCAAACTAATACAGCCTTTTTGGAAGAAATTATGGAGAATCTTCGAATAACTCAAATTAAACCTCCCATTTGATCCTGCAATCCTATTACTAGGCATCTAGCCAGAAGAAAGAAATTCCTTTTATCGTAAGGATGTTTGCATTAGACCATTTATTACAGCTCAATTTACAATCACCAAAATGTGGAAACAGCCTAAATGCCCACCAACCTAGGAATGAATTAACAAGCTGTGGGATATGTCTTCCATGGAATACTATTCAGCCACCAAAAAGATGGAGACTTTACATCTTTGACCTGGATGGAGGTAGAACACATTCTGCTTAGGAAAGCATCACAAGAATGGAGAAGCAAGAATCCAATGTACTCAATTCTAACATGAAGGCAGTAGATGAGCTAGTACAAGGGGAGGGGTAGAGGAATGAGGTAGCGAGGAGAGGGGAAGAGGGGATGGGGGGGGCACAGTGTATTGCATACCTCTTGGGGGTGGAACACATGTATAAGAGGGACTGTATCTAACAAATGCAATCAGTGTAACCTAATTCTTTGTACCCTCAATGAATCCCAAGCAACAAACAAATAAATAAATAAGTTAAAACTCAACAGGTGGTGGATGGATATAGTGAAAAAGGAACACTGTGGTGTGACTATGAATTAGTACAACCCCTATGGAAGATAAAATGGAAATTCCTCAAAGAACTAAAAATAGACCATTTGATTCAGCGATTGCACTATGGGGTTATCTACACAAAGGACAAAAATAATTTTATCCAAAAATCACCCGAATTTGAATGTTTATCATAGCACAATTCACAATTGCAAGGATATTAAATCAATATAAGTACCTACTAATTCATGAGCGGATAAAGAAAATATAGCATATATATATATACCCACATATACACACGTATGTACTATGGAGTACTACTCAGCTATGAAAAGGAATGAAATAATGTCCTTTGCAGTAGCTTGTAGGGAACTGAGTCTAGTATCCTAAGTGAAGTATTTCAGGAATGTAAAAACAAATACCACATGTTCCCACTAATGAATGGGAGCTAAATGACGCGCACACATGGGCAGAAGAGACGCAAAAAACACTGGAAACTAATAAGGCTGCAGAATGACAGGGGAGTGGAGGACAACTTACTTATCAATAACTTATCTATCAGGAACACTGTCGAGGTGGTGGACAGACTGAAAGCCCTGCCTTCAGCATTATAGAGTGTATCCACGTAACAAAAATATTTGAACCCCCTTAATATTTTGAAATTTAAAAAAATCTATTGATGATTTAAATCTGGACTATTAAGGAAAAAGATCTAGGATTATTCTTAAGTTTTGATTTAAAATACAGTCATGTGCCACCTAACAATGTTTTGGTCAACAATGAATCACATACGTGATGGTGTTCCCATAAGATTAAAATGGAGCTGAAAAATTCCTATTGCCTATTAATGTTTTAGCCATTGTAACATCATAGCACAAAGTATTACTGACATGTTTGTGGTGATGCAGGTGTTAATTTATTGAAAAAAGAAATTAAAAAAAATTTTTTTACAGTTTTTGGCTGGGGCTGGGTTTGAACCCACCACCTCCAGTATATGGGGCCAGCACCCTACTCCTTTGAGCCACAGGCACCACCCACGAAAAATATTCTTAATAAATTTTTTGTAGCCTAAGCCTATAATGTTTATAAAGTCTGCAGCAATGTACAGCAATATCCTAGGCCTTCACCTTTGCTCACCACTTACCCACTGGCTCACCTAGAGTAACTTCCAGTCATGCAAGCTTCATTCATAAGCATTCTATATAGGTGTACCAGTTTTCATCTTTTAAATTGTATTTTTACTGTACCATGACTATGTTTAGCTATGCTCAGATACACAAATACTTTTCACTGTGTTATAGTTCCCTACAGTATTCATTACAGTCACATGCTATACAGGTTGGTAGCCTGGAAGCAACAAGCTAAACTAGATAGCCTAGGTGTGTAGTAGGCTAAGCCATTTCTGGTTGGGTAAGTACACTCTACAATGTTTGCACAAGGACAGAACTGCCTAATGATGCATCTCTCAGAACATATCCCTGTTGTTAAGTGATGCATGACTACATGTGGATGATAGTTTATGGTGACCTAGTCATTCTGGCATGCTAAGACCTTCCCAGTTGTAGCACGGAAAGTCTTGTGTCCCAGGAAAGCTTTTAGTTCTAGGCACACTAGGACAACTGTTCAAACTAAATATAATTTAATGTGGCACTTTTTTATTGTTTGAAGAGAGGCAAGAATCAACAGTTATACATTGGTCTTTTGAAGTCTAAGCTGCCTTTGACATATCAGAGTTAAAGGGGGAGCTTGAATGAGACTGGAATAAGAATAATGAAGGACCATTTAAATAATATTAGAAAACAAAATCATGGAGGGAGGCATCAGCTTAAATAGCTCTACTTGAATTGTGCAATATTGTTAGAAATATTGCATGATCATTATCTGCTTAAGAAATTCAGATGTATATTGTTAGCTTATAGATACTGATAATATTAATGACAACTCCCCTGCTTCTAGCATAATATAGTCAAGTAGCTGAATTATTACTGAATTACTCAAAATATTTCTGTGTAAACCAAGTACTAATGGTATAAAATTCAGAGTATCAGAGTGAAAAAAAGTCTACGTTTATTTGCATTAATTCTTACATATTCATTCAATGTCAGTATGTTCAAGAATCTTACTTAGTTATAGCTACTTTCTCTCTAAATCCCATATGGTTCGTCTTTAATGTTTCTTTTTCTTTTCTTTTCTTTCATAAAGTCATCCAGCACTTCGGATATCAGTTGAAATAATTTATTCCAAGGTCAAAAACAGAAGCTCTTTGTTTCTTTCAACCAGTGACTAAGTGCTCTATTTTATGAATATGAAAGAGGTATGGACAAGGGACAGGGGAAAAATGAACTAGGAATTCTGTGATAACAAAATGCTGCCAAGAGAAAATTTTGCCTTTTGGTGTCTTGTGACCTTGGCATTTATTTTGCTAATTGAAGAACAGAGCAAGAGAGTATAGATGAACATTCTGTCTAAATTGGTATGTTTAAGAACACCTTCATGCATAATCATTCAGTCTTCTGTATCTAGATCCTTGGTAGACATACCACATTAATCATTTTGTTTGAAGAAAATACTTGTTCATAATCATATTCATAAACATTCTCCTAATTGGTGTGATTAGGAGGATTTAAAATTTTTTTTCAAGCTGAAATATATCTCCTCCCCCCCACCCCATCCCTCTGCTGAATCTGTGATTTTAACATGGATTCTTTTAGGATAGTCACTGAAGACCTTTAAGAACTAAATCAACTCATGTTGATAATACTATCAACTAATTTTGATAATATTATCTAAAAATTATCAGCTTATCTATCAGGACTTGAATAGTCAGGACATAGAAGATGTATCATTTTGATTAGATATGGAAATTAAGAAGATACAACTCCATAAAGTGCTTGATCCTCAGGAAAATAAAAGCTTGACTATCATACTATAGTGGGGTCTGCTAGTCAGTGAGAATAGCAAGAAACAAGTTAAACACAACTTTCTCCACGACAGGCCTGCATATGGAAACACAAATAATGTGGAGACTACCATAAGGTCATACGTTATTTCTGTTAGGAGGTTATCATCTATAGAGCATGTTATTTACCTCCTAACCTCTTTCCTAATATGGGATCTGGCATAGAGTGCTGAAGCCTTTCTTAGATACTGATCCAAACAAAGATAGGGCAATAGTAAGATGGGAAAAAAGACAGATGTTGTTAGTGTCACAATACATTGGTGTGACATCATTATCAGATTTATGAAGAAAACTATGACTTTTTTCATCATACCACTTCCGTTCATCCTGCCTCCTGCAGTCAGAAACTGAAGCCCTTCACTGCATACTACTGAATACTGACACTAGATTGAACCAAGAGATTGACCGAAAAGGAAGCTGGACTTGTGAGGATATACAGAAACTGAGAAGAGTTGAGGAACAATCGTAAAGTAAAAGGAGTGAGAATACTGGCTTACTCATTCTGATGAGGATTCTTCTGGATTCATCTAGGAAGAGATGTAAACAATGGAATAAAGTAGTAGGAATAAAATAAACAACGGTTCTGGGTTATGTGTGAACTTAATCGTCAAAGAAAAATGTTAGCTTTCAGGCAGTGGTAGCTCCTGAAATTTCATGAAAACACACACACACACAAGATACAAACACACACACACACATATATATATATATATCATATGTATATAACACATACCTGTTATATATGTATAAATATATCACTCATATATATATGGTAGATCTTTAAAAATATGTTCAACTTTTTATTTTCGAGGTGCTAAAATTAAGGTTCACAACATTTAAGAGACCTGCTAACAGTTACTAGTTAAATTTGTATCTTTCAAGAACTGGTATTTTTTGCTAGCTAGGCTACAGGGTTTTTGTTACTGTCTTTCAGAAGGCTAACTCCAACAGAAAGGAGATTTCTGAGAAAGCCGCAATCCCTGAAAACACTATCCACATATTACCTAAATCTCTAGCATGTAATATGCTCGGACATATTGTTTTAGACTAGATGGCCCCCAAAGTCAACATCATCATCATTATCACTTTCAAAAATTTACGACAATTGCTTAGGGGATTTCATAGAAGGGCCATTTCACACCAAGCTGCTAAAAGAATTTCCTTCTGAAAGGAAAATAATCTGAGAGTATATGAAATGATTTTATATAAAGTAACATGAGACAATGAGATTTACTCTGTCCTGGTCGGTGCCTATTCCGATTACATGAATTTGTGTGAACTTAGTACTCAGTAGGTATTCTGTAGTCACTGTTTGCTTGGATATTTCACTTTAAAGGGACAACCTGTTTGAATTCCCAAAGTAAATAAAAGCCAACTCAATGACAGGATAGTTCTTCAGAAGTGGGAATATTGTGCGTAAGGTTCATGTTCCATTTACGCAACAAGAAACGTTACCCAACGTTTTCTTTGAGCAACAATATAACAAACATTTCCTTTTTATTAAGGAGATTTGCCTGCATTTTGTCTACTAGAATCAAAATGGATCGAGCTATGGTGCAGTTAAATAGGATATTTGTGAAAAGGGGAAATCGGCAACAACTTGGAAATATCAACATATCCTAAAATATGTAATTGACTAAGTGGAAATAAAAAGTGAGCACAGAGGGATTATGTGCTAGGAAACACAAACAAAGCACATAAAAAAAAGTAACAGATTGTATTTACTTAAAAATCAAAGAGGTGTGTCTGTCCACATAATACCACGTTTAATCTTTAATACAGGAAAATAAATGCTGTAAACAAATGCAAAAACAAAAATAAACTAACAAAAGAAAATGATAAGAAAATCCTACTTTGTTTCCCCAGGAACGAATTCTAGTCTGGTTTTGATTCAGATGAATTTCAATATAGGCTAAAAAGATTAGTTTTCATTGCTCACATCAATTTTACAATTTTGTAGATTTGGGATAATCCAGGCTTGCCTTGTACTCATTATGGAAATTGTGTAATGGCCATAGTGTGTTTTTTATGCCAAGCAAAATAAAATCACTGTGATTTATTCGAGGGTTGAGGCTAAGCAATTACTTTTTTATCCTTCTCCCCCTCCTCCTCCTCTTTCTTCCCTGCCTTTGACTAGAGAGGCAGAGGATAAAATAGCTAATAATGAGAAAACTGCGAGACAAGTATCTATCACGCTCATCTCTCACTTCCTTAGAAACAATTTGCCAATTTCTCTTTCTGTTACAAATCTGGTACTTACTATATACATAACACTGGGCATTTCCTATTTAAGTATCTCCTTCTAAAGGTGGAAATGACTTAAGGGCAGGGGCTTTGCGTCAATTTTCTCCATAATTCTCCTGTACTTCTCATACACTGAGAGATCCCACCATCTGGTCCTTTGTTTCCTGTCAGTGGAATGAAAACTCAGTGATACAGTGCTAATAATATCTCCCTTTTTGTATGCCCAGCATAGATGGGGAGCAATTTCTCTGACATTAAATAACCTAAAATGCAGTAGGGACAATCCAGAAATGGGTCACCTTCTGGGAATTTAAAATATTTAAATAATTTGATGTGAGATATTCTAATCTAGAATCAGAAAACTAAATCTTAATTTATCTGAGTGGGTACCCACCGAAAAGTTTTGTTAATTTTCCTCCAGAAACCAAATAATCTTTTAGGTCACAGGAGACCATTTTTAAAAGTGATAAAGCAGTGGTGGCTGAGAGAGGCTACCAGAGGAAATCAGGACTTATTTTTTTTTTTCATGGTAAAATGTAAAGACAAGCCTTCAGTTCCTTTCTTGACCAACAGCACAGAACCAAACAATTAAAGTTGTCAGAAAAAAAGATCGGCTGTATTTTTAGATACAGTTTCATGCATTGCTTTACTTTCTCTCTGGTTACTTATAGGAGCTTAAAAAGAAAAAAAAAAAAAAAGCCCCGGAATATGTACCCTGGGAGCCAAACTCAAACTGCAAACTCAGCTTCCAATTCTCTCAATGAGCCTGGGATTTAGCTTGAGTGACAGTGGAATCCCCAGCCAGCCAATTAAAGTGTGGTTGAATTGGAGGAAGTCTGGGGGATGCTAGAAACACAGTCATGCTAGAATGTATGGGTGGGTGAGGATGGTTGGGAAGTGCACTGCAGCTGCCAGAGGTGATTAAATTTGATTTCAATAGAGTTTTCTCACACTGGGGGTAGAGCAGGGAGCAGCACGATTTCCATGGAATGGATGGGCTTTTTCTGAACAGTCGCTGCCATAAAGGCGGACTCAGAAATGAGCGTGATGCAAACCGTGGTGAAGGGCTCATTAGCTACATTTCACTTCTGTGACACTCTGTAAATGGCATCCCAGAAAGCTTTTGCCTGGGTTTCTTGCCACCTGAAATCCGTATTTCGGTGAGTGGTATATATGCCTTTTTATAAGTGTCCTGAGAGAAAAAAAAAGCAGTTAATATTTTTGAGAATTTATAAAGTTTGTAATAATTAAATATCAGTTCTAAAACTGCAGGTATTTCTTTCTTTCTTTTTTTTTTTTTTTTTTTTTTTTACCTAATTGGCTATTGTTTTCAGGATTTTTCTCCTACTATAGTTTGTTTTTAAAATCAGAGCTGGCTAATATGAATGGATTTTGTCCTTGGGTAAATGGAAAGCATTTTTTCTTTCTTTCTTTTTTCATTGTAACTACTGAGTTACTAACTATAGGGGCAGGTATTTTATTTTCATTTATTAAGTGGTTCACATTTCGGTCTTACTATATTACAAAGCACATGTCCCCTCTGGTTTCTTTTTTTTGAGATAGCCTCAAGCTGTCGCCCTGGGTAGAGTGCTGTAGCACCACAGCTCACAGCAACCTCCAATTCCTGGGCTTAAGTGCTTCTCTTGCCTCAGCCTCCCTAGTAGCTGGGACTACAGGCATCTGCCACAACTCCCGGCTACTGTTCAGTTGTTGTTGTAGTTGTCATTGTTGTTTGGCAGGCCCGGGCTGGATTCAAATCCCCCAGCTCCACCAGCACTTGAGCTACAGGCGCTGAGCAGACCCCTCTGTTTTCTATAAGCAATTCTTTGCAGGTGGCATGTAGGAAGTGTGATTTCTCTCAAGTTTTTGTCATATAGGTCTTTCGATAATAAATCCAACTGTTTTCGTTTATCTAATAAAGATGCTATTTTTCCCTGGAAATTATTATTTACCGTTCTCTGTAGTGATATCAGTAGCACTCTTCTGTATCTATAGAAACTGATAGTTAAACTGGAAAGCATTGTACCCAAGTAACTCATTTTCTGTTTATATAGAGAGATTGCAATGCAGTTTCTCTATTTGACAAGATGAACTGTTAATGTGTTTTTAAACTTTGCTATTTTATTTGAATTTTCCTGAGATTTTTTACTTCCGGTTAATATGAGGGTACATATGATTAGGCTACATTGTGTATGTTGGTAAAGTCCAAAGTCTGACTTGTAGTTCAGCCCTTCACGCAGAAAGTATCCCATATACCCCCACATCGTGCCTGTTAGATATGAACTTACCAAGCCCCCTCCCACTCTTATTTCTAGAATTTAATTGTGTTTTTCTCTCATGTGTCCACATATTATTATCGATCTATTCTTTTTAGATTAGTACTGAGTACATGGGATACTTGCTTTTTCATTCTTGAGATAGTTTTCTTAAGAGAATGTTCTCCAGATCCATCCAGGTAAATACACCATATAAAGTCTCCATCTTTTCATGGCTGAACAGTATTCCATGGTGCACATATACCACAGTTTATTAATCCATTCACGGGTTGATGGGTGCTTGGATTGATTCCACATCTTTGCAGTTGTGAGCTGAGTTGCTATAAATATTAGAAGGCAAATGTCCTTATGGTAAAGTGATTTTTTTTTTCTGGGTAGATATCTAGTAGTGGGAATGTGGGAGCAAATGGAAAGTCTACATTTAGCTCTTTGAGGATTCTTCATACTTCTTTCCCAAAAGGCTGTACTAGTTTGCATTTCTGTGCCAGCATCTGCAGCTTTGGGACCCTGTGATGTGTGCTATTCTCACAGGTGTTAGGTAATATCTCAGAGTGGTTTTGATTTGCATTTCTCTGATGATTAGGGATGATGATCATTTTTTCATGGGTTTGTTGGCCTATTGCCTGTCTTGGGAAAAGGTTCTGTTCATCCCACTTGCCCACTGATGGATGAGTTTGTTTGCTCTTTTCTTATTGATTTGCAAACTGTTAATATAGTTAAAGCCTCTTGAAGGTGTCTTATTAGCAAGTTTTAAAATAACTTCATCATGAATAACACAGTAACATTTTATATTTTCCATTCATTCCTTGTTGTCAACAGCCAAGAGATAAGGTGAAGATGTCACAACTGTTTAGACATTTATTCTATACAACTGATGGAACACATTGTACACAGGCTCAAACAAGCAAATGACCACTGTTCCAAGCATTGCTGTGGTTTGAATGTCTGTATCCTTCCAAATATCATGTTGAAACTTATGCTCTGTTGTGGTGTTGTTAAGAGGTAGAGCTTTTGACAAGTGATTAAGTCATGAGGGGTCTACCCTCATGAATGGGATTAGTGTCTTTATAAAGGAAAATTGTATGGAGACACCTCAAAGAATTTAAAGTAGACCTACCTTTTGATCTGGCAGTCCCACTTCTGGGTATATACCCAAAGTAAAAAAGGTCATTTTGGGGGCAGCGCATGTGGCTCAAAGGAATAGGGCGCCGACCCCATATGCCAGAGGTGGTGGATTTTGTAAAAAGACCACCTGTACTCAAATATTTTTAGCAGCATAATCCACAAGTGCAAAGATGTGGAAACAACCTGAGTGCCCACCAGCACATGAATGGATTAATAAAATGTGGTATATGCATACTATGGAGTACTACTCAGCCATAAAAAGATCTAGTATCTGTTGTGGCAACTTGGAGGGAACTGGAAACCATTCTTCTAAGGCAGTGGTTCTCAATCTTCCTAATGCCATGGTCCTTTAATGCAATTCCTGTGGGTCATGACCCACAGGTTGAGAACCACGTTCTAAGGGAAACATCACAAGAGAAACAAACACGTGTACTTAGTACCAAATTAGAGCTAATTGAGCAAAACTTAAGTGCACATATGGAAGTAAATCTCAATGAAAATCAAGCTGAGGGAGGGGCCATAGGGGATAGTAAAATCACAGCTATTGGGTACAGTGCACACTATCTGGGCGAAGGCCACACTTACATGTACAACTTTGACTCAATCTGCACAAAAACAAAATATGCAAACAAAACATGTGTACCCCGTAATGTTCTGAAATTTTTAAAAAAGAGGCTTCAGAGAGCTGCCTGGCCCTTCTATCTTTTCTGTCATGTGATCATACAGCACTTATTTTTTCTGCCTTTTCCATCATGTGAGAAAAATCTCAGGAAAAAGGCCATATATGGAATAAGCTCTTCCCAGACACTGAATCTGCTGGCACCACAGTCTTGGACTTCCCAACCTCCAGAACTGAGAAATAAATTTCTATTATTTATAACTTAGTGTAAGGTATTTTGTTACAGCAGTAGAAACAGACTGCATGTATAATGAGAATGGCATGTATAATTTGTATTGTTTAATCAGTTATGTACTGCGAGTGTTTACCAAGGCTATTCTAATTAATACCAAAATGCCAGATGGATGCATAAACAATATTTGGTATGCATATATTATAGATAATATGGATTTTGAGTTATGGAATTAATAGTCTTAGCCAGTTTGGGAACTCTCAGACTCTAACAAGATAAACAAAATTAATTATAGTTTTAAAATATACATAAACCTCTTGTTTTCTGGGATTTTAATTTGCATACATTAATCCATAATTTGTTTATATTGGCCAAAATTAAATATATGAAATCTACTTCATTTAAATAGATACTTATGTTTATGCTGAAAGCACGTGCATTTTTTTCTGTCTTAACTTTCAAGTATATATTTATCCTTTATACTGAAGGCAACAGAGTTAAGAATATAGACTTGGAGGGGGTGGGGGATGCGGAGAGCTGAGAAAGGGAAGGAGGGAGGGGGAGAGGAGAGAAGGGGTGTAGTATGTCTTTTGGGAGCAGGACACAATTATAATGAGGGTCCTTATCTAACAAAAGCAATCAATGTAACCTGGTTCTGCGTACCTTCAATGAATCCCCAACAATAATAGAATAAAAAGAATATAGACTGGGGAAGCCCATTAGTTCAAATCCTCGCTCTGCACCTTATTAGTTCTGTGCCTTGGAGTAAATTAGTTAACATCATTTTATCTCAGTTTATACTTCATCTAAAAATGAGAAAACATGCAGACTCTTTGGGGTTATTGGGAAAATTCAGTGGCATAATATAAAGAAAGTACAATATTATGAACAGTATGTTAGCACTTAAGGTTAACTACCATGAATTCAGGGCTGGGATTTAAGTGCAGCATCTCCTAACAACCCACAGACATGTCTATGAAGTTACAGGGGAAAAAAAGTGCCTGCTACGGAAAAGTAGGACTAAGCATTAAGCTCTTAACAGAGTATAGGAGGAGTTACTACAAACTAAACATTCATAAGAATTACATTGACTATCTCAATACAGTTTCCATAGGACTTGGAAATTTTACACCTGATTATTTAAACTGAAAGAAATGATAATATAGAGTTATACGAAGACTGTATATTGCTGTTCATAGAATCTTTACCCCTGCTATGGTTTGAATGTTTGTTCTCTCTGAAGCTTAATGGAAAAGTTGAAACTTTTGAGAGGTAACTGGACCATGAGGGTTTTGCCTTCATAAATGGATTAATCCATTCATGGATTGATGATTAACAGATTAATGAATTATCACCAAGGTGGGACTGGTGGCCTTAGTAGAAGAGGAGACCTGAGTTAGCACATTTGCAAACTCAGCTTCCTTACTATGTGACAGCTGGTGCCACCTTGGGAGTCTGCACAGAGTTCCCACCAACAAGGAGACCCTCACCATATATGGCTTCTTGAACTTAGACTTCTTAGCTACATAAATGTAAGAAAGAAATTATCTTTCTTTACAAATTACTCAGTTTCAAGTACTCTGTTTTAAACATCAGAGACAGTCCTAATAGCCAAAAAAGACAAAGAAACAAAGACAAAAAAAAAAAAACAAAACCACAGAACAAGACAGTCCTAATAGCCAAAACCTGGAAACAACTTACATGTCCATCAACAAATAAATAAATGAACAAATCATGGTAAATCTATACAATGGAATACTACTTAGCAATAAGAAATAATTGTTGATAACATTCAATAACATGATGGATTAGAAAACATTTTACTGGATAACAAAGCAGGCACAAATAGACTATGCATTATACGATTCTGTGACATGAGAAATCTAAATTACAGTGATGAAAAGCATCAGTCAATGTCTGGGGCTGGGAATAGAAATTAAACAATGATTTATGTCAAACAGCCATCTGTTTTAAATGCTCACACGATTGCTACTTTCCAGACTGCTTCTTGCCTGAGAAAACAACTGTGTGAAAATATTAGAAAAAGAACGTCATATACATAAATACAGTTAAATATTAATAAAGAGAAAATGATGATAAGCAGGAATTAGTAGAACAGAAAATAGTAGAGATAATCAAGTCTAAAAATGGTCCTTTAAAAGGCTAAAATGCTGATCATACACTGGCAAGGTCAATAAGAGCAATAAATTATACATAGATGTGTATCTATAGCTCAGGAACAAAGGAATAGATGGGATTACAAATTACACAAGGTAAAGAGCATAAGACAATATAATGAATAATGTTAGAATAATAAAACCTTAGGTGAAATGGATAGAGTATAATTAAGAAAATACAATTCCAATCATGAATGTACCCCCCAATATGTATATCACATATCAACTAAAAGTAAAAGAAAAAAAAATTAAAAAACAAAAATTCTCAGTAGCTCTATTTTATTCAATAGATAGAATCCATGATTAAAAATTCCACATACAGATTACTTCACAGGTAAATTTTTCTAAACACTTAAGGAAAAAATGGTATTGATGTTCTATACAGTCTTCCAGAGAACAAAAGAATGAGGAAAGATGTGTCAGCTGGCTTTATGACTGTAAGGGAAACTTGGAGTTGAAAAATGTAGTGATGATCTTATAAAAGACAAAAATCACAGGCTGATATCAGAAGCATACATGTAAAAATTCTCAATGGAAAATCAGCATAACAAATCAAAAATGTATAAAATAAACTGTGCAGCATTTCCCAAAAGTTGCCCCTAAAGTTGACATACATAGGGAAACTGGGAAATTGTAGCTTTATTGACCCTTATTTACATAATATTCATTACAAAATTTTCCAAAGACGTAAACAACATGTACAGAATATTTTGTAAAATTCTGTACTGAATGTTCTGTAAACAAAGGTATATTTGGGTACAATTTCTCAATTTCTCACGGTTTGGTGGCTTTAGGGGCAACTTTTGGGACACCTTGCATTATGGACAGGTAGTTTTATAAGAATCCAAGGTTGGATTCAGGTCTGAAAAGAAATCATTGCCATTTTGCACACCAATGACACGAAAGAATAAAAATCACATGATCATTTTCAATAGCTGTAGCAAAAGCATTTGATAAAGTGTAATATCTAAACATGACTTTAAAAAACTTCTAGAAACTAGAAAAATTTCTTAAACTAATAAAGATTTTTTTGGGGGGTGGCTGGGGCTGGGTTTGAACCCGCCACCTCCAGCATATGGGGCTGGTGCCCTACTCCTTTGAGCCACAGGCGCTACCCACTAATAAAGAATTTTTACAAAATAAAAAGAAATATGGGATACATTGAAATTAGTAAAACATTGAAAACTTTGCTGCTATGATAAGGAATAAAAGGATGTACTTTATAGTCACTTGTATTCATTATTGAATTGGAAACCCCACCAGTACAAAAATGTAAGGAAAATGAATGAAAGTATATGGAGTTTTTTAAAGGAAGAAATGAAACAGTAATTCTCATATGACACCTATTTAGAAAATCTAAAATAATCAACAGAAAGATGAGTCAAATTAATCAAAATATTAGAAAGATAACTGAATTCAAAGTTAATACATAAATAGCAATTGCATTTCTACATACCACAAAAATGGAATACGAAATGTTAAAAATGATATTATTTTTAATGGTATAAAACTATCTTCTCAAAATAAAAGTGAATCAAAAACACATCCTACCATGTTTGCAGCAGGTTTATTTATAATTCCCCAAATTAGAAACAACACAATGTCTGTTAGTAAATGGATAAAGAAATGTAGACTATATCATACAATGAAATACTATAATAGCAGTGAGTCTTATACTTTTTGACCTCAGGACAACTTCATTGCCTAACAAAGACAATTTCTTTGTCTAACAAAGGATTGATGACCTTCAAATGCTTATGTTTATATGAATTATACCTGTCGAGATAGGTACAGTATTAGTAACTGTAACTGAGATTGTTTTTTTTAAAATATCTTGTCGAGAACTGTCAAGTATCTGAAATTTTACCCTATGTGCAAGCTAACAAGTTAGCAAGCCACAGTTTCGTGGATGCTGGCAGAAGACACAAGAATACTGGGTCAAAGACAAAGGACATTATAACTTGTAGCAACAGCAGTAGCGGGAGTTCTCAGCATTATCTCATGCCAGTTCTCTGAGCCCCAGTTCCCATAGGATGAGGTGATTAGGGCCAACTCACTAGTATTTGCAGTGAGTTGTGTTATAGGAGAGAAACTGCGGTCAGGAGGGTGATTCTGCTTTTTTATAACAGGCAGTAAGCACACTACCCTTTGCTCTGGAGGGAGATACTACCTGTCTTCCAAGGTGGTTCAGTGTACAAGCATCTTTGGAAAAGCAGTCCAGAACAAAGGCCGTCACGGCTTCCACTCATGAGAAAGTGCAGAAAGAAAAGAAACTCACGAAGAATTGTCTTCCAGCCCATTCTATGTTAACATATTTTATGAAAAAGAACTATTTTCCAAAACAAGATAAAATTAGTGGGAAGAGTGATGCTGCTTTACAGTGTTGTAACTCTATTTCACGCCTGGCTTGAGGGAGAGGCATATCTGCTTTTGCATTCTTTCTGTTTTGATGTCACCTGTTATATACCATTCGGAAACTTATGTGCGCTCATGAGAAAATAAAGATGAAATGAAAGTAACATCTGGTAGTGATGACAATAGTTTTGAGGTCCCTGAACCTCTGAAAGAGTCTCAGAAAGTCCCAGGGGTTCTCGGATCACACTTTGAGAACTGATTCTATAGAGCAAAACAAATAAAATAACTGGAGGAATCAACTGCATGGATGAATCTCAAAGAACAAAAGACATCAAACACAAATTTGTACATACTCATGATTCCATTTGCATTCAGTTCAGAAAGATGAATCAATCGTGATAGGAGCAGGAAGGGTTAAAGATTGGGAGGAGATACGGATGGGGGTGGGGTTTCTGGCTACATTTTAATTCTTATTCTGAATGGCATTGTCATAAATGTGCTCACTGTGTGACTGACCTGGAGAAAAAGAAAGGCATGCACAAAGAGTTTTAGCAGTGGTCTGTATTAGAAAGCGTACGTGTTGAGTCGTGTTCCTCAGCAAATATGATGAAGTCGTAATTCCTAGTACCTCAGAATGTGACTTTATTTGAGCATGAGGTCTTTGCAGTGTAATTAGTTAAGATGAGGTCATGCTGCTGTTCTTAAAAGAAGAGAGAAGTTTGTATAGAAACACAACCAAAGACCGTCATGTGACAACAAAGACAAATGTTGGAATTATGCTGCTGTAAGCCAAAGAATGCCAAAGATTGCTACCAATTACCATTAGCTAGGAAGGGGCAAGAAAGGATTTCCCCAAAGGTGTCAGAGGGTATATGGCCCTAATGACAGCTTGAATTTGGATGTCTATCGTCCACAACTGTAAGACAATACATTTCTAATGGTTTAAGCAATTCCATTTCTAGTATTTTGTTACGGCATCCCTAAGAAACTAATACAGTAGGTCACTTGGAACAACGTAGATGACTAATCATAAAGGACAAGTTAAATAAGCTAAAATACAATGCTGCAAAGTAGTAACTTAAACTCTTCTAATCAAAGCGACAGATCTGTGTGTGCTGACGTGAAAAGAAATGTTTAAAATAGATTATATTAAATCTGTAAGAGCAAATTTATAGAGAAGTTTATGTTGTGTGGTTCCCTTTGTCTAAAGGAAACTAATGCACATTTGTGTGTGTCTGGCTCTATTTGTAAGGAAACAACAGAAATATCAACAGTTGTATTTCTGTGAAATGAATAACCAGAAATGGGAAAAATCGTTATTTTTGTTTAGTTTAGCCATCTTTGGTTTAATTTCTTTTACAATAATCATGTTGAGTTTTTATAAGGAAAAAGGCAAATCTGTGCATTATTGTTTTTTTATTGTTTGTTTTGTGAGACAGCGTCTCACTTTGTCACTCTCCACAGAGTGCTGTGGCATCACAGCTCACAGCAACCTCAAACTCTTGTGCTTAAGCAATTCTCTTGCCTCAGCCTCCCAAATAGCTGGAACTACAGGTGCCCACCCACAATGCCTGGCTAAGTTGCATTATTGTTTGAATCCTTTCCATGGGTTCTCTTTGCCTATATTATAAAGGCCAAAATCCTTATCCATGGCCTGCAGGGATGTGGGTACCCCAATCTCTCATCCTTAGCTTTACCTCTTTCTGTCCCTGCTCTTCATTTTTCCAAAACATATCAGCTTTTCTCAGTACATTCTAAACACATAGATAGTTACACTGTTTATCATCAACTGCTATATATCTACCCCACCTAAAATAGTGCCTTGAACACAGAAGACACTCACACATTTGTTGCATGAATAAATTAATTAACTGCGCCCGTGCACCATGCAGTTTCATAGATTAGGGCTTTCTTTCTAGAATGAGCACATTCAACTTTTCTTCACCTATCTCTTTCACATACTATAAGGCTTAGCTGGAACATCACTTCTGCTAAGAAGACTTCCCAACATTGACTACTTGGCTAGGCCTATCTGGTTGTAAATTCCTGGGACGTTCTCCATTTCTCCCACTTAACACTCTGCATTATAATACAGGTTGAGCATCCCTTACTTAAAATGCTTGGGACCACAGTGTTTCAGATTTTAGACTCTTTTTGGGGGGGGGAATATTTTCATATACGTAATGAGATATCACAGGGAAGGGATCCAAGTCTAAACATGAAGTTCATTTGTGTTTCATGTACACCTTGTGAAAGCCTAGAAGTATTTTATACTGTACAGTAGAACCTCCATAGTTGACCACCTCCGTATGTTGACCAATTTGTTATGGTTCTGTAGGAGGTAAACTTACAGAGGTTCTCTGTATTGTTAATAATTGTGTAATGCAACAAAGTAGGTTTAAAGTACTCAAATGTGGAATTTTCCGTGCACGATGTCATTTCAATGCTTGAAAAGTTCCAGATTGGGGACCCTTTCATATTTTTGATTTTCAGATTACGTATGCTCAACCTGATACATTCATGGGTTGCTTAATGATGGGGACATATCCTGAGAGATGCATCATTAGGTGACTTCGTCATTGTGCAAACATCATGCAATGCACTTACACAACCCTAGGCGGTTTAACCATGTACACACCTAGGCTATATGGTATAGTCTATCGCCTCTTCACCAACCTGTACAAAATGTTCCTGTACTAAATATACAACTAAGCATAGAAAAGGTGCAGTCAAAAATTGATATATAAAAGATAAAAAATGGCACAACTGTATGGGGCATTTATCACGAATGGACCATACAAGCCTGGAAGTTGTTCTGGGTGAGTCTGTGAGTGAGTGGTTAGTGATGGTTAAGGCCAGGAAATTACCGTACGCTGTCGGAGACTTTATGAACACCGTATGCTTAGGCTCCCAAAATGAAACATTTTTCTTTCTTCAGTATAATAACAGTTCACCTTAGCTTACTATAAACTTGGTACTTTAAAAGCTTTTAAAATCTTTAACATTTTTGATTCTTTTGTAATAACACTTGCCTTCAAACACACATTTTCACAAAAATATTTTCTTTCTCTGTATCATTCTACAAGCTTTTTTCTATTTTAATTTTTTTCAGCTTTTTGAATTTTTTCATAAAGTCTAAGAAACCACACACAACATTCATCTAGGCCTATACAGGGTCAGGATCATAAATATCACTGTCTTCCAATTGTATGTCTTGTTCCATTGGAAGATCTTCAGGGGCAATCACAGGCATGGCGCTGTCATCTCTTAGGATAACAATGCCTTCTTCTGGAAATCATCCTGAAGGACCTGCTTGAGGCCCTTTCACAGTTAACATTTTTTTTTTTAATCAGGAAAAGTACATTGTAACATAGTCATCTCTTATCATTGTCGGGTATTACATAGTGTGCATAATTGTATGTGTGATACTTTTATATGACTGGTAGCACAGTAGGTTTCTTTACCCCAGTATCACCACAGATAATTGAGCAACGTGCTATGGCATTCTAATAGTTATGTCACTAGGCAACAGAGAGTTTTTCAGCTCCTTTATAATCTTGTGTGATCACCTTTTTATATGTGGTCTGCCATTGACCCCAACATTGTTATGTGGCGCATGACTGTAATTACAACTATGACCAGCCCCCGCCAGTCTTTCCAGCTCACACACCATTTTCCTTCCATCGTTTCTCAACTACCCCTACACTTTCAGTTTATTTATATTACGTTAACATCTCTGTACCCTCAGTCCCATCTGTCATACACACACTTCCTTTCTTATTCAGCTGAGATTCAAATTCTCCATTATAACAAGTCGCTGCCCATTACTAACTTGCCACTCACCCTGCACTGGCCTGGCAAAATGCTGCAGCCTTCACATGACCTATTTACCTCAGTTATATTTTGTTTTCTAAAAGGTATTCTTTAAGGGAGTCTCCTTTTCTCCTGAATTATCAGTTATTCCTGTCCTAAAAGATCATTCTGTTGACATACAAATATGCTCCGGACTCTTTATCATGAATATAATGAATCCTGACATTGCTTGAGTGTAAGTATGATCCACTAATATTACTTGTGGACAATGATTAAATTACACCTAAATACTCAATGCAAAGATGATGCAGAACAAATTCTACAATTTCTGAGCTGACAAATGGCACATATATGTAGCTTACTTATTTTAAATATTCGCATAATGTTTCTAAGATGCTGAACTTTTGAGTTCTGCTCTTTTCATAGTTTCTGTGTTGCATTCAGCTACACTTAAAATAGCAGAGAACTATCAATTTTAGCAATTGACCTCAGCAACTCAGACTACTTTCCAAAATCCTATGACCTAGCAGGATATCGGCAGAGAGAAATTAGCTCATGTGAAGTGTATGGAAAACCTTCTCTGTTATTCTGGTAACCTCACAACTTGCTTAATGAATCTCTATATGATCAGGTAGGAATAACTGAAGCAAAAATAAAGGTACAGGAGAAAAAAGAATAGAATTTTAGTCATACACATACACATATCTACTTTGCAGAATATAATCAGCCAGATCTGCATGAAGGGTCCACATGGTATGACAAAAGTTTGCTCATAAAACCGAGGTTTTAAAGAAGTACTTCATAGAGTACCACTCTTACATAAACTAGGTTATGAGTAACATTACAGTTAGATCTCAATAAATGAATAATATGTCAACTTAGTTGTTGAAATAAAATATACAGGTAAAGCAAATAAATAATACCATTGTTTCATCTAGTGCTAAAATAAAGGGTCCAGACAGTAAACATTAAGGAACTTTGAGAAGAAATCATTGAACTCTAGAGCAGTGGTTCTCAACTTTCCTAATGCTGCAACCCTTTAGTACAGTTCCTGTGGGTTGCAACCCTCAAGTTGAGAACTGCTGCTCTAGAGGCTAAGCAAAGTAGTAGAATGAGTTATTCCTTGGTTCAACTCAGCAAGAATAACCCAGTAAATTCCTTTTGAGCCCCCACTATAGGCAAGGCATTGCCCTAAGCACAGAATTTGAATCAGCGGAAAGGAGTGAAGTGAGCAATCTCTCTCACCCTTGAATTTGAAGGTACCAGTTTAACCACTATTCTGTCATGCTCTACAAGTCTCACTAAGACAGATTTTCTTTAGACCCATTCAAAACGTACCCTTGAGTTGTTCAGGGACTCTTTATTAACTGGTCTTCCCATCATTAATATATTATATATCTCCAGAGCAAGCTCCCCATGGTAGGCACGGAGTTAATGGTAATTAATTACAGCAGCACTAGGAAACTAATGTACCCTTCTTATACCCAAACAAGTTCCTTCTGAACTGCATCTTTTGCTATCATCCCTGTTGTAGGCTGTGCCTTACTTAGCTACATGGAATGACTTGGAGTTTCCAGAATATCCCAATGTCTTTTACTCTAGTACTTTTGTGCCTGGGCCACCTGTGCCTGGAATGACTTTTCCTGTGACTTTATCTATTTCATTTTTGCCTTGTTTTGAATTGTTGGTATTATTGTTACTTTGGAGTCTTTTTACTTAATTTTTTTCTATTAGTATGGATTGTACCTTTTCTCTGGATTTTTTCCATTATGGGAATTTGTTAAGTTTTGAAAGATATAAAACGTAAGACAAAAATCTCACCATCCAAAGCTACCCATAACTGGAGGGTTTTTTTTCTACATATTTCTAATCATTTACTTAAATTGCTTCATAATTTAAACTATGATATTATAAACTATCATGAATATTATTTTATAAGTCACAATTCCTATAATATTGTGAGATTTTCCTCACAGGATTACTTGAGTAATGTAACTATTGTTCAGTATTCATCACAATGATATTCAGCAGTTTAATTGATAATTTTCCTACTATTGTATATTTTAGCCATTTCAGGTGTTAAAAATTTCTGCACTATTCATCCTCAAGGTGACATCTTCGTGAATATCTCTGATGGTTTTCCTAGGATAGCTTTCCAAAATTGAATAACTGACTTAGGTTCTGAGCATTTTTAATATGTTTTGGAAAACAGCTTGATAGAAAGGTCATATATATTTACTCTTCCTCCAAGAGTGTTAAGGCACTTCTTAAATTTGCAAAACAAGTGAAAAAATTTCATCAGTGGAATTATATTGTCTTAATTTGATGTCTTGTGTACTTTGTGAATTTTTCTTATTTAGTTGCTAGTTCACGTCTTTCATCAGTTTTAAGAGTGCTTCATGTAAGATAATATTAAGATCTACTTTGATATGTAAGTTGAAAAATTTTTCCCAAAGTATTTTTGCTCATGGTTATTTTATTTTTATTTTTATTTTTTTCCAGTTTTTGGCCAGGGCAGGGTTTGAACCCACCACCTCTGGCATATGGGGCCGGTGCCCTACTCCTTTAAGCCATAGGCACTGCCCTGCTCCTGGTTATTTTTGACATAAGGATGTCTTAGATATTTATATAGTTACATATATCATGTTTATTTATTTATCTTTGTATTTAAAAATTAGTTCTTCCTTGACCTGGGATCAAATTCAAACCCTTTCCCATCCTAAGTCAGACTACCTACAACATAATGATTTTCCTGTTCTGCTCCCACGTGTGAAGGTGTCTGCTTTGATGTGGCGCCAGTTGGATGCATTTCCTCATGTAGTACGGACTCTACCAACAGATAGTTCAGGTTGTACTCTTCCTGTTTCTTGGCAGGCCATGTCTTTTGATGTGAACAGGTGATCATGCTTTGTAGTCACGGGGTTTTGCTTGTAGGAAAATGGCAGGGAGAAAGCACGTAAGTGACGATGATATTGCAACATGGATTTTTGAGGACAGTGAGGTCAAAGAAGAGTTTAGTCATGAACGTGAGCATGAAGAAACTCTTCCTGTAGGCAGCGATATTAGCTCCAGTGAATGTGAAGCTAGTGATGAAGAAGAAAGTGGGAAAAATAGGAAACCTGCCACAAGGAGCTGGAAGGTTTATCGCAATGGTGATGATGGAGGTGGTGAACTAATAAAGTTCCCCTGCTGTGTCACACAATAGGGATTCAGCTGTCCTCAAAATGCTCAGGCAGAAACTGCACTTGAGTATTTCTGGCTCTTTTTCTCAGGTGATCTTACTTGTGAAATTGTGACCATGACAAATATGTATGCAGTGGGAAAAATACAGAAGGTGACTGCACTAACAAACTACTCCATGTGGCGCTCGTGGAGAATGAAGGTGTTCGTTGGTAGAATACTCATCATGGCACAGTTGGTTGACTATTTTACTGGAGATTGGCTAGACTGAACCCCATTTTTCAAGGATGTTTTCTCTTATCTCCTTTTTTCCCGATATTTTGGATGCTGCAGAGTGTGCGTACCCGAGGGAGCAAGGCGAAGAATGTGACTGAGTATACTGACAATAAATGTGGAGAACTTTATGCACCAGGAAGAACTGTGGCTATAGATAAGAGTGCAGTAGGTTTCAAAGGAAGGATTCGATTCAAGTGCTATAACCCTAAGAAGCCTGCAAAGCGATACCTACGGTGATTCAGAAAATGGCTGTGTTTTCTCACATCCCCTATTGTGGCAAGACAACAACAGAAAGTCATTTGTCCTGATTTGCCATTTTTGTCTCAAATAGTGATTCATTTGGCACAAGTTTTTGCAAACACATCCGAGTGGTTCAGGCTCTCACATCTACACCGAGAGGTTCTACAGAAGCCCTCAACTTGCTCAGGAACTGGATACAGTAAAAATACATAGAACAGGAATAGTTGTGACTTCTAGGAAGGATTTTCCAAATGATAAAAAAAAAAAACAGAAGAGACTTCAAGATTATTAATTATGTGCCTATCAATGTGATATGAAAATGATGTGCCTTTCATTCTGGGACAAGAGCTTAGTGACAATGCTGAGTACATTCTTTGGCCCTCAAACACAGCTGCCACTTGTTACAGGAAGAAAAGCCTATTCATGTTGAAAAATCAACAGTTATTTTAGAACACACAAAGTTTGTGAGAAGAGTGGACAGAGATGATCAGGCTCGGTGCCTGTATCTCAGTGGTTAACATACACCGAAGCTGGCGGGTTCGAGCCCAGCCCGGGCCTCCTAAAAACAACAATGACAACTGCAACAAAAAAAATGCCAGGCTTTGTGGCGGGTGCCTGGAGTCCCAGCTACTCAGGAGGCTGAGGCAAGAGAATTGCTTAAGCCCAAGAGTTTGAGGTTGCTGTGAGCTGTGACACTACAGCACTCTACCAAGGGTGACTAAGACTGTCTCAAAAAAAAAAAAAAGAAAAAGAAAAAAAATTATTCTTTGGCTGATGGGAGTTGCATTTGTGAACAGCTACATCCTATACTCATTACATAAGAAGGAGAGTGGAAAAACAGTGCAGACACATCTTTCTTACAGGAGAAATCTCATCACTCAGCTTCTGAGCAATGTGAGGGATGGAAATTGAAGAAAGAGGGGAAGACCATCACCTTCTGACACTTAGGAAAGGCTAAACAGGAAGATGCATTTTGTGAGGCAACATGAAAAACACTCAGCAGAGGGTTGCATGGTTTGCAGCAGAAGAAATGAGAAAGGTGGAAGGGGAGAGACCATTGTCTACTGTGAGACAGGCAAGAGGGAGCCTGCCTGCGCCCTGGAGATTGCTTCAAGAACGCTCAAAAAAAAAAAAAAATTACCGACTAAAATAAACAAACACACTTCAATTATTTTATGTGTCCTAAACTAGATAACAAAGTAATCAGGTGAGTGCATATTTATGTCTTTCTCTTTTAAAACCGTAGGATAAATACAAGTAATCCACCAACCTCTTTTCCTGCCCAAAATAAATAAGAGCTGGGGAGTCTGCCAGGGGCAGAAAAATTGGATTGGAAGGGGTTTTAATTCTCTGCCATACATTGCTGTAATCCGTTTGTGTATGTGTGTGGTTTTAATAATATCTCTGTATTTAATATACTTGAGATTCTTTTTGTTGGCTATAGAGCTCCAATTTCACTTTATATTTAAAAAATAATAATTTATCCAAGTACTATTTATTAAATGATCACTCTCAATCAGATAGTATATGCTTAGATATACCTTGGTCTGTTTCTGGGTTTTCTAAATGTTTCAAGAATCTCTCTATTCCTGCATATATACACATGTTGTAATAATTGGCACTTTAAAATGAATTCAAATACCAGCCACTGGAAGCTACCTTCTTCTTCGTCTTCTTTTTTTTTTTTTTGGCTGGGGCTGGGTTTGAACCCGCCACCTCTGGCATATGGGACCGGTGCCCTACCCTTTTGAGCCACAGGCGCCGCCCATACCTTCTTATTCTTATTTTAAATTACTTTCTGTTAATTCTTTAAAAGAGAACTTGAGAATCATTTTTTTTCAAGGTAACAAATCCTTAATGGAACCAAAATACATTTGTAATTAAAGGAAAGCAGCATTTACGTCTTCATATGAGTCTTTTCCACGTGGCATTAGATTCTTTCTTTCCATTGATGCATCTCTTCCGTTATAACCTTTAGTAATCATTTCTAGTTTTTGATAGAAAAATCCCATATAATTTATAATATTTTATTCAGCCTACTATTGCTAAGGATTTTATTTTTTTGGTCATTAGCAATAAGATCTTTCTTCCCATATTTTTGAATGAGCTGATTAGTAAAGACTGCTGTTGCTAATCAGAGAAACTTACGCCCATTAGATTACACGCACGAAAGGTGGAGATAGTGTTTAATGTCAGGATTCAAAAGTATCTCAACGAACTTTGAAGCCAAGGTTTTTCCAGGACGCAGAACTAACTGAACTGTAAGCAAATGCTCCTGGGATCCCCGATTCCTTTCGCACATCTTGTTTGTCACCTCTATGCCTCTCTACTTGTTTTAGTTTGCTTTTTCCCCTGGACATAGGCTTCCCTTGATTTTCCTAGAGAAAAAAAAAAAAAAAAATGTGGTAGATGATTTGCTAGAAACAGTAGCTCTGGAATTTATGTTCACCAAGCTTAGCCATTCATGCTTTCAGCCTGACTTTCCTGTTCCCATGGAAAAGTCACTGATCCATCCAAGTTACATGAATGCCTGCGCTGGCACTGATCACCTCCTCATTCCCAGGGACACTAGAAAGGACATTTGTGTGGAGATTTGACTTTTTTGGTTTTCTCCACTTCCCTCCAAGCAGCAGTGATCTAGATAAGGAGAAAAGGTAAAAGCGCTTTTCTGGAGAGCCTGAAATCATAGTTGGCACACTTGTTATAAACCTGTTTATTCCTGGTATATATTTTCACTTTTTCTAAAGGCAAAATATTGTACCTTGAGGTTAATGCATTTTAGACAAGCATCACTTCTCTGTTTATGGAGGCTTCTGTTCAGGTTTGGAAAATGTTGAGTGTAGGGAAATAATGTCTGTCATAGTCACTTACAGAGATAACTGAGTAAGTTACTGTTTATAAGAGAACTGACTTACACATCAAACGGTATGGATTCCTTGGTCGCAGTGAAGAATTGCAGCTTTAGATATTTATACCTGTTGTGGCATCATCTTTCACAGAATTACTACTTTCATTTAAAGAAAAAAGGCAATGCATTCAAGAGCTCACCTAGTCGTCCCAGGGCCAGTTAACACAGGGGGCAAATCTCACAGTAAACAGTGAGTCGATTAGCAATTGTGAGCTCCTTCTCTAAGCCGTCCCTGTCTCAGGGACATAATGTCCTCTTCAGTCCCAGATCCATGGTGGGCACTCCTGCTGTCAATGCTGTTTCAAAGCTGGTCATCTTTTTCTATGGTGATAATGAGCTTGGGTATCTGACACACATCACCCTAAGTGACATAAGCTTTACAACTTAGAAGCAATATAACAGATTTTGCCTTCTTATTCTCCATTGGCAGGAAGATCTGAATCCCCCTAAGCACCTAATTACCAGCAGAATCTTTGCTTTTCACCATTTGGTTCCTACAGTCCCTATAGGTTTGATTCTTACCTCAAGATACCTCAAAAGAAATCCCATAAGGGGTACACACTTTACTATCACGAGCCAAAGAAGATTGTAGACAATAATCCCCCAAGTTCTATTCTTTAAACTCTGATTACTTGGTGCTAGGTTTTGACACTTCCTTATATCAGTAGTGTCTTTCAACTGGGGAGATGAAAATGATCAGAGAGAAAAAAAATTCTTGACTTTCGATTCTGCCTTTAAAACTAAACTGTTTACTAAACATGCGCAAATTAAGCCTGTGTTTTATGCTCCCTTTTGAAGAGCTGATGGCTGCCTTCCTGCGGTTGTCTGTAATGAGTTTTCTGTACAGATATGAAAGACTCACTTCTAGCAGAACTCCTTCGTCTCAAATGATATACCTGAGAGGTGAGAAGCGCATCAGTTATCAATTTTTGAATGATAGAAAAGTGCCAAAATTACTTTCTTCAGGCGTTTCAGAGACTTTTCATTGTAGGAATTTTTTTTTTTGAATAACGGACCTAAACGTCTAAAGGCCCCTAGGTTGAAAATAAAGTTTTCTGTGTGTCAAGTTAACCTATATATGTTGGGGCAGGAAAAGGTAAAAAAATGCTGAAAAGTCTACCTCTTCCTGGAATAGCACTGGGTCCCAGCCCTCCAGAATTGTGGAATAGGAGGCACAGCTCTTTTGATTCACATTTTATAATTGTAGGAAGCAGGCAGACCAGGAAAGAAGAAATGCTTTTGTGTTTCTTGAGGCCTAATCTTCCTAGCGGCACTTTGCCGGGAGACTTGATTGACCCAGCGCCTGCCCTTTCACCACCAGTGCCTCTCTCTTCTCCCCCTTTCAGCTTCAGCCTGATTCTGATGTTTAGGACTGTAGCTCTTCACCTGGGAGTTCATATGAATCACTTGGGCCGTTTTAAAAGGCACATACGGGTGGGCTGACAGACTAGGAGATTCTGATTATATCGTTTTGGGAGATGAGGATCTACATATAAACAACAGCAAAGATGTTCTGATAGGGACCCTCAGGCCCAGTGCTATAAGAAACAAGAGGGAGCAGGAGGCTCCAGCTTATTGAATCGTCCTTTCTTGCAGTAGGTTCTAAGTTATGCCTCTACATAAGCCAAAACAAGGTTCCTTGTTTGAACATTCCTGCCTTGGTAACTTCTCTAAAAAACAGTTGAGAAAAATTCACTCCAATTGGATGGAATTCTGTTCTTAAAATAGTCCAATGCTTGGAGCTCAGTTACTTACTTTTAACATTTTATGATCCCCACATATGTCAATCCTGATTGCCCAATGTTCACTATTATTTCCTCCATTGACATTGCCACCCATTAAGAAACCAGCACAGTCTTATTTTGGATCCTCCAATAAAGAGTTCTGCCCTAGAACATTGTCCCTGCACTTTGCATTTTGGTCACCCACTCCTCCCCCGGGGCTTGGATTTCAGTATCTAAGCTATTAATTGAGTCTACTCTCTAGAATATGCCTGTCCAAATGGGTATGTCTAGTTTGAGATGGCGGCTACTCTTATTCTGTTCTGTCTCATTTCTGTTAATCATAACATAATCAGCAATTCTTTGAGTATTTTAACATTATCCCACCTCATGCCTTAGAGAAATAGCTGATAGAAGCTCATAATCTGCTACTGGAGGCTGTAAAAATCACTGAGATTTAGCACAAGGACTAAGCAGAGAGGTTGTTGTTGAGCTCAAATATGTAATGCCTGAGAGAGTGAACACAATACTGGTCAGGAACCAAAAACAGTCAACAAGACCAAGAGATTTGTGTCCAGTGAGGAGGTGACAACCTGGCACCCTTAGACTATCAGTATCAAAATGTTGGTATCATGCTGGCAACCTGCAACTCCTAGTTAGCATATAATTCCTTGATTTTAGGGAGCAGCAGATTTGAAAGTTACTAGAGTGGTGGTTTTCAAACTTTGGTGTTTGGATGGCATAGACAAATACAGACGTGTAGGCTCTAGCCACAAGACATTCTGATTCACTAGGTCTTTGATAGGACCAAGGAATCACATTCTGGAGAAAGTCGCCTATGTGATTTGTATACAGCTGGCCAAGCATCATACCTTGAGGAACTCTGAGCACATGAGGTCATAAGATGTCTTAAAATTTGAAGCTTCAGATTGAAGCCATATTGTCCCATATGTTGGGACATGGGAATATAAGTCTTAAAGCCCAGCAGGCCTCCCCAAAACTATGCCAAATTTGTTAAAAATAATTATATAAGTGCTAAGTTTAGCGATTTAATACATGTTTTGTATGGTTTTACCCAAGTAATTTTTTTTTTTGTTTTCCTCAAATCCTTTGTTTTCTAAGTCCTAAGTTAAAGACTTTTACTTTAATATATTTTGAAAAGAGTCTACATCTAAACCAAATGGTCTCAACTAATCATTGTGTCATTTGTTAGTTCTTAAACAGAGCCTCTCTTTATTTGAATCTACTTGGCTCCAGTAAAAAGCACCATTGCATACCCAGGGGTCCAACAAAGTACGTCCCTGATTTGGTGGTTACCAGGCATGGTCAGTAGCCTTCGGACCTACTGCTGTGCTTTCCTTACTTTTCTTTTCAGAAGTAAAAATTAGAGGAAGAAAGTGTGTTACTTCAGTCCTTCAATGATGTCCTTTAATATCTAAGGGTATCTCCCAGTGCTGATATGCAAAGAAGCCTAAATAGCCAGGCGTGGTGGCTCATGCCTGTAATCCTAGCACTCTGGGAGGCCGAGATAAGTGGATCTCCTGAGCTCAGGAGTTTAAGATGAGCCTGAGTGAGAACAAGACCTGTCTCTACTAAAAATAGAAAAACTAGCCTGGTGTTGCAGACCTGTAGTCCCAGCTCCTTGGGAGGCTAAGGCAAGAGGAGTTCTTGAGCCCAAGAGTTTGAGATTGCTTGTGAGCTATGACACCACAGAACTCTGCCCAGGGTGACTGAAACTCTGTCTCAAAAAAAAAAAAAGCCTAAATAAAGTCATTAAAAAATTAGTGAGCCCAGGGTTCTTCTTCTCACATGATGGAGTCTTCATTCCACACTAGTTCCAAAGATCTCCAAAATTTAGGTATAATTGCTTCCATGAGGAATAATTCAGGTGTTATGGCGTCATGTGCTGCTTGCTTGCAAGTTAAGTAGTCAAATGAAACGAAAAATTGAAACTAACTCTAAATCTTCATTCTCAGCAATCTTTAAACATATACTAACAATTGTGGTCTGGGCTAGCTCAGCGGACACTGTAAACTTGGACTATCAAATATTAGATAATTTAGTGATCCTACATGTACTTTCCTTACTGTGGGTACAATTACTTCACTGTTGTAGCTTAAAATGCCTGTGAGGGGGAAACAAGAAAATACAGCTCCTTGGAAATAGATACATTGGATTGAAAACCTCACTATGCTATTAGTGATGTTTTCATTTTTAAACACGGTTTTCATCATGCCACTGCCATTTACAGACTCCTATGGTGGTGCTCAATTGGCTCTCAAGCTGAATTCAATTTCCTGATCCTGGGTGGTAAAGTTCTCAACTTCTTGGTTCACCTTTACCTAAAAGTCCCTATTTTCCACTCTGCCATGTTCACAGCCCTCTATGTGCCAAACCTAATTATTTTGGAGAGCTCACGTCTCAGACTTGCCTCTGAGTTTTCATTCCAGCTATTATTTCCCCTAGAAAAACTTCCCCCTTTTTCTTTTCTTTACCAATTAACACTTTCTTCACTTTCCTTTTCAGAAGTGAAATGCCCTTTAAAACACCTTGGCAAAGGTTTTCACTGATCAATATCAGATTCCCCTGTCATGATGGTTCTCAGCCTCCACTGCACATTCGAGTCACCTGTAAAGCACCAAGACCGCATCCCAGACCAATTATATCAGCGTCTCTGGGGCTGGGAGCCAGGTAAGAGTGCTTTTTAATCCTCCCTAGATGATTCCAATATACTGCAAGGGTTGATAGCAGCCTCAAGATGTTTCTCAAATCTTAATGTGCATAAGTGTTAAGAACGCAGCTTCATGGGCAAGTGCTCCTGTGTGGATTCATGGTGGTTCTTCATTTTACCCTTGCCAGCTTTCATAGTCTAAAAAGCATAGGCATTTTAAAATAGGGTTTAAAACCTTACTTTTCTTAACAGGAGAAACAGCCTCCTTTTCCTTTACACTTTTAACTTTATCTTCAATCACAAAGGTAAGACGAGGAGCTCCTTTAATGTGGTGGCCTTTCGAGGTGGCCAGGGCAGAGTTTATGATATACTGCTTCTGTGTTGTGTTGAATCTATGGCAAGAATAGTAGTGTACTTGGCTCCTTGCAAACATGGAGCATCTTTGAAATATACTTCTGAAAATTCCCTGGCTAGAATGTTGGGTCAAATATGGGGGAGTGTGAGCCATTGTATTGCTGTTGCCTCAAAATGTAACACTGGACTGACGGACTGCCTGATCCTTTGATAGTACATGGCTGGCTGTTACTCTTGTATAAGTTGGTGTGAACAAAGATCCAAATATCTGGAACCTTCAACAGAGCAGGGAAGATGATGTTTTATCAGAGGCCCCACGTTTTGGGAGTGTACTATAACAATAACAACACTGGAAAGAGCATGCCACGGCAGGCAGAGAGACCCAGAGATTCTGGTTTAAGAGTTCACTGCAGTGCTGGCTTCGGCAGCACACATACAAAACCTGGAACGATACAGAGAAGATCAGCCTGGCCCCTGAGCAAGGATGAGATGACGTGCAAATGTGTGAAGCGTTCCATATTTTTTCTCAATTTTTTTGTACCTACTGCTCAGAATAAAAACTGGAAATACAAAAAAAAAAAAAAAAGAGTTCACTGCACTGATTTGGAACAGCTTTTCCAACAGAAATGTGCCTGTGCCTCATTTGTAGTGCTCAGTACCAACTCTAGATGTCTGACCTAATAGGACTGGGACTTGGCAGTGCCCACGGATGACTAGCCGAGACTGAGACAGCGCTGGCTATTTAGAGGAATAACAGGGAGTTCAGCAGTGACTGAAAATAAATCGCAGTTTCCAACGGTATGCCCAATGCCCGTGGATATGATGGTACCCAGCAACTGTAAGCACTTATGTGCACACACTTGTTAACACTTGCAGACTGATTTTGCAGGTAAGTGCAGGTCCTTTATAAATCCCTGGGGGGAAAAGCCATAGACATCTAGGTTTTGGGTGGTGCCTGTGGCTTAAAGGAGTGGGGTGCTGGCCCCATATACCAGAGGTGGCTGGTTCAAACCCAGCCCTGGCCAAAAAAACAGCAAAAAAAAAAAAAAAAAAGAAATCTAGGTTTTTACTTTTAATATGATGCCATTTGAACTCATAATGTGCTGGAGACTGAGAGAATTCTGGTAATAAATTAGAAAACACTCTGTATTTGATTTTTTTAAAGATTCAACAGACGAGGGCGATCACGCACTAGTTTTCTTTCTGTGTCTGACATATTTCACCTAGCATAAAGTCCTCCAGGTGAATCCCCATTAATCCATATTGTCTCAAATGGTAGGATTTTTTTCCCTTTTATGACTGAATAATATTCCTTTAT
Organism: Otolemur garnettii; assembly: GCF_000181295.1. NCBI lineage: Eukaryota > Metazoa > Chordata > Mammalia > Primates > Galagidae > Otolemur > Otolemur garnettii. Next base: position 11,269,680 of record NW_003852446.1, read on the forward strand.
ATATGTATATACATGGGTCACTATGAAAGTTTTGAGATAGACTGTGTTATGGTCTATTATTTTACTTTCAAAGAAATAGTCAACAACGTCCTTTCTGATTCACCCGTGCAAGTTTTAACTTGCTTGGCTTATCGGTATTGCTGGGAGGGCTTCATTTGTTTCCATCTGCACAGATTTTATGTTTGTTGATTTTTGTGCATCTTTAAACTTTGGTAATGACCCTCGTAATAGCTACACATATACGTACTACAATTTCTTTATCCATTCATTTGCTGATGAACATTTGGGTTGTTTACATATCTTGGGAGCCCAGATGATATCTCTAAGTGATAAGCTCATTTCATTTGGGTACATGCCTTCAAGGGAGATTGCTGGCTTACATGGTAGTTCAATTTTAAATTTTTTTTGAAAATCCTCTATACTATTTTTCATAATGGTTGCACCAAATTTCATTCCCACCAACAGTGTACAATGGTTTACTTTTCTCCAAACCCTTGCCAACACCTGTTATCTCTTGTCCTTTTGATAACAGCCATCTTCATAGATACTAGGTGGTATCTCATTATGTTTTCAAATTTCAAAATATTAAGGGGGTACAAATGTTTTTGTTAAATGGATACCTTTTATAATGCTTAAGTCAGGGCTTTCAGTTGCCCATTGCCCAAATAGTGTTCATTATATCCAATAGGTAAGTTTTTACCTCTTTCCCTCTCCCCCTTCCCTTTCTTAATTTCCAATGACCTTTGTTTCTTGTGTGCCAATTGATTAGGCCCACTTGTTAGAGAGCACATATGGTGCTTGTTTTCCCATTCCTGAGCTACTTCATCCAAGTTGCTGCAAAAGACATTATTTCATTCCTTCACATGGCTCTATTACTGCCTAGTATTTATTTATATAAATATAAATATATATCTTTGTGATATACATATCACATTTTTTTAATCCACTCATGAATTGATGGGCACTTAGGTTGATTCCACATCTTTGCAATTGAGAACTGTGCTGCAATAAACATTTGAATGTAGGTGTCTTTCTGATACAACGATTTCTTTCCCTTTGATACCCAGTAGTGGGATTGTTGGGTTGAATGGTAGGTCTATGTTTTTTTTCTTTGGGGATATTCAATCTGTTTTCCATGGAAGTTGTATTAACTTGCAGTACCATCAGTAGTGTACAAACAATAATAGCTATTTTAACAACAGTGTGAGGTGACGTCTAACTTTGGCTTTTATTTGTATTTCCCTGATAATGAGCGATGATGAGCACCTTTTCATATACCTGTCATTTATGTCTTCTTTGGAGAAATAGCTACTTAGCCCATTTATTTAATTGGATTATTAGGGGATTTTTGTCTTTTTTCTTTTTTGTTTGTTTTGCTTTTTATTTGTTACTGAGCTGTATGAGTTCCTTATATGTTTTGGAACTTAATCCTTTATCTGATAGATGGTTTGAAAATATTTTCTTCCATTCTATAGGTTGCCTTTTAATTCTGTTAATTGTCTCCTTTGCTGTGAAGGAGCTTTTTAATTTAATATAATCCCACTACTTTTGCTTTTGTTCCTTGTGCTTTTGGTGTTATATCCATGAAATCATTGCCAAGATCAATCTCATGAAGATGGTCTCCTGTTTTCTTCAAGAAGTTTTATAGTTTCAGGTTTTACCTTGAAATCTTTAATCCATTTTGAGTCGAATCTTGTATATGATGTAAGGTATGGGTATTTAATTCTTCTGCATGTGGATATCCAATTTTCCCAGTGTCATTTGTTGAAAAGATTATTCTTTCTTCATTTTGTATTCTTGTCACCTTGGCAAATATCAGTTGACCATCCATGTGCATTCTTATTTAGGGGCTCTTTCTTCTTCTCCATTGGTCTATATGTCTTTGTGCCAGTAACATTTTATTTTGATTAGTGTAACTTTGTAATATATACTAAAATCAAGAATCAACAATCGACATTGTTTGACTGTTTAAAGGTCTTTTGTGCTTCCATATGAATTTTAGGATTCATTTTTCTATTTCTGAAAAAATACCATTAGTATTTTTGATTAGTATGGACATTTTAACAATATTAATTCATCCTACCTATAAATAGAAGATGTATTTTGTGTCTTTGAAATTTTTTAAACTAACCTTTCATGGTTTCAGTGTACAAGTTATTAACTTTCTTAGTTAAGTTCATTTCTATTTTATTTTCTTTGGTGCTTTTGAAAATGGAATTCCTAATTTCTTCTTCAGATAGTTCATTAGCATAGAGACATAAAACTCATTTTTGTTTGTTGATATTCTATCCTGCAGCTTTACTGAGTTCATTCCAAGTGTTTATTTCATTAGAATGAGAAACATTTTTAAAAATACATACGTAAGCTATTCTGGCCTTGTATTTTTCTTAGACTGTTGTTTTGGAAAAACATATTGTTTTATATTTTTCTAATAATATAAATTATCAAGGTCTACCACATTCTATTCCCATCCCAGGTATCAGCCGTGATCCTCCTTTATTTCCAGACTGCTCACGCTGGATCCAGTGAGAATTTTTCAGCACAGTCAGGAATTAGTTTTTGGAATGCCAGTTTCTCTGGTCTATGGCAGCTCTCCTTCTGCCTCTGTCTTTTAGATAACTACATAGTTTTCCGTCCTCCTTGAGTTTCTGATGTCTTATAGGTGCCAAGTCCTACATCTTGGCCAGAAAACTGGGCTATGTCCTGTGCTTTAAAGTTTTGCCAATTTTTTTCCCAAGAACCAAGATTATTGTTGTTCTTCTGTGCTTTACAATAGATTGCCATGTCTTTGGGGGCATTATAAGGCTCAAATTCTCAAGAATGGGTTTATCTGACCGTCTCCCCGAACTCAGTCCTGGTCAGTCCCTCAGACCAGCTTTGTCAGCCATCAATACATGTATGGAATTGGTCTACTATTTGGTTTTTTTTTTGGGGGGGGGCCGGGGCTGGGTTTGAACCTGTCACCTCCGGCATATGGGACCAGCGCCCTCCCTTTTGAGCCACAGGTGCCGCCCTGGTCTACTATTTGTTATGGATTTGACTCCTTCTTTGAAGCACTCTGTCTTTCCATTAGCATCACTTTGCCGAATGAATACCCTATACTTGTCAGGAATATTACAGACTCCACTTAACGGACATCAAATTCAAACTGACTTGAAAATCAGAAGGGAATTTATTGACTTACAGTTTTTAAAATTCCAGATAATTTCAATTTTCACCTTCTTTACATCTTTTTCAATTACCTTTCTCTGTGTCTTCTTCATTCTCAGGCCAGCTGTGTTTATCCATTGTGTACCTGGCTACTAATACTCACCCCAGAAGCACTATTGTGATAGACTAATGGCTGAGCAAATATTTTTATTTTGTAATAACTCTGGCAAAAATCTAAGGTAACAGTCACTGGCTTAGCTTCAGTCACATGTAAGTCCTGAATCAATCACCAAAGCAGAAGAATCTTTTGATGCAAGTCCTACTATCATATAGAAGGGTAGGCCATCCCCCTTAGAACTACATGGGCTTCAGGACAGAATGAAACTCTGTCACCCCCAAATTGGAATACTGTATTCTCACTAGAATAAAGAGGAAATGGAAATCGATCAGGTAAAACCAGTTACTACTACTGTCAACATGTAGTTGGTTTCTCAATACCTGATGGATAATTTAAATTCTTCTGGTAGTCTTCACTTTTACATATTAATGTCAGTACCCTTCGTTAATAGTAAGAGCATGCACTAATTCGCATCAAATATTACTTATTTTGCTAATTGAGACAATAATAAGTAACATTTTTTAGAGCACTTTTTATATACCAGACTGTGAATAAAAGGTTATCATTAGGCCTGGACTTATGGAGACCTTATAGAGAATGCCCTTGAAGTCCACAGCATGGTTTCCTTGGAAACAGAAAAAATAACAGATAAATGTTATGTCTGCCTCCTTTGTTGTATGAAACCATGCCTGTGTTGATGGAGCTTTGCCTTAGCATGCAGGATTCTGGCCTATGTGACTAGGACAGTATAAAAGATTAACAGGGGATAGGCTTGTGGCTTCTGTATATCAAGGTAACCCACATGTACCCGGATTCCCATGCCCAGAAGGGTTACTAGGCAAAAGGATCTCTGTACTTGGACAGATACTGGGCCTGCTGATGAAAGCTGATGATCTCTACCTGGTTTTTTTCCTGCCTTGAGTTATTCTTTAAAACTAAGCAAATGCAGCATTAGATTGAAGCCTATTTTTGTCTTATAAGTTCTGTTGCCATCTCAAACCTCTACCTATAGCTATGCTGTAGCATGGACACTCTTTCAAGACTTTTACATGCAACATCTTGTTTATTCTTTATGGAAAAAGTCTATTTAGGTATTATTTAAAGATGAGAAAGCTGAAACTTGAAAGGTTGCACAATTTATTCATGGTCATGTAGGAAAATGTAGAAGAACCACAGGATCAAATGAAGCCAAGTCAACCCAAGACTCTACCTTCAGTCAATATGCTACGTGGGCATGTCTGCCCCAGATCACATTTAATCTCTTTTATAATGATGACCTCAATGGTATTGCAAAGTTTTCTTTTTCCCACTCGTATCTGAAGAAAAAGGATGTTGCCTGCTCCTTAGGTGGTAATTTTACTAATTTGGAACATAAATCACAGGGGAAATGTTAAAAAGGTATTTTCTTATTGACTTTTTGATAGACGCATATAGCCTGTTTCCCTTATAATCTGATGATGCCCATTTGTTTATGTCAAATTTTGGAAAGTTAACTGCATTTCTGCAGCATTCAAAAAGTTTTTTTTTTTCTCTCTCTTTAACATCTTTCCTGGGAGATTTCTTTTTTTCTTGACTGAGATTTCCACCCACATAGGATTAGCTAAAATCCTTTGTTACTACCTATGAAAGTATTGTGTTCTTCCTTTTCCTAATTAGAAATCATCCATCTGGAAGTTTTAAAGCTTGAATATCTTAATGATGGAAGTTTTTTCTTTTTTTCAGAGTGTAAGTATGTCTTTGCTGATACAGGCGACTGGTTTTTTGGGGTACAGACTATTTGAAAAGCAGGTAGTAAAAGTAACATTTGACCTACCAAAATAGTACCTTTACCTAATATTTAAGTTATATTTAATAAATTCTCACTGTATATTATAATTAAAGTAAAATGGACTCTTGGGGGTAGTTTTAAATTTTATAAAGATGATATCTGACTTACCAAATTGCAAGGATCTGAATGGAAAGGTCAGAAGTCAAATAACAAAAAGATGCCTTATTTAACTTAGGTTTACGAGGAGCAAAACGCCCTTATTATTGACCTCAGGACTTTATTTGGCTGAGTCAATCCCAATCAGATTCCATCTAAGCCTGCCAGCCTTAAAGTAAAAGAAGGAGAAACTTCACTAAAAGTTTCCAAGTTGTAATAAAATTGCCCCACATAACATCAGGTCACTGGATTGAATTTGTCTCTTTGGATGTCGAGCTGACCCATTAGAAAAGTAGCCAGGGATCGTGTTTGAAATCTAGAAAAGGAACATGTAAAAGTGGTTTGGGGTTTGGGGATGCTTGTTTGTGTGATACTATTTATTATTCACAAACATTTATTGAGTGGCTACAGGTGCTCTGTCACAGGAAAGCAGTGACAGCAGTGACGAGGAAAAAGCAGATCCAATAAAGGGAGCAAATGGGAAATAAGCAGCCCTGGTTCTGCATTAGAATGAGCACTGCAAAACAAGCATTTATTAAAACACATAGGAGAACATAGAAATTCATCTTTTTCCAGATGTAAAGGAAACACAATGGCCAGGCCTTTCTCATTGTAATTGGGAAGACACAGCCTGTTTTCAGTCAGAGGTGCCTGCCTTTGCCAGTCCAAACGATGTTAAACCATAATAGGTAATGAGATTTCCACATAAATTGTAGCTAGATTATGGGTTTAAGAAGCACTTACTTACTTTAAATACTAATGATAAAATTTAGAAAGACTATCAGTATGGTTAAATTTTATTTGGACTACAATTAAAAAAATAAAAACAGCTGGCCATGCGCGGTGACTCACACCTATACTCCCAGCACTTGGGGGGGCGAAATGCTTGAACTCAGGAGTTCGAGACCATCCTAGGCAAAAACGAGACCCCATCTCTACTAAAACTAGCAAAACTAGCCAGGCATTGCAGCAGGCAAGTGTAGTCCCAGCTACTGTGGAGGCTGAGGCAAGAGGATTGCTGAAACCCAGGAGTTTGAGGTTGTTGTGACCTGTGAAACCATGGCACTCTAGCCAGGGTGACAGAGTGAGACTCTGTCTCAAAAATACACAAACAAACAAATAAATAAAAACAGCTGCCATACAGGGTACCTCTGCTGTTTACTCATAAAACATTTACCAATGAATTTTTAGGACCATAGAATTATTCCTTTTCTTATAAGTTGCTATACAGTATAGAATTGGTCCCAGGAACATATGTTTTCTGATTGATGCATTATTTTCTCATGTAGTATGAGATTAAAAAAGCGCTTCCAAAGGTTTTCCTGTTTTATTATTATTTCATGGTCAGTTATATTGCTTTGGGAATATATTTCTTTAAAGGGTAGTTGATATTCAGGATCTAATTTGTACATATAAGAATTCACATCTCCCACAGGGAATAAAAAGGGAAAACAATTGCACAGATGTGAGTCCTTACTGTCATATAACTTCACTAGGTACTACAACAAAGAGATTTTGTGTACAGATTTGGGAGCCAGCCTGGCTGGATACAAATTCTAGTCCTGATACTAGCTGCCTGACATTAGCCAAATTACTTAACTTTACATGACATTTTTCTTATCTATAAAATGGAGATTAAAATAGTACCTGCTTCATAGTATCATTTTTAAGCAGTCAGCAAATGTTCGCATTATAGTATATTGTAAGCTCTTCTTTTAGTTCTATATTTTTCCAAGTGAATCCTTAAAATTTGATGTATGAAATAAGAAAAGGTTTATTTCTCATCAGATCAGATTTTCTATTTGTTTTTATTTATGTATGTATTTATATTGAGACAGAGCTTCACTGGCTCAAGCGTGGCATCACAGCTCACAACAACCTCAAACTCTTGGGCTCGAGCAATTCTCTTGCCTCAGCCTCCCAAGCAGCTGGGACTGCAGGCTGCAGGTGCCTGCCACAATGCCCACCTATTTTTAGAGATGGGGTCTTGCTCTGGCTCAGGCTGGTCTCGAACTCATGAGCTCAGGCAATCGCTTGCCTCAGCCTTCCAGATTGCTAGGATTACAGGCACGAGCCACTGCACCCAGCCCTCCTATTTGTTTTTAAGGTAAAATAATTTGGCTCTATTTTTAATTAGAAGAATGTAAAAGCATCCTATTAATATTCCCCAAATTTCAAATATCTATTTGCATTTAATGTATTTCATTAATTTATTTAGTCCTTTATTCAAAAGATTGTGCCGTGAAACATGCTATATTGCCCTAAGGAATAAAAGTGAGCAAAATGCCTAGGGTCTTACTACCCGGTAGAGGAGAAAAAATCATGTAAATAACCACTGAAAATGATTTTGCAGAAGGTAAACAGTGGAGCTATGATTCGTGTATTCGCAGCAGCATTTGGTAAATACTAATTCATTCTAAAATTTAGAAAACCTTGTTTCTTCATGACAGATTTGAGATTTCATAATTCATTTCAGAACTGAAGGTTTTGTTCTCATCTCAAGGGACTGAAATCAATTTTACATGAGGGTTAGGTTGTAATATCAGTGTACACAATATCATTTGAAGTCAAAATTGCCTTTGATTATTCTTAGGATTATGGGGGTGGACATGGCGTAGACGTTCCATCTCACAGATAGCTTTTCCTTACAGTTTTTCTAAGAAGAGCTCTCTTTCTTCAGTTCAGCAACAGATTAAGTAGCTGGCTTATATTTAAAGATCATACTGCATAAAAATGTGTATTTAAAAAAAAAACTGTAGTCACTCACTCTTATAACAGCAAGAAGCTTACATGGATAGAAGAATCAGAGATAAGGTGGATTAGAGGAAGAGTAGATTTATAACTTTTACTGGACTCTTATTTTGTGGCGTATTTGGTTCAATAGAGTACAGAATCACCAGCACTATTTTAATTGATTTTGATTCTTTCATTCTTCCATTCTCCCCACCTGTCCTGAGTGTATGTGTATATGTGTACATATATATTATGTGTGTGTGTGTGTGTGTGTGTGTATATATAATACATTTGAATTAGTATGACTTAAATGCACATTCATGGGGCCCCAACAGTATAACATAAGGACAAAACCACATAGCATGGAGGAGATGCATACTAAGGGTACAGCCCACTCGGATTGCCCCAATTTCATAATCTTTTTACTTTGCTTGATACACATGAGATGCAGTATTTATCAGTAATTCTAACCTTAAGTCACCTGAGGAATGCCCAGATTAGTCTCCCTTTATTACCAGAGCATGTTATAACAAGGAACAAAAGCAATTAAAGATACATCTATTAAGACCTGTTATTATTTTTGAGATTCTTTTCTGGACCTACATAAACAGTGGGAATTGATGGGCAGCTCTCTTCTCTCAAGGAGGTCTGGAGGTAGTAAACTATAAAGATATTTTAGTAGTTTTTTTTTTTTGTTGTTTGTTTGTTTGTTTTATTTTGTTTTTTGAAACACAGTCTCACTCTGTTGCCCCGGGCTAGAGTGCCATAGCATCATAGCTCACAACAACCTGAAACTCATGGACTCAAGTGATCCTCTTGCCTCAGCCTCTAGACTAGCTGGGCCTAGAGGAACCTACCACAACCCCAAGCTATTTTTTTCTATTTTTAGTAGAGACAGGGTCTCACTTTTGCTCAGGCTGGTCTTGAACTCCCAAACTTAAGCAATTCACTTGCCTTGGCCTCCCAAAGAGCTAGGATTATAGGCATGAGCTGTCATGCCCAGCCATCATTTTAGTGTTTATATCAACTGTTCTTTAGCAGGAAATTTATGTGTCTTAAATTGCAAACTAATTTTTGAACAATTTTTAGGAAAAGACTAAATTTTCCATGTGTTTTAATGAAAGGTTTACATCCATTTAAAATTACACCCTTGTTGTATAGATCAACATTGAAGGAAATCAACCATAACAATTTATAATTAAGAATAATGCAAGGGTGTAAGATCTTCATTGCTTGCAAAACTTTCAAAATCTATTAACTTCTCATTAGTTGCAGCATAATGACTCAACTCCTTAAATGGGAAGAAAAATAAACTTCTTGAACCAAATTTATTGATAGCGACCCAGCATGTGTTATTAATTTAAAACGTTTCTTTCGGTGATTTGATTATGTTTTATGATATCACCTATTCAGTGAAATGGAAATGTAGAAAATGTTTCATTTGATTCCTAAATGAGGGATAATGAAGGTCTTAAAATTTCTACTAAAATGAATAAATTGCTCTTAAGACAAAGTTTACAAACTGAAATAAGCCTCTGTGTGTGTAGATAAATATATATATAAAAAAGAATGTTTGACATCTGCAGTAATGGATTGTATTTATTGACTTTATATAATGAATTTTACTGCCCCTGAATCATATATGGGTTAACATATTCTTATATACTTAAATTCAAATTTACATAATAATTTTAAAACAAAAGGAATTATAACCATATGCCAATCAGACTTCCTAAAGCTAAAATGCCTGAAAATTTCAAGGACTGTTGAGAGTAACTGGAACCTTCATATCTCTCTTGTGGGAGTTTATATTCCTATAATTGCTTTGGAAATCTCCTTGGCAATATCTTCTAAATAGGAAAATATGTGCCTTTTATGATACAGAAATTCAACTTCTAAGTAATGTGTGTGTACATGCATCGAAAGATACACAGACCCATTCATAGTAGTATTATTTATATGTCCTCTGAAGTGGAAGCAATCTAAATGCACGTCAACTCTGGAAAGAATGAACAAATTGTAGAATATTCACACACTTCTACACTACACAATAAGAAGGAATAAATTACTGTCACACACTGCACATGGGTAGGCACAATATAATGTTACTATTGGCTTGGTGCCTGTGGCTGGCTCACTGAGTAGGGCGCCAGCCACATACAATGAGGCTGGCAGGTTCGAGCCCAGCCAGGGCCTACTAAACAACAATGACAACTGCAACCAAAAAATAGCTGGATATTGTGGCAGGCACCTGTAGTCCCAGCTACTAGGGACGCTGAGGCAAGAGAGTCACTTGAACCCAAAAGTTTGAGGTTGCTGTGAGCTGTGACATCAGAGCACTTTACCAAGGGTGACATAGTGAGACTGTGTCTCAAAGAAAAATAATGTTACTATTTAGTGAAAGAAGCTAGGCAAAGACTTATATTTATGTAAGGTTTATGATTAAGCAATACTTGTAAAAGGTGTTAAAATTAGGATGGTGGTTACTTTGACTGTGGCACTTAGACTCTATTTGTGGGCAAGAGGGGAATCCCAGGGGTACCAGTAATAAATTATTTCTTAATCTTGGTAGTGGTTGTGTGGATGTGTTACCTTAGTGAAAATGTATCAAGCTACACAAACAAGATTTGTGTACCTTTCTACATATATGTTATATGTTCATAAAGGATTCATTTTTCAAAAATAAGCATGTCTTGTTTCTCAAAGTGATGATTTCCTGACAACCAATTTTTTCACCGTTTCTGAAACAGCTGCTTAATGACTCTAACACATTCTTATGACTTCCCATTATTTTTCATTTTTCAAGTCATGGAGGAATTATTTTAATTTTTTCAATTCCCTCAGCCTGTTTACTTACTATTAATTCCTTATGTGGGGATCAGACAGGAGTCCTCAGAGAATTTAGACAGCCTGTCTTTATTCTTGTATCTGCCAAAAGAAATTTTATGTTACAAACCTTGATTATTGATTCTTTCCATGACATTTAAAGTGATATCTTTCATAGGAACTTTGCTACTACCTTTCTGCCCAAAGTAATTTACAGCAACCATGGAAATTTTGAAATTAGATTGGAGACCTTCTGTCCCAAACCACATGTTTCTTCTAACGGAGGGAGTTTTGAACAGTGTAAGGTTATTCCTAATCCTGGCAATAATACTTAAGAATAATGAAAGACTTAATGGGTTGATCTATTAGGTCCATTTTTCAAATCAAAGGTGAAGTTTTTTTTTTTTTCCCTTGAAAATCAAGGTTAGGTCTGTCTACCAGCATGCATCAAGCAATGAACATGAGTTCCTAGGCAAGGAAGGCCTCCTATGGGAAGCACAGGGCAAACTTACTCAATTGGAAACCCTTTTAACAAAGGAATTGCTTCCTCAGGAGCCGTATTAAAGCAACTTCCCATTACAGAAGCATGCCAAACTACCTCTTGGGCATTTTGCCAAATTTTTAAGCTGCATTTCAGGATTTTCATATAAAAGGTGTTCTTCTATGAAATAGTTCAAACACTCTCTCTAGCCCTTCACTCTCTCACCTGTTTTTTCCCCAATCCCTTACAGACACCATCAAGGTTGCCCAACTTCAAACGTTAATTTCATCCATCACTCTTATCAAGTCTTAAACAGGGAGATATTGAGAAGCAAGAAATTCGATGATGGAACAGAGTTCCTTTGGCATTAGAACTGGTGAAACTTGTGTAAAATGCAAGTCTTGTCAATATTATTTATACTTTTGTCTTATACTAAATTAGAGCCTGTAGGATAAATAAAATCCACACAGAGTAGAAGATAAACAGCAGGATTTGGGCACGAAGCAAATTTAATCATAAACACAAAGAAATCCATTCCAATATTATTAATGGATTCAGTACTAAGTAGCCAGACATGGCTATAGGATGATGCATCTGACTCCTCGATGTCCCCTCTAAATCTGGTGGACTTTTCTTCCTGGTTATATAGGCCAACCCAACTGTAGACCATATTGCCAACTCTTGCGGCCACGTGTGGCTGCTCAACTAAATTCTTGCTAATAAAATGTAAGCAAAAGTAATTTTTGCTTTTTTGTGTATTTTTCCTATTTCCCCTTCACATAGGCTGAAAGCCAAATGAAGCAGTGAACAGCAATGACCATGTGCAAGAGAGCTGTACGCTAGGGAATGATGTGACCCCGGCATGGGACGTACCTATATCTTTGAACACCTTGATGGAGCTAAGCCACACCTCCAGCTTAGTTACTGAACTCACCTAAGAAAGAAATCTACTTCTGTCTACTTCTAGCCATTATTTTTATTTCTGTCATAAAAGCAAGTCTTTATACTAACTAATCCAGAAGGGATTTTGTTGTTTTTCTTAATGAATATTTTTTATTTGCCTTCAACTTACAGAAAGAATATGAAAGGAATATTAGATGATTCTCATGCTATCAATCCTTTCTATTTTTGTAGGATATTTCTTTTATCAGGACCATTCTCCATAATCTACTTTATGATAGTCACAACAGTCATGTGGTGGCAGTTAACATCGTTCATTATCCTACTTTACAAATGAAGAAATAAATTCGTTGACAGCTGAACCTTGATCATTCCAAATTATCTCAGGAACCTGTACAAATTCAGAGGAAATGCAGTTGGATGACTGTTTATTAAAGCCAATTAGATATATTTTCTTAAATTAAAATCTATAATTTTAATAGCGTTTCTCTTCCTTTGGGGGAACTTAATTTGTATGTAATATTACTTCATTCATTTAGCAACTAATTTATATGTTTTAAACAAAATTAACAATTTAAAAAATTAAATCACTCTATTGACACAAGGGAAATGAATTAGGTGCTTCATAGAGATCTCTGTACTCCCATATCCATTGCAGCGTTTTTCACATAACCATAAGCTATTTCTGACACTTTCAACTAGATAGTATCCTTACAAAGCAACTACAATAATGCCTGAAATTCATCTTCCTGAAATTTTAACTAAGCTGTGTTGAGTATTACTGTCTAGGAAAACAAGCAGAGTTGTTTTTCAGTTTCCAGTTATAATATAAAGTCACTGAAATACATACTTGAACAAGACAACTGCAACACAGGATAAAGAAACTGGACCAGAAGTAAATTAAGTCTCTGAAAGTTAACTAGTGGGTTATATGTCACAGGACATTTGAGCTTTCAGAGCTTCAGTTTTCCTATGCATAAAATGAAATGACTATCTCCCAGGGCTATTAAGAGAAAAAATGGCAGTACACAAAGGAAAGATATATATCCATTTTATGAAATATAAAATAAGATACACGTGATGAATCACACAAAATTCAATTACCACAATTAACATACTTTAAAGTAAATCAAACCATTTTACTATATTTAAGCTATAATCATGAATAGAAAAATAAAAGGATATCCAGAGAAAATGGAAGGGCGTGAGTGCTCTAAAGAGAAACACTAAATTAAAAAAAAGTATTATTCTGTTCTATTGGGTGGGATAATTTCACACAGTAGTTAGCTTTGAAATTTGAAATGAAAATCTATATTTCGTTATGTCTTCATGAAGTAGGTTGGCCCTTGACTGCTGTCCTTTTCCATTTTTGTGTTCCCTGGCATAAAATCTAGTAGTAAGTTCAGAATCATTTATATATTTTATGTAGCGCTTTGGATTTATGGGCAACATGTTTTGGTCAAAATAATGGTAAAATATAAACATTTAAAGAGAATAAAAAGAGAAGCACAGATTGAGAGAAAATATCTGCAAAAGATATATCAGGTAAAGCACTATTATCCAAAGTATACAAAAATGCTCAAAACTCAACAATAAGAATTTAAATACCCCATTTAAAAAATAACCCAAAGACCTTAACAGACACTTCACCAGGCTAGATATACAGATGACAAATAAGCATATGAAAAGATGATCCATAGCATATGTCATCAGAGAAATGCAAATCAAAAAAACCAAGATCCCACTACATTGGTTAGAATGGTCAAAATATGCAAACCTGACAAAATCAAATGCTGACAAGAATGTGGGGCAATAGGAACTCTCACTCATTGCTGGTGAGAAAGCAAATGGTACAGCCACTTTGGAAGATGGGTGGTTTCTTACAAAATCAAACATGTGGTACTCTTCCCCTATGATCCAGTAATTGTAATTCTTGGCATTTATCTAAAGGACTTGAAAATATGTCCACACAAAAACCTCCACATAGATGTTTAGAGCAGCATCATTCAAAATAACCAAATTTGGAAGCAACCTTGATTACCCTCAGTCGTTGAATAAATGAATAAATAAACAGTAATACATCCAGACAAGTAACATCATTTAGTGCTAAAAAGAAATAAGCCAGCAAGTCACAAAAATGATGAGGAGGAAACTTATGCATATGTATATGTCTAAATAAAAGAAGCCCATCTAATAAGGCTGAATACTGGATGGTGGGGGAATGGGTGAGTCAAACAGTATATGGGAAATCTCTGTGCCGCCTTCTCAATTTTGTCCTTTAAAAATAAAAATTAGGTCTGGAATTTTTCTTCTTTAAAATTTCAGAATATTATGGGGATATACATATTTTGGTTACATAATTTGCTTTTGTACAGTTTGAGTCAAAGTTTTAAGTATTCCCCTTTACCCAGGTAGGGTGCATTGTACCTATTAGCGGTGAATTTACCTATCCTCTCCTCCCCACTCCCCTCTACCTGATTTCTGTTGAGTTTTATTTCCATATGTACACATAAGTGTTGATCAAATAGTTTCAATTTAGTGCTGAGTATATGCAGTGCTTGGTTTTCATTCTTGCGAAACTATACTTAGAAGAATGGTCTCCAGTTCTATCCATGTTGTTGCAAAAGATACTAGGCCACCATTTTTTATGGCTAACACTCCGTGGTGTGTGTGTGTGTATATGTATGTATGTATGTATATATAGTGTATGTATACACACACCCTACATTTTATTACTCCACTCATGTATCAATAGGCACTTGGGTTGTTTTCCATATCTTTGGGAGTATGAATTGTACTGCTATAAACATTTGAGCACAAGCATTTGTTTAATAAAATATCTGTTTCTCCTTTGGACAAATACCTCATAGTGGGATAGATAGTTGGATCAAATGGTAGGTCTACTTTAAGTTCTCTGAGCTATCTACATCCTACTTTCCATAGAGGCTGTATTAGTTTGCGGTCTCACCAACAGTGTGTAAGAGTTCCTTTCTCTCTACATCCACACCAGCATCTGTTGTTTGGAGACTTTTTGATAAAAGTCAGTCTCTTCTGGTTCCACATGAAGCATGGAACTAATTTTTCTAGATCTGCAGAAAATGAGTTTGATATTTTAATGGGGATTGCATTGAATCTGTAAATCACTTTTGGTAGTATAGCGGTTTTAACAATGTTGATTCTGCTGATCCATGAGCAAGATGGGTTTTTCCATCTCTTTAAATCCTCTGCACTTTCCTTCCTTCTGTTTTTTGTAATTCTCCCCATAGAGGTCTTTTACTCATTAGTTAAATATATTCTTAAGTATATTGTTTACTTTGTTGCTCTTGAGAAGGGTACTGTATCTTTGATTTGTTTCTGTTGTTGGCATATACAAAATCTACTAATTTGTGTACATTAATTTTATAACCTGAGAATTTGTTGAATTTATTTATCATTTCCAGGAATCTCTTGGTTGAAACTTTGGAGTGTTTTACATATAAGATCAGGTAATCAGGAAAGCATGACAGTTTGGCCTCTTATTTCCCCATTTGGATACTTTTGAGTTCCTTCTCTTATCTGAGTGCCCTGGCTAGAACTTCTAGCTCTTGTTCAATAGAAGTGGTGACAGCAGGCAAACTTGTCACCTTCCAGTTCTAAGGAGGAATGTTTTCAAATTTTCCCCATTAAGGATGATGTTGGCTGTGGGTGTGTCATATACAGCATTGATCATTTGGAGGTATAGCCCATTATGCCTATTTTGTCTACTGGTAATTCTGATGTAGCCTACGACCTTTTATCATTTAAATATAATTTTCTATATTTTAAAATTAGCATTATTTTTAATTGACTAGTCATAATCATTTACTTTTACAATGTGATGTTTTGATGTGTATATAATGTGGAATGATTAAATTGAGCTAATTAACATATGTATCACCTCCCTTACCTATCATTTATTATGGTGAGCCATTGGAAATTTACTCTCTCATTTTAAAATACACAATACACCATCAATAACAATAGTCATCTGCTATGCTAATATTTTTGGTTTTCTTTTATACATCTTTATATTTTGTTATTGAGGAATGAGAAGCTTTGATTTGTAATGAACAATACCATTTGGCAACACTATTTAATAACTAAATGAATCTAGGGGAATGGGGGACTTGGACTTCAGAAAAAAGGGACTTGACATATATAATTTAAAATGTACCACCTGAATTAGTGATTCTAGTAATTTATTACTTTTTAATATTTTTTATTAGATCATAATTGTGTACATTAATTCTATCATAGGATACAGTGTGTTGCTTCCATATACAGTTTGAAAAACTCTCATCCAACTGGCTAACATAGCCATCATGTCTTTCTCATAATTGTTGTGTTAAGACATTTATATTCAACCTTTAGACAAATTCACATGTACCC
>NW_003852446.1:11287137-11434596 GCF_000181295.1 Otolemur garnettii
CCCAGGCCTATTTCTTCAAGAGTTTTCCCTACACTTTCTTCTAATGTTTTTATAGTTTCATGTCTTAAATTTAAGTCTTTAATCCACTGAGAATCTATCTTAGTTAGTGGTGACAGGTGTGGGTCCAGTTTCAGTTTTCTACATGTTGGTAGCCAGTTTGTCCAGCACCATTTGTTGAATAGGTAATCTTTTCCCCATTCAATGTTTTTAATTGGCTTGTCAAAGATCATATAGCGGTAAGTAGCTGGGTTCAGCTCTTGGTTCTCTATTCTTTTCCATACATCTACCTCTCTGTTTTTTTGCCAGTACCATGCTGTTTTGGTCACTATCGATTTATAGTATAGTCTGATGTCTGGTAGTGTGATCCCCCCTACTTTGTTTTTGTTTCTGAGTATTGTCTTGGCTATTTAAGGTTTTTTCTGATTCCATATAAAATGCATTTCTTCCTTTTATATTTACTAAGCCAATTTTTGTGTCAAAACAGCTACATGTTATGTAACAAAATAAAATAATGATGGAACCCTGTGGACTTGAACTAGTCCATTTTACATTCAAAGGCATTGGTATATGATTTAAATTACTGATAATTCAACCTAAGTCTTCTCATATTACTAAATAATATATCCACATGTAACACAGTGAGGGAATTGCATAGACCAATGGTTCTCAAACTTCACTATGCATCAGAATCACCTGGGGAACTTTTTAAAACATAGATTGCTGGGCAATAGATCCAGAGATTCTGATTGAGTAGGTCTAGAATGGGGCTCAATAATTTGCATTTCCAAAACACTTTTGGATAATCATGATGCTCCTAGTCTGGGGATCACACTTTGAGAATCAAGCCATAGATTCATATTTTTCTGTCAAGTTTTATGATTTAATATTAAATCTCCTGGATTTAATATTTAATATTTTAAAGAACACTGTTTCTTTAAAATATTAAATATGAAATCCATATGTATAGTAACAGCTATGACACTGATATTCTTTCATTCTTGTCACTGCCAGTAGAACAATTTCACACTCTCCTGAAGCTCTAAGAGACGTAATCCTTGGATGAAGTGTTAATTAACAAAATCACTAGTGAGACAGAGAAAGCAGGAAAAGGAGAAAGCAAAAAGAAATATGGCTTTTAGGTCTGTGTCCTGGAAATATGGTTCTGGCAATTATGAAAAGAATATTTTTAGATGCTCGACTAAATTCTTCTTCTCCATGTCTATCGTCAGTCTCTAAAATGGTCGGGTCAGGCTTGATGGTTAGCCTTAGGGAGTCAAGCTAAGAGGATAAAAACTATCTTCAGGAAATTGCTCCAAATGTTTATGCTAATCAGGAGCTGCTTTCCCTCACATTTAAATATCATTTCAAGTTTAACTGACTTTTTCCTAATATATTAAGGTTTTAAGAAATATTTTTAACAGGGAAGCAAAGCTCAAAATCTACATCTTTCTGAAACTCACCAGTCCATTGTATAATATGAGAGACTTCTGCCATCTGAGATACTTGTACCATGCTAAATGCTTTAGAATGCAGTCATATTTTTACACTATCCTATTAAAGATTATTTTCCATGAAAAGAGTTCCTGCAATATATTGGTAAACACCATCTCTGCAAACAACAACAACCCCAAAACATTGTCTACTCCAAAGAACACTTTTGATGAGGGAACTTTCACAAATCCTATGACAATACCAAGAACAAGACCTGGAACACAATAGGCCCTTGCTCAGTGATTAGCTGCATGTTCAAATGAGTTGATAGGAAATTAACACTACTAATCTTATTTGCATATATTTTGGCTTTTCAGAAGAACTGAGTGAAATAAAACAAAGTTTTTACGGTATTGGAGGATAGCTGCAAAGAAGTGGTCAAATAATTGGTGAGCAATATAGAAGATTATGAATTTCAGTGATAGAGGTAATCTTCATATGGGTGGAGACAGAATAAGAGATTATTCCCTACTCACTAAAATATATGGATCAATATCCTTGATAATGTTTTCTAAGAGATACACTTCTATACTTTTGCTTTAGCAAGTTACAGATTGCTGGAATTCAGCTTTGAAACGATTAGGAGACCTTTTCCTATGCTATCTTTGGACTTCACCTATCTCTTACTTGGCAATACTTTATTATCATTTCCTGTTTGTGAGACAGAGCAAGTGTATCACAGACTGAGGCCCAACATCATAAGCCTTGGTAAAAGTATGACTAGATGAAAAAGAAGAGAATCTTTCTTCTTAGAAACTACATTCTAAGCAGTCCTGGGCTTATCCTATGTGATCAATAAGTACTTCAAAATTACTATTAACAAATTGGCAGGAATAAGTCCTTACATATCAATACTATCTTGAATGTAAACAAATTAAATTTTCCAATCAAAATACACACAGTGGCTGAATGTACTAAAAAAAGACCCAGCTATATGCTGTATAAAAAAGACCCACTTCACCTGTAAGTACACACACAGACTAACATTGAGAGAATGGAATAAAGATAGGGCAGCAAATGGAAACCAAAAGAGAGTAGGAGTAGCTATACTTAAGTTAGATACAGTAGATAGTAAGTGAACAACTGTAAAACAAGATAGAAAAGATCATTGTGTAATGATGAGGGGGTCAATTCACCTAATGAACATAGTGATTATAAATATATAGGCTCCCGACATAGGAGCACATAAATATGCAAGGCAAATTTAATAGATATGAAGAAGAGGTAGCCTGTAATACAATAGTAGGGGGAGTCAATCCCTATTTTCAGAAAAGGAGACCATCCACAGAGAAAGGAAACATCAGGCTGAAACTACACTTTACACCAACGAACCTTGCAGACATATACAGAACATTTCATCCAACAGCTGCAGAATCCACATCCTTCTCAAGGGCACACGGAACATTCTCCAGGATAGATCATATGTTAGGACACAAAATAACTCTTTTAAAAAAAAATGGGAGTTCATGTAAGTCTTTATTTATAAAGATTTAGGAGGGTTGTGTGCAGATTTGTTACATAAATGGATATATTCCTGGTGGTGAAGTCAGGTTTTCTGTGTCACCCTCACCCAATTAGTGTTCACAGTACATATTAAATCATTTCTCGTTCTATACCTCCTCCACAACCTCCCCGCCTCCTGCCCTTCCAAATCTTCAGTATCTATTATTCCACTCTTTGCGTCAATATCTGATCATTATTTAGCTCCCACTTCTAAGTGAGAACATGTGGTATTTGAATTTACGTTTTTAAATTCTGTCACTTAAGATAATGGTCTACAGTTCTTTCCATGTTGAAACAAAAGATTTTATTTTATTCTTTTTTAATGGCTCGCTAGTATTCCACAGTGTTTGTATGTGCACACACAGACACACACACACACACACACACACACACTGTATTTAGTTATCCAATCATCAGTTGATGGACATTAGGGTTGATTCCATATCTTTGCTATTGTAAACAGTGTAGGAGTCCACATATTAATCCAGGTATCTTTTTGATAGAAAATTTTTTTCTTCGAGTAGATACTCAATAGTTGAATTGCTGGATCAAATTATGGTTCTATTTTTACTTATTTGAGAAAGCTACATACTGATTTCTGTACAAGTTATACTAATTTACATTCCTATCAACAGCATATATGCATTTCCTTTTTTTAACATTGCCACCAAAATCGGCAGGACTGTCCAACCTGCAGCCTGTGAGCCACGTGCCGATTTTGTGAGGACATTTTGTGTTTATCCATTGTGTCAGATATCACAAAAAATATGCATGGAATTTTTCTTTTTTTGCTAAATAGCTTTTGTTAGTGTTGGTGTATTTAATGTGAGGCCCAAGGCAACTCTGATTCTTCCAATGTAGAGCATAGAAAACAAAAGGTTGGACACTCCTGATTGTTTTTTGACATTTTAATAATGGTGTAAGATGGTATCTTATTGTAGTTTTAATTTGCATTTCTCTGATGAAGACTGATGTTGAGAATTTATTTATTCATACTTTTGTTGGCCACTTGTTGTATACATATATACATATATATGTCTGTATGATATATACATATATATTACACATACACATATATATTTCTTTGGAAAAAAGTCTGTTCATATCCTTTGCCCATTTTTTCCTTGGGTTATTTGGTTTTCGTCTTTAAGTTCTTAAAAATTTCTGAATATTTAAGTCCTTTGTCAGATGCATAGTTTGCAAATAATTTCTCCCCTTCTGTAGGTCATCTGTTTACACTGTTGATTATTTCTTTTGCTATGCAGAAACTTTTTAGTTTAATCAATTCTCATTTGTCTATGTTTATTTTTGATGAATTTGACCTTGAGGTCATAGTCCTAAGTTCATTGCTTAGATGAATGTCCAGAAGAGTTTTTCCTATGTTTTCTTCTAGAATTTTTAGTTTCATGTATAAAATGTAAGTGTTTAATCAATGTTGATTTAATTTTTATATGCCATGAGAGATGTGGGTCCATTTTCATTCTTCAGCATATGGCTATCCCACTATCCTAGCACTACCAATGGAATAGGGTATCCTTTCTGCAGCGTATGCTTTTGCCTACTTTGTCAAACATCAGTTCGTAGTAAGTGTGTGGTTTTACTTCTGGGTTCTATATTATATTCAATTTATCTATGTATCTATTTTTATACCAATACCATGCTTTTGGTTAATGTAGCCTTATAGCATAATTTGTGAATTCTGCTAGCATAGTCAGGGAGTGTGATGCCTCCAGCTTTGTTAATTTGCTAAGGGTTGCTTTGGTTATTTAGGCTATTTTTTGGTTCTACATGAATTTTAGGATTGTGTTTTTCTAATTCTGTGAAAAGTGACATCAGTATTTCAATAGGAATTGCATTGAATCTGTAGATTGCTTTGGGCAGTATGCTTATTTTTATAATATTAATTCTTCCAATTCAAGAGCAGATGTTTTTCCATTTGCTTGTGTCATCTTTAATTCATTTTATCAATGCCTTATAGTTATCCTTGTGGGATCAATTCACCTCCTTGGATAACTATATTCCAAAGTATTTTATTTTAACGTTTGTAGCTATTTTAAATGGAATTTCTTTCTTGATTTGATTCTGGGCTTGTTATTGTTATATAAAAATGCTACTGATTTTTGGATGCTGATTTTGTAACCTAAGACTTTGCTGAAATTATTTATAAATTCTAAGAGTCTCTTGATGGAGTATATCAAGTTTTATAGATACACCATCAAGTCATCAGCAAAAAGTGAGAGTTTCATCCCCTCTTTCCTGATTTTCACATGCTTTATCTCTTTCTCTTGCCTGATTGCTCTGGCTAGGACTTCCAGAACTATGTTGAATATGTTGACAGAACTATGCCCACAGTGTGCAACCTTGTCTGGGTCCCGTTTTTAGGAAAAGGCTTTAAATTTTCCCCATTTAGTGTGATCTTGGCTGTGGGTTTGTCATATATGGCTTTTACTATTTTGAGCTATGTTCCTTCAATGCCTCATTTTTTGATGGCTTTAATCACGAAGGGATTTGGGGTATTATTAAATTCTTTTTTTTTTTTTGCATCTATTGAGATTATTTTATGTGGCTTTTATTTTAATTCTAATTCTATTTGTGTGGTGTACCACATTTATTGATGTGTGTGTGTGTGTGTGTATACACAACTATCCTTACATACACTGTTGGATTGGGGTTGCTACTATTTTGTTGAGGATTTTTGCATCTGTATTCATCAGAGATATTGGCCTCTTTTAAAAAATTGTTTTCAACCTTGCCTGGTTTGGTGGTTTGGTATCAGTGTTTTTTTTTTTTTAACTTATCAATATCAAGTTGATACTGGCTCCAGAGAATGAGATAGAAAGAATTCTCAGCTCCTTAATTGTTTTCAATAGTTTCAGGAAGCTTGGTAGCAGTTCTTCCTCGTATGTGCAGTAGAATTAGGTTGTGAGTCCATCTGGTCCTGAACATTTTTTCTTTGGAGATATTTTATTACTCATTCAAACTCACATCTCATTATTAGTCTATTCAGGCTTTTTATTTCTTTCTTGTTTAAGATAGGAGATTGTGTATTTCTAAAAATTTATCTGTTTCCTCCAGGTTTTCTCTTTATGGACATAGCTATTTTATATTTCAGTGATATTAGTTATAATGTCTACATTTTTATGCAGTAACACAATGAACTACATGAAATAAGAAATCAAGAAAAAAACATTTACAATACCATCAAAAAGCATAGAATGCTTAGACATAAATTTAATGAAGGAGATGAAAGATTATTTGCTAAAACTATAAAACATTGATGAATAAGATTAAAGAAGATATCAATAAATAAAAAGATATCCTGTGTTAATGGATTGGAAAAGTTACTATTGTTAAAAATGCCCATACTACTCAAAGTAGTCTAGGGATTCAATGAAATTCCTATAAAAATTATAATGATAGTTTTCACAAAAATAGAAAAAAATCCTAAAATTTGTGTGGAAGCACAAAAGGCTGGAGGCAACATGCTTTCTGATTTCGAGTTATATTCCTAAGCTGTAATAAACAAAACATGGTATGGGCATAAAAACAGACACATGAACCAATAAAACATAACAGAGAGCCCAGAAATAGACCCATGCATACATGTTCAACTGATCTCTGGTGTCGTGGCTCATGCCTGTACTCCTAGCTCCCTGGGAGGCCATGGTGGGTGGATTGCTTGAGCTCAGGAGTCCAAGACCAGCCTGTGCCAGAGCAAAGCCCCGTCTCTGAAAAATAGCCAAACATTGTGGTGGGCGCCTGTAGTTCCAGTTACTTGGGAGGATGAGGCAAGAGGATTGCTTGAGCCCAAGTGCTGAGGTTGCTGTGAACTATGATGCCATGGCACTTTAAGAAATGCAATCAAATCAAATCATTTCAAGCATCTTTTACAACCACAATGGTATGAAACTAGAAGTTAGTAACAGGAGGAAAATTGGAAAATTCATAAACCTGTAAATTAAACAATACACTCCTGAACAACAAATGGATCAAAGAAGAAATCAAAGGAGAAATCAAAAAATACCAGGGGATGAACAAACACATACCAAATACTGCCAGATGCAGGAAAAGCAGTTCTAAGAGTTTTACACAGATAAACCCCGGCTTTTAAAAAAGGAAAACATATCAATAAACAAGGTAACTTTTCATCTGAAGGAATTAGAAAAAGAAAAAAAACACAAAAACTAAGCCCAAATTCAGCAGAAGAAAGATCAGAGCAGAAATAAATGTAATTAGAGACTAGAAAAATAATAGAAAAGATCAGTGAAACTAAGAACTACTTCTTTTGAAAAGATAAACAAGGTCAGTGCCTGTGGCTCAAAGGAGTAGGACGCCAGCCCCATATACCAGAGGTGGCAGGCTCAAACCTGGCCCCAGCCAAAAACTGCAAAAATAAATTAATAAAATTAAAAAATTAAAACAGAAAGAAAAGATAAACAAAATTGACAAACATTTAGCCATACTATATAGAAAAACACAAGGTAGACCAGAACAAATAAAATTATAAGTGAAAATGTAGACAATACATTGGATAGCGTAGAAATAAAAAGGAGAACAAAAGGTTACTATAAAGAATTATGCACCAACGATTTGGTAACATAGGTGAAATGGATAAATTCCAAGAAACATATCTTCTACTAAGACTAAATCCTGAAGACATATAAAATCTAAACAGATCAACACCAAGTAAAAAGATGAAATCACTAATTAAAAAAAAAAAATTCCCCCAAAAGAAAATGTAGGACCAAATGGATTCATAGTTGAATTCTACCAAACATTTAAAGCAGAATTAATACTAATATTTCTTAAACTCTTCCAAAATTTTGAAGAGGAAAGAACCCTTCCAATTCCTTTTATGAGGCCAGCATTACCATGATAATAAAGGCAGACAAGGACACTGTAAGAAAATGAAATTATAGGCCAATATCCCTGATGAGCAGAGATGCAAAAATCCTCACAAATTCTAGCAAACTGAATTCAATGGCTCGTTTAAAATATTATACACCATAATCTAGCAGAATTTATCCCAGGGATGATGGGATGTTTCAATATACATAAATCAATAGGGCACATGTAGTACATTAACATAATAAAGGATAAAAATAATATGGTCATCTAGAAGCAGAAAAACCTTTTGTTAAAACTCAATATATTCAACATCATTTCATTATAAAAATTGTCAACAATTTAGGTACGTAAAGAATGAACCCCAACACAATAAAGGCAATATATGGTGAGCCTACAGGTAACATTATACTTAAAGTAGAAAGCTGGAAGTTTTTCTTCTAAGATTAGGAACAAGATAAGGATGCCCCACGTTCATCATTTCTATTCAACATAGAATGAAGTTGAAACACATTCTTCTCAGTAAAGTATCACAAGAATGGAAAAGCAAATATCCAATGCATCAATAGTAAAATGAGGTCAGTAGATGATCTAATTCAGGCCCAGGCAGGAGAAAAGCTCATTTCCATTCAAGCTGGGGAGAGAGGGGATAAGAAGGGGGGGGGGGTTGGTGTTCCACCAAATGGGCATAATGTAGGAGTGTATGTCACACCTTTTGGGTGCAGGACATAATGACAAGAGGGCCTCTACCTAACAAATTCAAATATTATGATTTGGTTGTTTATACCCTCATATTAAACTGAAATAAAAAAAATAAAACCGGGTTAATAGGGTGGATGTAAAGTTTTGTGCAATTTAAAATAGTTTAACATAGTAAATTGCACATGAACTTTATGTCTACCCTATAGCAGCCGGCAAGAGGAAAAAAGAGTTCCCTAAGACAGAGACCTTCTAACTGACTAATATAAAGGAGCTCCCATGACTCTGGGGTGATACTTTTCAAGCATAGGAAATGGCAAGGCAATGGAATTGGAATATTTGAGACACAGAAAAAGGAATGTCTGAGCAACACCAATCAGAGCATAGTGAGAAGACAAAGAGACAGAAGATATTTCTAATCCTTGCATAATAATGTGGATTTTGCCCTAAGCCTTGTGGAACTGATTATAGAGTTGTAAGCAGGGACATAGAGACCACTGATTTGACTTGTTAGAGAAATCACTTTGGTGAAGAAGAGAAGAATGGAGAAGTAGTCACGAGATCAGCTAGGTGGCTAGTGAGAGGAGATGGCGGTTATGTTCACCACAGCAGTCATTCTCCAACTTGACCATTCTTTTAATTCTCTTAATAACCTCATTGAAATGCAGATTCTGACTTACTAGGATTAAGGTAGAGCCTAAAAATTTTCCACTTTTAGTAAGCTTTTAGGTGATAGGGATACTGCTGACCTACAGCACACACTTCAAGTACCAAAGCTCTAGTCGAGATGGTATCTTTGAAATTTTCAGACAGAGAAGGAGTTACAGCTGGTAGGTGCTGTTGAGGGGGTAGACATGGGCAGTAATAGAAAGAAATCTATCAGTAGTTGCTAATCTTTTTCAATTTTTGAAAACTGGCAGATAAAATTGTATGCATTTGTCATGTACAAGATGGTGTTTCGAAGTCTATATATATATATATATAAATAAATATTATGCTATGAGTAAATCTAGTTAATTAACACACGGATCACCTTATATAGCTATCATTTTGTGGTGAAAACGATATATATTCTTTTAGCATTGTCTTTTTTTTCTTTTAGCATTTTCAAGAATAAGCTGTATTGTATTATATACAATTATATACACCATGTTGTATACTAAATCTTTTGAATTAATTCCTCCTATATAACTGAAGTTTTGTCCTCTTTGCCCCAAATCTCTCCAACCCCAACCTGCTCTACCCCCCAACCATCCCAGCTTCTGGTAACTACCAATCCACTCTCTACCTCTATGAGATCAACATTTTTAGATTCCATGTGAGTGAGATTCTGTGGTGTTTGTCATTCTGTGCCTGGCTTATTTCATTTGGCATAATGTCCTCCTGGTTCATCCTAGAATTTCTTATGGTAGTAAAAAGTATAATCAACAAAATCATCCCACAATACATCAAAAACGGTAGCTGGAATATGAAAAAAACTGTAAATCATATTTTAAAATAATATTTTTATGTGAGGAACATTTATGATATGATTCTAGTTGTAAAACCAGTATAGCAGACAGAGAGAGATATATATCAGAATGATAATTTTATTTTTCTTAAATTATTTATAATTAACATCAATTCCTTTTATAATCAAATATACTTTTTCCTTTGAAAATGTAAAGCCAATCTGGCAAGATGGCCTCGTCTGTTCAATCTACAGTGATGGAAACATACATTTCTGTTTTCTTCTGTGTTAGTCATATAATCATATTGATAGAATTAAATTAAATTGCTACTTACAAAAATATCTCATTCTTTTCACGTAAAGCATAATATAATCTCAGCTACACAAGAATATCTATACTTTTGTGTATGTGGACCATCTAAATTACTGTTTCAACTGACTTTTATATCCAACTGTGTAGTGTGTTTACCTGGCAAGTCTATTCTTGTTGACCAAGTTTCAGTGGCTTCTTCATAGGAAATTTACTCTTTAGTAAGGACCTCATCTTTGTACAGTTTTTTTTAAAGTAGCCACAACTGCCAAATTTAGTCTTCTGCCTTTCAGAAATACTGCTGCAAGTGCCCATAGTTCAGGTCTGATGGTTGGAAAGTGGTCATTGGCTGAGCAAGAGAGGTTTTGTGGAATGTAGAATGCTGGTTATGATCCTGGTGGGTGCCTTGAAGTAGGGATGGGAATGTTGTCAGAGCATTTGGCATGGCAGTATGGGGGGGGACATCTTTGTGCCCCTGCAGAGCCAGTAAAAGTGAGGAAGCACAGTTATGATGATGAGAGAATGCCTGATTCCTTTGCCATCATGATGAGACAAGGCAAGAATGGATTTAGGTCTAGATCTGTGCTTTTCAGACAACTTATCAATCTACAAACATCACTGAACAAAAGCACGTGTGAAGTCCTGTGGGGAGCAAGAGCAGATTTTAATTCCTGTTGCTTGCCTTGAATGGGCTTTAAAATCTACAGAAAAACGAAGATCTACACACAAGCACCAATTTGAGAGCATATTTTTTTTTCCTTTCAGATGAATGTGAGGGTGCATATAATTACCCTTTTTGCATTTTTAAGATAAGTCCCAAGTTGTAGTTGAGTCCTTCACCCAGGACGTGTGCCATATATCCCTACCTTGTACCTGTTAGGTGTGAACTTACCGAATCCCCTCCTTACCCTTCTTGAATTTAATTGTGTTTTTCTCTTGTTTAGGCCCGTAGTTATTATTCTACTAGTTTAACTTAGCACTGAATATGTGTTTTTAAAGTTCTAAAAGAAAAAGAGAATATCTTTGATGATAATTGACTACTTATAAGATCAAGTGGCTCACTGATTTTGCTTATAACCGTAGCTTGTAAATGTAGTATATCAAGGGTAACATAAGTAACTGTCCATTTTTCTCTTTCTTTGTAAGCTATTTTTCTGCGCACGTGATTTTGAATAATAGCAAAAATTAATTTTCTACTTGCTGTGTATGCTGTGGCTGTTTATTCAATTGATTTCATCTTCAAGTAACGTGACAGAATGGGAAGGATATCAATAAATGGGTGAATACTATGTTCAAAGACTAAAACATTGACTTGAATTGGACAAAACATACATTTTTATTTACTGTCATATGACTCTGAGATTATTGGAACATGTTCTCTCTTAATAACAGCTAGTTTAAGTAAAAAAAATTAGTATGTATTTTATACAAGGTGGCCAAAAAAAAATCGTGTATAATTTTAAATTATACACTATTTTAAGTTGCACACAAACCTTATGCTTTGTATATCTATACTGTATATCTATATATGACACATTATCTGTGTATGGTTATATTTATTATACATTTCCTCTTATATTAAATGTCTGTAGCAAGCATGGCTAAGAGGGTAGAAACTGTAAGTACCTGTGTTCTCTGAAACAATGTCATATTGTGGAATGTAGGTAGGTTAATTAAATTTATAGGGGCTAGTAAATGTGAAAGTCATCTAAATATATATCGGGGTGACTAAAATGAGGTCAGCAACTTTTCCTTGTTTGAATTCCCAGTATCCATTTCGTTACTCAATAGAGTGGCATAGGGTACAATTAGGTTGGAGCAACAGCGTGACAGAAGGGAAAAGAAAGATCAGGGTTGTGGGAAAGAAAAGTTCACTGACAATGGCTGCTCTCCCCAGGAAGAAAGGTCTTATAACTCCTGTGAAATGTGCACCATATACTATCAACTCTACCGAATAATAAGGAAACGAATTGAAATTCTCTAGCCATTCTCTCTACTCTGGTCATAACATTCAACTGAAGTAGGAGAGAGTTCTTTCAAGAAAATGTGGCTTCTAAAAGTTGAGCTAAAACTTCTTACTCTAATGCTTTCATATATAAGGTGAAACTTTATTCCCGAGAATGGAATTACAGTGAAATAAAAGTGTACAATGCCTGTGCCTTCAAGTAAATGCCTGTATTAGTTGTTGCTCATGGTTTTATTTATAAATGCAAGATTGCCCACAGAATTTTCTGGATCACTGCAATCTACAGCTGGTATTTACTTTCTGGGCTTATATTTGAGGAGGTCGATAAATGATTAAGTGCAGCTTATTTTGTTTTAGCGATGGCATCGGCTAGACTGCAGTTCTCACTTTGTCTTCTCAGCAGTTGTGTGGATTATGGAGATGAGCTGTAGCTCTAGCGGAAAACGCATCATTTATACATGTCACACGCCTGCTCTGGACTTTTTCTCAGAGGTGGGAGATTTATGGCCATCATAAAACCTTTTTTCCCCCATAGATCATACCGGTAGAATACAAGTACCTTCCTGAACTTCACCCTAACCAAAGCCAGCTAGAATCAGAAAGAGTAAGGTCCTGTTTTGGTAATTCCCTCCCCCCCCCAGAGTGAGAGAAAACACCCCCTCTCCCTAAAACTTTCTCCTACTGCCAAAGGACTAATTATTCAGACCTTGTAAGAGCAATCTAGCGGATTATTTTTTTTTTTCCTTTTCAACTATTTTCTTTGAGCGAAAAAGCGTATATTTATTTTAGGAAAATCTTTTCAGACCAAAAGGTACTAAATTGCTTCGTTTGGCAGAGCTAGTAGGTAAAATCCATGCCCACACACAGAGCTGTTTTTGCTAATGTCCTCCAACTCTCAGGAACGAATATGTCGCTTCATTTGTCTCATCTGTGTAAATTGTGACCTGCCATTTGGATTATGTAATTAGAAAATAATCTGCACGATTGGAGGTAACTCCTGAGGCAGTCCATACGGTTGAAGACAACGCAGACTGTAACCTTACAGGATCACCACGTCAAAGTTCCCATTCACGAAGTAACCTGATGCTTGAGTTCTCCTTCTCTCAGTCTAACCTGCCTCTCTGTACCTCTCCCCCAGAAAAGCAAAGAGGGGGAAAAAATAACCCAACCCCCCCCCAAAAAAATTGACCATGAACATAAACAAAGCAATACATACTGCAATAGATGATTAATTTTGTGTGATTACAACAGAACAGAATGACTATATATCTTAGGAAAACTGACACACCTCCTTCATAGACGAGGCAATGCTTAAACTTGGGTTTTCTGCATGTCTGTTTCCCTTTTGGCTGAGACTTTCTCTAGCAATAAGAAAAGGAAAATCAGCGAAATCAAAGTGTTAAAAATACAGGTAGTAGAGCATATAGAATCAGAGAAAATATGCAAACATGTCTTAACTACTCTGATATATTAACAGAGGTCATTCTATCTAGACTTAGCTATAGATCGAGGTCAATTTCTATCTGCACACACAGCATATGCAAGAGCAAAGGCAAATGGCGGGGGGGGGAAGGTGTTTTTAAATGAGTGAATCATCCATGAGCAAATTTATAATTGTTCTTTCTTGCAACATCTGTATAGATTAAAAAGGAAATTTCTTTATCTACTGATATTCATCTTTTTATATAATCTTCACTGGTATCACCCCATTTCTTGGCGCAAAACCTTGAAATTAGTAAACATGAGTTTTATTTATGCATTCACCTAATAAGCATGCATTAAAGGCCTACTGTGTGATATAGAAATGTGATTATGAAAGGTTTCGACTGAATGTTTCCAACTCCAGGAAAGAAAAAAATAATAACAATAAACAAAAAGTCCTGGTATGAGCTGCTTTACTGATGATTGATTTATCTCTCTTTCTAAACATTTAATTCATCAAAAATGTAGATATCGAGTCTTGTTTCCCTTTGAGAATTTCAAGGCTTGTTTGAATGTTGCTGGATTGTTTGAACAAAAGGTTATGTTATCACCTAAGTTATGTAATAGCAAGTCCTCTTTTTCCTCTGACAATACATGGAAAAGTAGTTGAATTCATAGATTTAAGAATCAATTCAGATGGGAAGAGCATAGGAATATTTGAACACATCCCAGTTATACAGAAGGAGAAACTGACCTATATAGAGAAAAGTAAAGTCACCGTTATGTATTGCTTACTACACTGGTTTAGGAATGTGGATCTGGGTATTTTTAAATGAAATATCATTGGGCAAATTAAACAACTTTTTTTTTTGCCTGTATACCTATATATCCTAAATCCAAAAGCCCATTTTTATAAAACATTCTTTGGTACTACTTATCCTTTAGTTATTTTAAAAGATCTTTAAGTATACAGCTAATCAATTTTTTCAAACATTTTATTTTTAATTGAATTCTTCATGACATTTTTTTGAGGTACTTAAAACGCCTTATGAACATTCTTGTGTGCTCTAAATTAAACAAGAAGGCCCCAACTTGAGTGTTTCACATTTTGGTATAATGGAAGTGATCTATCTTCAAGAAAATTAGCCTTTCATTTAAATGTCTGTCTACCTTTGACAGGAAAGAAAGCTAGAGATGTGTGAGAATACATATGTGCTTTCACGAGTGTGATGCGCTCCCTTCAGAAAGTGCCAGAATATCTGCAAAGAAAGTCTTTTGTCAAAATCAATTTTAAATGAAGCTCGATTTAATGAGCAGTTTTTATGGGGCATGGAAATTTCAGGCACTTCCTTTTTTCTTTTTTGTTTCCAATCAGTGTTATTAATCATGGAACAGCCAGATTTCAGCCCAACTAGCTGTCCGTTAGGATTGACTTTGGGAACTTTAGCAGATCTTACCTCTATTTCTTTTTGTTCTGCAATACAGAATCTACTTCTCCAAGGGTATAATCCATTGAATGAAAAATCGTGTAGGTTGAAATAAGCATTCTAATTAACCTGGGTTGGGATATGATACAGTTTGTATTATCTAGTACTAACTAGAACAAAATGTCAGCTTCCTATCATTCTAGCACAAAGTTTACACTAAGTCCTCATTACCTGCTCAATAGTAGAAGGGTATTAGCAATACAGTCTCATAAAAGATTGCGCAGATCTACAAAATACTCCTAAATTCAGAGCAAGTGTCAGTCTGAAAGACATTATTATAATCTCCCTACTCCACGTGGTTGATTTCAGTTCTGTCAAGGAAGGCTATCTTGGGTTAATTTCTTTTTTTTTTTTATTAAATGATAGCTGTGTACATTAATGCAATCATGGGGTACAGTGTGGTGTTTTCATATACAATTTGAAATATTTTCATCCAACTGGTTAACATAGCCTTCATGTCATGTTCTTAGTTATTGTGTTAAGACGTTTATACCCTACTTTTAGAAAGATTCACTTGGACACTTGTAAGATAAATCATAGAAGTAGTTCCTGCAGTGCTGCTACTTCTTAGATCCTCAATTTTTACTTTCTGAGTTCTCACTTTCATAAATATGCCTTTCATTTTTAAGACTCTCCCTGAAATCAGAAAGAGCACTCATGGTCAAAGAGGGCTTGCACATGAGTTACTATTTCCCGCAGGATTCAGAAATGC
Source organism: Otolemur garnettii (assembly GCF_000181295.1). Classification (NCBI taxonomy): domain Eukaryota; kingdom Metazoa; phylum Chordata; class Mammalia; order Primates; family Galagidae; genus Otolemur; species Otolemur garnettii. The sequence continues at coordinate 11,303,023 of NW_003852446.1, forward strand.
ATTAACTTAGCCCTGGACAAGCTCAAAGAACATATTGTATAACGGATCCTGGGAGTAATTTTAATTTGTGAATTTGATATTTCAAAATTGAAATAAAAAGGAGTTAGAGATCTATTGAAGACAGTATGTTTGAAATGTTAAATATATATGCTCTCTCACAAACACAGAGTTTAAAAAATTTCTTCTCAGGGACTTCAGTTTCTGGCGTTATGATGAACTAGACACCCTAAGCAACTCTGAACGGCTAAAAAATATCTGAATGAAATACATGAAAATAATTGAATGCCTCCCTGAGCTGGTCAGATAAAAAAAGAAAAATGCAACTTTCAAACAAAATGAAAGTGATGGTAGTGGTAAAACTGGAGGACCAGTGTTGACATAGCTTTGGAGGTAAGGAGCACTACAGAAATACAGCGACCCTAATTAGGATTAAGAGACAGGAGAAAATGCTACGGCTTGCTCAAGCCAGAGAGTCTATTACTAGGGGCCGCATCCTCACTCTGATGTTAAATGAGAAGCCTGTCACGCAGAAGAGGATCACAAGACAGCAAGGAAATGTACTTACTAATACTTTGACTTTGGTGCCTAAAATATCCAAGACAAACGCTATAAAACTATATATAAGGAATGCACATGGCGATCTAGTAGAAGGCAATAGTGACGAGAAAACAGAACCTCACTCAAAAACAGGACGGAAAGAAAAGGAGAACAAGAATGAGCAAAAGCAGGCTATATGAAAAACATAGTCTAGGAGTAGAAATAAATTAAAATGAATCGCTATAATAAATACCAAAAGTATTCAATCAAAAGTAAAAGAAATTTAGTCTTGAATTTACTACATCTAGCCATATGTTGTATATATTAATAAACCCTCAAAACATTAGGATATAGAAGTTTGAAAATCAAAGGGTGTGATCTTACCAGTTAAATGCTAACAAAAAGATAAATTAATATCAAATAAAATAGACTTGCACACAAAAAAAGTATTACTTGAAATAAAGAGGGTTCTGTTATAATGACAGAGATTTCAGTTCACAAAGGAGATACACAGATTCTAGACTTTTGTGTACATAATACATGGTCTCAAAAGGACTACGCCAGGCTCAGTGCCTGTAGTTCAGCAGCGAGGGTGCCAGCCACATACACCAGAGCTGGTGGGTTCAAATCCAGCCTGGGCCTGCCAAACAACAGTGACAACTACAACAACAACAACAAAATAGCCCAGCATTGTGACAGGCGCCTGTAGTCCCAGCTACTTGGGAGGGTGAGGCAAGAGAATCGCTTAAGCCCAAGAGTTTGAGGTTGCTGTGAGCTGTGATGCCATGGTACTCTGCCGAGGGTGACGTAGTGAAACTGTCTCAAGAAAAAAAAAGAAAAAAAAAAAAACTACGCCAAAAATTTTCAGAAATAAAAGGGAAAATAGGAAAATATATCAAGATGGTGAAAATACAAGAGATTAAGAAGCTTGATCTACTGGGCATATATAGAATGCTAAGTCCAAAATGTGTTCTCATTTGCCTTCAAGAACACAGGGAATCTTTTAAGCAGTTTGGGTACTGGTTAATAAAGCAAGTCTCAACAAATTTCAAGGAAATGATATAATACAGATCAGACTCTTTAATCACAGTGCACTTGCATTTTAAATTAATAAAAAGAATTTTAAATGCCTGTATCATTGGAAATATTAAAAATACACCTTTAAACAATATGTGGATCAAATATAAATAACAGTGGTTATTAACAATATTCAAAAGTGCAATTGAATAATACCTAGCAAACTTATGAGATACTTACAAAGCAATTCTTAGAAATGTAGAGCCTTAAATGACTATGTTAAATGAAGACAAATTAAATATTAATAACCGAAATGTCTCACATAAGAAGTTAGGAAATACATAGAAAAATTAGCTGTCCATTTTATAATGCAATAAGTGATACATAACAGAAATTAATCAAATGAAAATAAACAAGATGGAAATATTCAAAAGAGCCAGAAATAGGGGTTTTCTCAAGGCTACGGAAATTGATATATTTAGACAAAAAGGGAGAACATGAAGTTATAACAGATTTGTAAGAGGGCTTATGAAATATCTGTTGGCAAATTTTATGTCAAATATTTGAAACGTTACTTGTTACTGATAAATTTAAAGAAAATTGCAATTTACCAACAGAATGGAGATGAAAAAGAAAAAGAATAAGGAAGTTGAAGACAGGACAAGGATTATTCCACAAAGAAAACACTAGGCCAGGAATGCTGTTGAGGAAAAGTTTCCCAGATGCTTGAAGAAGAAATGATGCCAGATTGATATAAAATCACCCATGGAATAGAATAACAGACACAGCTTTTAGTGTAAGAAAGAACATTAGAGAAATCTCACTTAGGAATATGGAGGCAAAAATTTGAAACAAATCCAAACTAGTGAAACATAGTCAGCAATATTAAAAAACACAATTTGGTGTGACAACATTTAGTTACTCTCAAGAATGAAATATTGATAACTTAAATAATATAAATAACCATATTGCAACAGAAAAAGAATAAAGAAACCAGACCATCACCTTAAAAGATGCAGAAAAAACCCTTTGTTAAGTGGAATTTTTAATATTCACTCATGCAAAAACAAAGCGAAACTTTGTGACATCTCAATGTTAAACAAAACAATCTAAACACAAATTAATAGAGTTTAGTGATTTTATTGTATATGAAATTAAATTATAAAGTCACTTGTATATGTGTCTCACAGCAAAACTCATATGAAAACATAAATTTTTAAAAACCATTGAGTAATTCTTTCTAACCATTTCAGAGTTTCCTTGGCTTCAACTCTTAGCCCTCTGCTGTTGGCATGACTAGTTTCATGCAGGCTTTGACCAGCTTTGTACAACCGCCATCTGTCAGTGAGGTCTTGCATACTACTTATTTCTTGCTCTGATGCTTCTCTAAACATGTTCTGGATTCCTACATGCAACTCAGAAGTACATAAATGTTGATACCCAGGGGGCCACCCTTGAACAATAAAAGATGGGGCCAATGAATAAATGTTGGCTCCTTTCATTCCTCAGAGAAGCAATTCAGAAATGCATTTTATAAGGATCTTCAGAGAGTCTAAGTGGGATTAAACACTGGTTTTTCTATCTGGTGGTTACCCTGATAACCCATCCTTTAATGGTTTCCCTTCCTTCCCTGTTCCTCTCAAATTGTTCTGTGCTCCTATTTTCTTTAATAAAAATTTCCAAATACAAGAATTCTGCATTTGGGAAAACCTGGGGTAAACTAATTAAAACAGCAACAAAATAAGTAAAATTCTTAGTAATATTTATAGCAAAAAGAAGTTAACAGTCATGATGGAGGAAAACACTATTAAAAGACAAAATAATTTTGAAATACATGTACAAGTATATTCACATAATAGGGAGGTTTAATAAAGTTAATGTATAATACAAACCTAAATTGATCTTTAGATCCAATTATTCTAATTAAAACTCCAAGAGCAAGCCTCAAAGTTTGTGCAACAAGCTGATTCTAACTTGTATAAAAGCAAAGGGCTGAAGAACAGAATAGGGATTTGGTGCAACCAGACAGCAGGGCATTAAAAGCTGTGGTAGTCAGGGTGTGGACTTCTTATTAGATGTCTTAATTAAAATAAAGAAAAATCTAGAAATTGGGGGTAGACCAATTATCAACAAGGCATTGAGACAATTGGTGATTCACATGGAAAAGCAAACTAGATCCCTACCCTTATATACTATAAAAATTGAATTGGATTAGATACTTAAAAATAAAGAACATTGAAACTTTTAGAAGAGAGTATAGAAAACTATCTTTTTGAACTCTGAGTAGAGAAGAATTTTTCAAAGTAGAGTAAAAATCTGTAGCCATAAGAAATGATCTGAAAATTAAGAACATTTGGTTAATAAAAGATATTGAAAAAAGAATGAAAAAATAGGGTACATACTTGAAGAAGTTGTGCCCAATTTGCATGTCTGATAAAGGGATATCTTTCTAACTATATACCTAAAGATAGGTACTTGATCAATAAGAAAAATAATAAAATAGACCCCCCAAATCATAAAAATAGTTCCCAGAGGAGGAAAATTCAATAGATACTAAGAAAAAAATCTTTGCTGAAACACATTAAGAAAAAGAATTTCTACCACAATTTATTGATCCATTCATGGATTGAAGGGCATGTGGGCTTCTTCCATGACCTAGCAATTATGAATTGGGCTGCAATGAACATTCTGGTACAAATATCTGTATTGTAGTGTGATTTTTGGTCTTCTCAATATATACCTAGCAGAGGAATTATAAGATCAAATGGCAGATCTATTTTTAGTTCTCTAAGTGTTCTCCAGATGACTTTCCAAAAGGGATGTATTAGTTTGCAATCTCAGCAAACTAATCTCAGTGTAGAAGTGTTCCCTTTTCTCCACAACCACACCAGCATCTGTGATTTTGTGATATGGGCTAATCTTACTTGTGTTAGATGATTATCTCAAAGTAGTTTTGATTTGCATTTTTCTGATGAACCATGGAATACTATGCAGCCATAAAGAAAGATGGAGACTTTACCTCCTTCATGTTTACATGGATAGAGCTAGAAAATATTCTTCTTAGCAGAGTATCTCAAGAATGGGAAAAAAAGTATCCAATGTACTCAACCCTATTATGAAACTAATTTTTAGCTATCATAGGAAAGCTATAACCCAATTTTACCCCAATAATACGGGGAAAGGGGAGAGGGAGGGGAGGGGAGGGGGAGGATGGGTGGAGGGAGGGTGATTGCTGGGATCACGCATATTATTTATCCTGTAAATGTACATGTGAATCTTTCTAAATGTGGAATATGAATGTCTTAACACAACAACTATGAGAATGACATGAAGGCTATGTTGGCCAATTGGATGAAAGTATTTCAAATTGTATATGGAAACAACACACTGTACCCCATGATAGTATTAATGTACACAACTATGATTTAATAAAAAATAAGTAAAATAAAAAAAAGAAAAAGAGTTTCTGAGAAACCAAGTGATATTGAGGATAAGAAAAAGCTAAGGGGGGGGGGAGTTGGTGCTTGCAGCTCAAAGGAGTAGGGCACTGGCCCCATATACCAGAGGTGGCAGGTTCAAACCCAGCCCCGGCCAAAAACTGCAAAAAAAAAAAAAAAAAAAAAGCTAAGGAGGACAGAAGGAATTGCCATACATAGGTGACTGGTGTACATATTCAAAAAAGTATTTCAGAAAACCATATGACGTTGCCAAGCAATTTTGATAGGACAGATAATGATGACACAGCAATTGGATTCCTAGGTATTATATACTAAATAAACTCTTACCCTTTTGCTCCTAGGACAAATGCAAGAAAGTTCACAGCACAGCAAGATCTTTCTCTGCCTTTCCCTCCCTCCCTCCTTTAATCAATCAATCTCTCCTTTTTCTCCCCCACTTTTCCCTATTTCCTTTTCCCCCTCTTTCTCTCTGTAAATACGTACACATAAAAACATATATAATGCTGAATAACATTTTTTCGCTTCCATATCCATTCTCTACCGTCTTCCATTGATTCTGTGCTCCAGGAGATGAATGCATTAGTTTGAACACCATCAATCAACTCACTTTACTTCCAGCTCTTGATTATTTAAATAACGGAAGGCAATGCCAGACCTTGGAGGTTTTTGAAAGGGGGTTGAGGTGTGCATTCCTCAGCAGCCTCCCTGCATGGTTTTCCAGACTCACCTGCAGTTTTCCCTCTATGAAGACTACGGCTCTTGACAGACATCTCTCTCTTTTTTACCTTGTCTATAACTACCTTCTGAAAGTTTGGGTAACTGCTCCTTTTCCCTTCAGCTGTAGGGCTGAGTAGGGCTCTTCACTGCTGCCAGCCCTAGGGTACTGCATTATCTTTTGAGGGTTTCCTGAAACCCTATCACACTTTGGAGCAATAGCCCTTTTATTAAGCACTACTCAACTGGTTCCTATGGGAATTTTACTAATAGAAACTCAATCACACAGTAGTAATTAAATGGAAATATAACTTTTGTTATATTTATATGATTGCATGCAACTGCCTAAGTACAATAGAGTGGGAAAATGATGAATTAGACTTGCATGAATTAACTCTATAACGTATTATTAAGAAAGAATGGCCTTTAAATACGTAAAGAAATTCAGTATCAGCCAAATGGAATATAGTCCAAGCATTGGGTCTATCTTAAATAAAGGCTAGAATTTATTTAGCTACAGCTTGTTCTAGGTAAGTTATCTCTGAATAAATTATGAATCTTAAATATCTTGATTCCACGTAAGTCAAAGATGCTATAAATATATTGTTCCATTCATTTCATTCATTCATCTGTAACATGGGGGTGTTTAATCAATGTTCATATTCAGAGACAATCTTAGGTACTCTCACTCATGGAGGAGCTGGTTTTTTTGCCTTTCACACCCCCAAATATTCCCTAAAATACCCTGAGATTTATCATCTAGAGATACTGCATTCATCTGTTCCTTAACTGTTATTCAACGAATAATTAGAGAGCAGCTAGCATGTGATGGACACGTCCACAAAAGGTATGTTGGACAGTGGAGATGACTATCACTCCTGCAGAGTGGTCGTGTGGCAAAATGCCCTATGCTATACAACTGCCTTCCTTGAATGCTTCTTTGGACACAAAAAGTGGACACCAAATAAGCACATGTGTATGTATAGAGAAAAATTTTTTAAAAAGGCAAAAAAATACAGAAGACAAATATGCTCCTGGGGTGGCCTGAACCATTGCTGCTCATTAGAATGAAGGCTGGAGAAGACTGACTTCACTCTCCAATGGTTCCTTCGTTCTGGGAAACATGGTACTGGCTTTGGTAGAGACCAGTGGGGCTCCACAAACTCAGCCCCACTGCAGCTCCTAGGTTCTGTAATAGTTCTCCTCAGGATGGCAGTGTCACCATCTTTTGGCCAGTTGAAAAAAACAGAGCAGGCATCTGCTGTCACAGGACTTATGGTCTATGGGCTGTACTAGAGAAAGGAATTATGATAACTGCCATAAGTGATATGTAGGGCAAGCACAGGATGTTACAGGAGAATAGAAGTGAGCATCTAACCTAGATTTTTGCTATCTATAGTGCCTATGTGGACATCCAATTATAGAATTGCTATTGCTGCTGCGGTTATTACAGGAGTTTAGAGGGAAATACTATGGTGTAAATGGTGATTTTCAGAGCTCCAGTTTCACTTATTATCTGTATGCCATATTTGGGCTTCGGTATATACAGTTTCCTACTGTAAGTTCAGGTTTAGCAGATATAGGGCCAATGCATTTGAAAGAAAAAAGTTTTATAAGTCCTAAGGTCTTGCGGGTTCTCCCAAGAGGACATAAACCTGTGAGGGACTAGAGGGAAATGAACCCCCCAAGAGATGGAGACAGAGCTCATTTATACACACTCTCAATTCCTCTTCTTTTTCCTCACTGCCTTCCCATCCACACTAGAATTTTGAAGATGGTTACAGTCAGATTTTCTTTTTTTAAATTGTTTTTTTTCCCCTCAGGAATATTTGCATATTTTATATTTATTATTTCAGGTTCATTGAGGCTACAAAGAATTAGGTTACACTGCTTGCATTTGTTTGGCAAAGTCCCTCTTATAACTGTGTCTCGCCCTTAAGAGATGTGCCAGACATCTTAACCCCATCCCCCTCATTCTTCCCCTATCCCTGTTCCCTCGTTCCCCCACCCCTTACTTTGAATTAATTTGAGTTTTTCTCTTAAGTGAGTATGTATCAGATCATCTACTGGCTTTATATTAAAATTGAGTACATTGGATTCTTGCGTCTCCATTCTTGCGACACTTCACTAAGAAGAATGTGTTCCAACTCCATCCAGGTTAATACAAAAGATGTAAAGTCTCCATCTTTTTAACAGCTGGGTAGTATTCCATGGCATACAGATACCACAGCTTGTTAATCCATTCCTGGATTGGGGGGCATTTAGGGTGTTTCCACATTTGGGCAATTGTAAATTGAGCTGCGATAAACAGGCTAGATTTTTATTTAGTTGAAGTAACAATTTTTTATTATTATGATTACATAATAGTTGTCTATCTTTGTAGGATACATGTGTTTTGATATGTTCATACAGTTTTTGATAGTTAGGATTTCAGGGTCTATTTTGGCTTTTTATTTATCTCAAATTATTAAGAGGGTACAAATTTCTAGAGTGTAGAAATCTAGAAACGTGTTTATTGACATAAACATGAATTGATACATTTCAATGCAAGCTAACAGGTTCTATAGTAGAGCTTTAGTATGCCTAGGAGATTGAAAGGAGGCTTCCCAGTCAATGTGCCATTGTGTTTTAAGGGACTGGTAGTAGCAAAGCTAGAATAACATAGTCCTCAAAGCTGTCCAAACATATGATGATGAAACTTTCATTTCTAAAGAACTTTCCTTTTTCAAATAACTTTCTTTAGGCAACCTTCTTTGATTCAGTTGCTTTCATAAATGCATGAGTTGGACAGACTTTAAGTTCTTATTTTTTCCTGTTCATGGAGATTACATTATTTGACAATTTTTTTTATGGCAATAAGGGAACAAATGAAAAACTACAAAAATTGAATCATCTGTGTCAGAAAATAGGGAGTTTGTCACTAAAGTGAGTGATGGGAAACAAATTGGATGAGTAGTTAACAAGAAGAGTGAAAGAAAAATTCCGATAATAGATATGTTATCATAACATTTATCAGGTGGTATATAAAGTCCTTCAAGTCTTTCACAAATTTTGTGATTTTTCATAGTTGTAGTGATTACAATTACTAATTCAAATATTTAAGTAATAAATGTAAAAGAGCTTTTTAAATACAGGAGAACCATTATTAGGATTTTTATCAGCCAATTTTTCAGACACTACTCTGTAACAGTAATACCATACTGGGGAGCTTAGGACACCAACCATCAGGCTTGGCACCTCTGCTTACCAACAGGCATCTCTGTGGAAGTTTATTTTTATATAATTAGGACCATTTAATTATCATTTTCTTTAACATTTGTTTCAAATAACCAAAAGATAATTATGTGGTTTTGATTTTTTTCTTTAAAATAGCTTGGTGAGTTTTTAAAAAGAGATTAAGACTCTTGTAGCCCAGGCTGGAGTGCAGTGGTGAAGTAATAGTTCACTGCAGCCTTGAACTCCTAGGCTCAAGTAATCCTCCCATCTCAGCCTCCTGAGTCCTGGGACTACAGAAGTATGCAACCACACCTGGCTATTTTTTATTTTTTTATATTGTTTTGCTTTATTTTTATTTTATTTTAATTTTTAGAGATGAAGTCTCCCTACGTTGCCCAGGCTATTTTCAGCCTCCTGGCAATCCTCCTGTCTCACCCACCCGAGTAGCTGGAATTTTCAGTATGATCCACCTCGCCCCAAATTGGCAATATACAAGAAAAAATGTGACAAGACATGAATATAAGTGCTATGATTCATATTGCTTGAGTAGAATCACAGAGTGGAGAAAAACACTCACATTGTTAAAAGTAAAACACAAAACAATTAAGCTACTTATGTAAGTGGTTAACATATCCAAGGGCTAATACTCAGGCTGTAAGAATTACCTTATCACTTTTATTTTATATATTTATTTTTCTTCAGAGTGGCTCAACGAATATGACAGCTTGGTGTAACTGTTACTGTTTTAAAAGTGCTTTCAAATGAACACTTGTTAAAAAGTCTTAGACAAACTTCATTAGGCAAATAAAGGGATATTGCCTATTTAGAGATGAATAAATTGAAGCATGGAGTAATTAAGTGACTTGCCTCTGAGCAAACGAGTAATTAAGCATCGAGACTTATATTTAAATCCTGGCCTTCTAGCTTTAAATCCTGTGCAATGCACACTTCCTATGATAACTAGAGTTTTAATCACTGTAATAAAAATATGTCAGGGTCAATGTCTTGATTACAAAACAAGAGAACAACATTTAATCTTGTTCTCATGCAAAGCATTAAAAAAATTAAAATCAACAAATGCCATAAAAATCCCTCTCTCCCCACCCCCTGAGACTAAGGAAATGGTTCAACATTTCTTTCTTATCCACTCACCTTCTGAATGCTAAATTTAGAGAAGCCTGCAAAGTCCTCCTGACTTTGGATGAGAACCTGAGATTTCTAAACATGCTGCCCTCTGCTCTGTGCATCTTGCCTCTGTTTTACCAGTCTCCAATTAGCTAGGCAGAGTGTTGCAGATCTACCAGTGAGTTGATCCATTAAAAGCCGTTTCATTGTTAAATAGTTCATTGTTACGAGCTCACACTTAAATATAAAGAGCAATCTGTGAAAGAATGAAGTGAATGAAGTACTCAAAGATTTTATAGGCCATCCAATAATAAGGAAATTACTTTTAAGCCAACTAAAGCATCTTGGAGGCATTTCCCTGTTTCCAGCAATTTTTCTTTCCCTCTCTCTTTTTCTCAACACAACTATAACCATACGTCAGATCTGAACCACAGAAAATTATACACTCTGAGCCACCAGCTACACAAGAGCACTGGGCGATTAAAGATTCAAGATCTTCCTGCTTACTTCCGTCCCTCCTTCTGTAAGATGGCTCTTTTCCGAGTCTGTGATCGTGGTTCTCCCTCTACCACCAAAAGGACGATAGTTCTCCTTCCAGTCACAGCAATTAGCAGGTACCCCTATGGCACTACAAAAATATTTTCTCATATCGCGTACCTGCCCTGGAAAACTAAAGGAGGCAAGAGGAGCACACCAAGAGAAAGACAGGAACAGAGCACCCCTGTGACATACCAACAGGCCCCGGGCCCATAGGCTAATATAAACGGGATGTGGAGAAGGGAAGAAACGCCAGCTTGCCACCCTTCATTCTGGCTCTGATGTCTGCCCTAAAGCATCTTGCCTCCCCTACCAAGTTTCACTGCACACAACATCCTTTCCGTGGGGTCCTAAAAATGTTCATGCAGCTGTGCTCGGCTGGCAATGAAATGGTTTCCCATTGTATTCCTTCGAGGGAGAACGTACGAAGTTGAAATCATTGTCTCTTCTAATACAGAGAGTTGAGCTCCATGTGCATTGAGATAAGAGGCCCTAAGGAAATGCAATCAGTTGTGCGACCGCTAATTTAATGCTGAACATTACCATATTTTTTTTTAAAAAAAAAGGTTTACCGCAGAAAAGGACAAAAAGAATCTTCTAGTTAATTCCTGCCCCCCTTTATTTTTAAAACCCTCATTTTAAAGAAGATTTTGAGTTCTAAAAATTATGTGACTTATCCAAGACGACCTAAGGGATTAGTGATGGAGCCCCATTTCCAAGGGAGAGTAATAATGTTTCTTTGTCTCCCAAACAATTCTTAAAGCACCTCCATCATATTTGTTTCATAATAAGCTCACTCAGCCTATGTGCAAACACATCCAGGGATAAGACACTCCTTTCTTAGACAGCCAAAGCGTGTCTGGCCACCTTTTAGGATTAGAGAAACATCTTACCGTGCACCTGAATTTTATTCTTCCGTGTGTTCTGTTTCTTGGTTCCCTTTCACTCCGTGGAACTGAAGGGAATAAGCCTTACTCACATATTTAACCCGAGCTTTCAACTTTATTTAGTCTCTTCCCCACCCTATGGTCGCCCTTTCTAGATATCCATGAAAAAGCTACTAATTCTTCCTCGAAACTCCCTTTCTCTCTGCAAAGTGTTTGAAATTCTTCAAACTCAGGATTTTTAGCTACTGAATATTATTCCATTAGTATAAATATATACTGCTGATAGAGCCCTATTAATGGTTGTTTTCCTTAGTTGATTATTATTATTACTATTTTCACCAATAAGTTTACAGTGGTCATTGCTTCTATTGCCAGCTCATAAAAATATACCGTAAGATAAAATGCTACCATTGGAATAGCTAGATCAAAACACGTGTGCATTCTTCAGGGGAAACGGCCACATCTTTTTCCAGTTTGTCACCTGCCAGTAATAGTCATCCATTTTTTTTCTCAAATTGGCAATTCTTAAGTTATTTGAAAATACAGTATGCCGCAGCAGAAATTCGTACTCATAATGTCACGACATGGGCTTGAAGCAGGCTCCTTGTGACTTTGACAAGGCATGTGGGGCAAAGTATCTTCTTCTTTTTTGAATTAAATCATAGCTGTGTACGTTTAGGTAATTCTGGGGTACAGTGTGCTGGTTTTATATACAATTTGAAATACTTCCATCAAACTGGTTAACATAACCTTTACCGCATTTTCTTAGTTACTGTGTTAAGACATTGATATTCTACACAAAGTATCTTCTTTAATAAAAAGAATGATCACTCCACCATCGGCATAGTTTCGGCCCTGCCTTCATGGCACGTCATAACGACAACATATGTTCATTACATATTCTTTGTATTGAATTCTTTCATGATCCTCACCCGTATTTTCATTTGTCTATGCTCTCCCTTCTACGGCTTTTCAAAGACCCTTTTAAAATGTGGGACTACAAATGAGCCCAAAATTCCCAGTCTAATCCTATCAACACAAAACACTTGTAAAACCGGCTCACTTGTTAGTGTAGCTTTATACCATGGGTGTATTTTTTTTTTTATATAGTTTTCAGTTCCGTGTTTCTAACTGAGTAACACTGAACTTTTATTTCTTCCTTTTTAATTATTATGGGCACATAATAGTTGTATATATTTATAGGGTACATGTGATGTTATGATCCAGGTGTGCAATGGAAATGAAGCAAATCAGGGTAATTGGAGGATCCTTCACCTCAGGTATTTAGCCTTGAGAAGTGAAACTTTTAAGTCCCTTGGCTTTTTCACTATTATTGACCCGCCTTTTACTTATCCTGTATGTTAATTAATTGCTATTTGATAACCAAATGACAGAACGGTGTGCTTTCTGAGCTAAATTTCATTCCGGTGTGTTTGGAATGTTTTGAATGATCTCTCTTTCTACCAGTTATACGATGATTATTCTTAGCTTCTATTCTCCCTGAGTGCTGTGGCACATATTTCTCTGCCTTCCTTGAAGTCCTTGTTATACATTCAAGCAGAACGCCTTGCAAGAAATCAAGCTGGGGCATGTCCTACAGCATGATGCATACATGACAATGAGCCTTTAATCTATATTGTGAATTCACATGTTATACACACTCCAAATCCCTATCTCTTCTTTTAAATCTCACCCACAGGCTTGGCGCCTGTGGCTCAAGTGGCTAAGGCACCAGCCACATACGCCTAAGGTGGCGGGTTCGAATCCAGCCCAGGCCCACCAAACAACAATGACGGCTGCAACCAAAAAATAGCCAAGTGTTGTGGTGGGCACCTGTGGTCCCAGCTACTTGGGAGGAGGAGGCAGGAGACTCGCTTGAGCCCAGGAGTTGGAGGTTGCTGTGAGCTGTGATGCCATGGCACTCTACCCAGGGGGACAGCTTGAGGCTCTGTCTCAAAAAATAAATAAATAAATAAATCTCCCCCACAGTATCTTGTTAAATATAGACTTTCAAATAAAAGTCATCTTGAAATTAAAATATAACATCTACAAATATTCCTATAGTTCTCAATCTAGGAAGCTCACAGAGAGAACTGCCTTCTTTTGTTTGAATTAATCTTCAATTATTCTATGAATAATATTAATTATTCTAATAAAGCTAAGGATTCATCCATGTTGTTATATCAGTAATTTATTCCTTTTTATTCTAAATATTTACTGTACATTTTTTGCATTTATTAGCAAGATAATGTCCACCCCAAATATACAAAAAAACTTCAATTCTTACAACTATAGTTTTAAAAATCACACATGTATATCTTCTATCTTTTTTATTTAGTTTTGTTCTATTTTTAATTTCAAACATCAATTCATAGTAGATATATTTAAAGTGGTATTTTTTCTTTTTCTTTCTTTCTTTTTTTTTTTTTTGGAGACAGGGTCTCACTCTGTTGCCCTAGACTAGAGAGCTGTAGTTTCATAGTTCACAGTAACCTCAAACTCCTGGGTTCAAGTGCTCCTCTTGCCTCAGCCTCCCAAGTATCTGGGATTACAGGCTCCTGCCACAAAGCCTGGCTAGTTTTTCTATTTTTAGTCGAGGCAGGGTCTCACTCTTGCTCAGGATGGTCTCGAACTCCTGAGCCCAAGCAATTCACCTACCTCAGCCTCCCAAAGTGCTAGGATTACAGGCATGAGCCACCAGGCCCAGCCATGGGTTTATATTTTAATGTCCAAACAAAAATATTGTATAAGCAGGTATGTGTCAATTTAGTTCAAATAGCATTTGAACAATGGTATTTTAAAATTGTTACATGTTTAATTAAAAATAATGCATTTAGATCGAATTCCTTCAAAGGTAATGTTTTACCTTACCTTATTCATCTTAAAATTTCGAGGATTAAGTAGGCAGTTACCAGAGTACAATAAACCTTTATTAATTAGTGGATATAAATACTACTTATTAGGTTTAATATAATCAAATTAAAAGAGATGTTTTATATCTCCTTTATCTTGTTCACATTCACCTAACTTCTAAATAATAATATACTGTAAATAAATAAGACATTTCTAAAAGGGCCCAGAATAGCAAAAATTCTTTAGAAAGAAGAACAAAGCTGTATGCAGTACATTTCCCAATTTCAATATATTGCAAAGCCACGGTGATTAAAACAGTATGAAACTGGCATGAAGACAGACATATAGACCAGTGGGACGGAAACAAGAGCCCAGAAATAAATTCATGTGCACATGTTCAACTGGTCTTCAATGAGAGTGTAAAGAATCCACAATGGGGAAAAGACAGAGTCTCTAGCAAAGACATTCCCATGTAAAATAATAAAATTTGTCCTATGTCACATATCATACACAAAAGTCGATCTAAAATAAGGACTTATATGTAAGAACTGAAACTGAAACTCACTGAAGCAAACACACAGGAAAAAATTCAGACCATTGGTCTTGGCAATGATTTTTTTGGATTAGACACCAAAAGCACCATCAACAAAAGTGAAAAAACCAACAAGTGAGACTACGGAAAATCAGAAAGCTTCTGCACACCAGATGAAATAATTAACAGAGTAAAAAACTGACCTATGGAGTAGGAGAAAATATTTTCAGAACATATAGCTGATAAGGGGTTAATATACAATGTGTAAGGAACTCCCACAACTTAACACCAAGAAATAATCAAAAATCAACAAAGGATTGAATAGACATTTTTTGAAATTTGGGTTTTTATTATTTCAAAATATTAGGGGGTACAAATATTTCTGTTAGAAGATACACTGTATAATGATGAAGTCAGGGCTTTCAGCATGCCTGCCATAGGACAGTGTTCATTGTACCAGACAGGTAAGTATGGATCCCTCATCCCTTTACAACTGCCCCCCTGCATAGTTTCCACGGTCCTTGGTGGGGGGGTTGTGCCTATGTGTACCCATAATGATCTCCCCTTATTAGTGAGAACGTGTGGTGTTTGTTTTCGCATTCCTAAGATACTTCACTTAGGATAACGGTCTCCACCTCCATCTGAGTTCCTGTGAATTACATTATTTAATTCTTTTTTTTACAGCTGAGTACTACTCCATGGTGTGGTGGTGGTGGTGGTGGTGGTGGGGTGTGTGTGTGCGTGATGTTTCCTTTACTTGTGGATTGATGGGCACTTAGGTTGATTCTGTATCCTTGCAACTGTGAATTGTATTGTCATAAACATTTGATTGTAGGTGTCTTTTGATAAAATGACTTATTTTCCTTTGGGGAGATACCAGTAGTGGCATTGCTGGATCAAATGGTAGGTCTACTTTCAAAGAAGATATACTAGTGGCCAATATGCATGTTAAAACATACTCAACATCACTAATTATCACAGAAATGCAAGTGAAAACCATAATGAAATATCATTTCAGACATTTAGAATGAATGTTATATAAAAGTGCTGGCAATTTCTCCACGTTGGAGAACTCTTGCACATTGTTGGTGGAAATGTAATATGGGTGCAGCTCCTATGGAAAACAGTGTGAAGATTTCTCTAAAATTTAAAAATAGAACTACCATATTACCAGTGATCCCACTTCTAGGTATTTATCCAAAATAACTGAAATCAGGCAACCAAAGAGATAGCTGCACTCTTATGTTCATGAGTGCACAATTCACAATACCCAAGCTATGGAAACAACCTAAGTGTCTCTCAGTAAATGAATGGATAAAGAAAATGTAGTATATACGTACAATGGGATATCATTCAGCCTTAAAAAGGAAGGGAAGTCAAACTATGTGCAATGACATGGAGGAACCTTAAGATCATCATGTTAAGTACAACAGGCCAGTCCCAGAAGGACAAATACTGTATAATTCCACTTTTATGAGGTATCTAAAATAGGCAGGCTCATAATGGCAGAACATAGAATGGCGGCTGCCGGATGCTGGGGAATGGGGAGAATGGGCAGTTGTTATTCACCAAGTCGAGGTGCAGTTAGTCAAAATGAGTAAGTTCTAGAGATTCTGTATTGTACTCTTAGAAATTTGTTAAAAGGGTAGATCTCATATTAAATGTTCTTACCACAATGAAAAAGAAACTTTTTTGAGAGCTCAATATTAGAATTGGAAACACTGGAATGGAATAGTGAAATAGCTATTTGACTGTTTGCCCTACAAAAATTACTTCAGGTATGTGTCGGGTTGGTTTTTAGTTATTTTTTTAAAATAAACTGAGGGGCATCACATTACCTCTTCAAAAAGTTGTTATGTGAGTTAAATAAGACAATTCAAATGTGCATTCCCCTGGCACAGCAAGTTTTCTACATATGTCAGTTTTTAATTATCAATATTACTACTCCTACTACTCTTAGTGTTTCTACTACTATGCACTACCATTATTGTTATTATATTTATTCATTTATTTTTTTTTTGTTTTTTCGAGACATATGTACATAGATCATGAATACATTTATGCATTTGTGGAGTACAATGTGTTGATTTTTTATACAATTTGGAATGCTTACATCAAACTAATCAATATAGCTTTCCCCTCATTTACTTAATTATCGTGTTAAGACAATTTGACTTGTACCCTTGCAATATGCTCCATAGGTGTGGTCATCCCAGTTATCCTCCCTTTATAAAACCTCCCCCTCCCCTCCCATCCCCTTCCTATTCCCTCCTTCATCCTGGGCTATAGTTGTGATTTATCTTTCATAAGAAAGTGTGAGCAATTTTAAAATTATATATGTAGATAACCACACATACCCTCGTTTGGATACCTTTGAAATATAATAACAAGAATGTTATTATTATGTTTAGTTATTATATATTATAATAACATTCCTGTTATTATATTTAAAAGATGTCAAAACGAGGGTATGTGTAGTTGTCTACATATATAATTTTAGGAATCAGAAGTAAAGTTTATAAAGTCTTAAACCAATGCATACAAATATTCAGATCCTTAAAGATGAGGTCCTATAACCACACTGAATTCTAGTGCTGAAATTGAAAGTTCTGTTGAGAACTAAACTCAATAGACTCATAATTTTCAACTATTGGTCTGAAATGTCAGACACAGCTGGGTTGGAATAATAGATAGACTTAAGACAGTAGTGAATCACTTTAACATTACAGCAAAAAGATAAGACAGTTACATGTGTCTTAAAACTTCAAGATGACTAAATCTTATCACGGATATGTCTCTGTATAATAGAAAAACATAGCTGTTTTAAGTTCCATGAAACTAAAGCATATGCAAATCTGTCCTTACAGCATTTATAGACTTTGTAATTTAAACAACTATATGTAGACCAACGCTGGAATTCTCTATTAGAATTTATTTCCACTGACCACTAAACAGATACATGTGGACAGGTTAAGACCATCTTCTACTTTACTCATGATAGTAATGAAAAAGAAGGAAATGACATTTATAATAAGAGGATTAGTAATTATTGAAAGTATATTCAACTAGAAACTTATTTTTTCAAAAGGAAGACTATAGACTTAATTCCATATGGTTACAATTTATAGTCCATTGAAAGAAATTACTGTATGTATTGGGAAGAAGCTGCATGGATATAGCTCCTTCCTGAGGACTTGCAGTAAAAATCATATCCTGGCATGAACTTCTTATAGAAGGGAAGAAATAAACAGTATGCCATGGTGATTCCACATGTATACAAACAAACAAGATGTAGAGAGCCCCTTAGCATCGAAGACATCCAAATACTCTCAAACAAAGCCCCAACTAATTCCATATTAGGCATTAGGTATCAGCATAAGCTTAATTTATTGAGACTTATGACAGACACTTAATAATTTGTGTCATTTTAAGAAAAAAGCAAAACAAATCTTTTACCTAAGAAAATTCATTGGTCAAAAGTGCCATAATTTCAAAAGTGGGTGTTAGAGGCTGGTTAAGGGAAGACTAAGACTGTAAGCAACCTTTTTGCATGCAGTAGGCATCCAACACATATTTTATGCTTGAATAAGGGGAACTAATGATAAAAGCAAAGATTATTGAGATTAAATGGTAAGTGAAAGCAAACACACACATAAAGTTTCCTGGCTATCCCAGATCATAGCAATTTCTGACCTCTCTAGTTCCACCCTACCTAAACCTTGGACTCCGCTTTCCACTGCAGGATTTGTAGATCTCTGACCCAGAGGTACAGCTTCATCTCTCAGTCCCAAGCCAATGCTGCCTGAGTCTGCAAGAGTCCTATCCTCAGAAGCAAATGAAGTCTGGGGTTAGTTTTATTGTCCTCAACAGTATTTGGTGTGCTATGATTCTCAGACACATCATATCCACCAAACGGTAGCTTTCAATTTCTCACCTTGCTTTAGTTCTCCTAGCATGACTTTTGTCATGGTTTTGTGTCAGGGAACCATTTTCTCACTTTCCTGTGATATTTAAAGATAACAGGTTTTTAACAACAGGAACTATTTAGGAGAGAATTGGCCCTGATTTTTGATAACTCTGCTGTTTGGAGTCTTTCTTCTTCTGGAAAGGATCTTCTGAGACAACAAAACTATTCATCTAACCAATGTCTTGAAGTCACAGCAGGATGATCCCTTGGAAAATAACACTGAGTCTATTGCCTATTGTTTCACATCTTGTGGTACTCTTATCACCCCTGTAGTTAGATCTGTACTAGTTTCTCACATTCTGAAAATAGATACTATAATGGACAGTATGTCAGGACTCAAGACAACCTAAAAACTTGTTACTTTCAAAGAAGTTTCCAGACTCATAATCCTGGTTACAACTGTTTGAATATTCTTTTCCTTTCCCTATAACTAGCAAGTCAGATTCCTAAATTCTGAAGAATTTTAGGAGAAATTTAGATAAAATCTAGGGTTATGTTATTAATTCCCCACATGCATCCTAAGTTGCAAAGAAGTTTTGAGACTCTATTACTTGAGTCACTCAACATTAAGCCTTTCTTGCTTTTAGTATGTGTTATCACCTGATCCCTAAAAGTAAATTTCTATCTTCTATCCCTTTTTTAGTTTTAAGATTAACATTCTGGCAATATTTACAGTTGCCTCATCTTTGAGGCCCTCTCTCATTCTCACTAAGGCCAAGCAACTGTGAACTTCCATCAGCCCAATATCATGTGCTTTTGCCCTATTGATGCAAAATTATTTCTTGTCTCAGTTATCTTGAGAAAATGCCTACAAGCAGAATTTCAGGTTCCTTTGAAGATTTTTTACTATATATTACTTTTTTAAATGAAACTTTATTATGCTATACCTGTGTGTGTGTGTATGACCATCTCTCTATATTTGTGATACAATGAGGTTCTTGGATCTATCCATTTATACTTTCTAAAAACTGAATATTTTGTCATTATTTCTTAAAGTTAATTTTTTTGCTCCCATTCTGCCCCTTTCTTTGTCTGAGTCTTTAAGTACCCATACTCTATACTACTTGGGAATGTATAGAGTTCACTGAACCTTTTGTCCCTTGTAGATAATTATTCCTTGTAGATATTTTCTATTGCTATGGCTTCTTATCCCATGATATTTTCTTGTGCAGGTCTGTTCTGTAATTCCAGCCAATGGAATTTCTATTTTAAATATTACAATTTTCATTTTTCTAAATTTGAGTCTTTTTTTACATCTCCCATTTGTCTCTTCATTATGGTTCTGTTTTCCTTTGTATTCTTGAGCATAGTTGCAATAGCAACAGAGTTGGAGCTATGTATCAAGTTGATTTAATATAAACGGAATCTAGAAACCAGAGGAGAGTTTACTATGATAATCCAGGAAACAATAAGGCCCTTTTGAACAAGGACAAGTGGTAGAGAAAAGAAGGGAGTAGACAAAAGAGAGACTGGGAATGTGGAAGCCACACGAGTAGATAACTAATAGTGTGACAATCAACTCAAAAGGAAAAAACAAAATCACCACCGATTCTGAAGTTTTGAACTTGAGTAGCAACAAAAAGGATGGTGCTTTTATTTTGTTATTTAGGAAAAACAAAAAGGAAAGCCACTTTATTTTAATGAGTATAACATTCAGAATGTTGCTCAAGAAACAGCCATAAGAAAGCCTTTTGGAAACTTTAGTCAACACTTTTAGAGAAAAGTCATAGTTGATACCAAAGTAGATAAGATCACAAATTAGAGGATCTAGGCTGGAGACAGATTCTTTGATCATACTTACCTTTAGTGTTCAAGAAAAACTGCAGACTATATGAATCATTTTTTTATGAACGGAAAAATAGTATGTTTGAGGAAATTATGGATTAAAATTTTGTACTTACATAAAATACGTATAGAAATAGAGGATTATATACCGTAGTAAAAACTTCTTGAAATTGGAATTAATTAGTAATGATAATAATCTCAAGAAAGACAGAAAGCCTTGAGTAAAACAATGCCATGCTTACTAGGTTTCCAGTTGTGTTAAAGTTAATTATTTGACAGCTGGGTGTATTTTCAAACACATAGAGCTTGTTCTTTACTCCCAGTGGGAGAGAAAACACATGTTAATCAGGAAATAGTCTACACAAGCTATTTATATTAGCACACCAAATATCCCATTGTTTAATAGGTGATTGAGCTTTAAAGCAAGCCTATTCAGTAAGTTGTCACAAGTGCAATAATATCCTATTCATTTTAAAGCCTTACTTAGACAAAGGCCTTGTTTATTTTTTATTTTCCAACTAAAGTAGGGAATTGTTTTTCCTCCTGTAGTATACAGGAGGAATACAATGAACACATGAAATGTCTACCTCTGGTGTTTGCTTAGGAAATAGGAAGTTATGTCCTCTCACCCCAGCCCCCCACACACATGCACATAGGCAAACACAATGGCCTTGACCTTTAGTTCTGCCTGAAGAATTGATCTTAAGACCTGGGAGGTTGGGTAAGAAAAATAGCCATTTCAAAGACTGAGTATTGTTAAAGATAGATTTTCTTTTTTCTTTCTTTCTTTTTTTTTTTTTTAATTGAGACAGAGTCTCACTTTGTCATCCTTGGTAGAGTGCCCAGTGGCATCACAGCTCACAGCGACCTCAAACTCTTGGGCTTAAGCAATTCTCTTGCCTCAGCCTCCTGAGTAGCTGGGACTATAGGGGCCTGCCACAACACCTGGCTATTTTTAGAGATAAGGTATCTCTCTGGCTCAAGCTGGTCTCGAACTCAGGAGCTCAGGTGATCCACCCACCTTGGCCTCCTAGAGAGCAAGGATTACAGGTGTGAGCCACCGCGCCTGGCCTAAAGATGGATTTTCAAAATCATTTTTGAAGGTAGAAAGTACTTCTCTTTCGGAAAATACAGTTGAAGGGGTCTTGAGTCGGATCAAGCCAAAGAAAAACCCAAATTGGCACAGTTCAGAACAATAGGGAGCTTACTGAATACTAATGTAACAGAGTTATTTTATTTGAAAAAAATTTAAAGGACGTTTTTAGTCTCCTCTCATGTCTGAGAGATCAGTTTGTTGGAGAAATCTGGAGCTAGAATGGGGAGGATATGAGAGAAATTATTAGCTATCTCTTGATTCCTAAGAAAGGAGTTCCAATGCAGGAAGTCAAGGGTAAGGGGATGGGAGAAGCCCTGTCAGGTAAGAATTCCTTATGTCAGACTTCGGAAACAGTATTATTTGACATATACAATGATTTGCTTTGCCATTGTGTAATTACTCTTTAACTTCCGTCCTACTTTCAACTTTCAATAGACAATTAAAAAGCAGGATTGGGATAAGCATCTTGATCTGAAATCCAAGAATAAAATAAAAAAAAAATCCAAAAGAAAGTGTAATAAAATTGGCTGTGACAGAAGCAAAGTCAACTTTGAGGCAAGTTATTATATCTTTTCAACTCTCAATGTTACGTTTATTCTCCTTCGTATTTCAACTTTGTTATTGGCATGGAAGCACACAAAATTTAATAACCTTTGCTGTCTTATGCTTTATTTTTTTAAAAATTTCAGATTAATCTGAGGCTACAGGTGTTTAGCTTCTATTGTTTTCATTTCCAAGGTAAAGTTCAAGTTGTAGTTGAGCCCTTCACCCAGGGGGGTGAGCTGTGTATACCCTTACATTGTGCACATTCCATGAGAACTTGTCTTACACTTTAAAAGTTTTCTTTTCTCTTAAAGTGACTCCTCCAGATTTGGATATATCAGAGTAACAATTTTCATAGATAGGATGCTTCTGCCTCATTAGTATGAATTATAGGTGGGAGCCCTGGAAATCACCCATTAAACTTTTGAAACTACTAATCAGTTTTTTTTTCATGAAGACAGAATCATAAAAAAACACTAAGTTGTCAGCTTAGACTCAATAGTTTGAATGAAACTCTGCTGTTGCAGGAAAAAGGGCTTTTAGAAGTCTTTACAATCACATCTTAGCAAAAGAAGAAATAGCAAGCACAATAAAATTGTCCTTTTTTAAATCAAGGGGAAATATATGCTTTTAAATGTTTCTAATAACAGATAATAAATTTTTTCTGATAAGCTGCATGTAAAAGTTGTCTATAACTTAATTAATTAAGTTAAATAACTTAAATATAAAAACCAATTGGATTCTGGGATCTAACTTTGAATTACAGGGATTTTAGTTACTTCATTATGATCTTTTAAAATAATTTTGTTTCTAAGACATTTCACAATTCCTAGAAAATAAAGACCTTTTTCTCTCTAGAAAGATATAAACAGTGAGAAGGGATGATAGAATAGAGGAAATGAGGACCAAATGGCATATTCCTCTTAAAAAATGCTAAGTAAAATTTTTGTACTCAATTAGTTTGCATTTGCACAAATTTTACATCTAGTTCTTTAAAAATATAAAGAATTGAATGTGGGCTCGGCTCCCGTAGCTCAGTGAATAGGGTGCTGGCCACATACACCAAAGCTGGCGGGTTTGAGCCCAGCCCAGGCCTGCCAAACAACAATGACAACTGCAACCAAAAAATAGCCAGGAGTTGTGGTGGGTGCCTGTAGTCCCAGCTACTCAGGAGACTGAGGCAAGAAAATCACTTGAGCCCAAGAGTTTGAGGTTTCTGCCACAGCACTCTACTGAGGGCGACATGGTGAGACACTGTCTCAAAAAAAAAAAAAAAAAGAAAACTGAATGTAAATTAACATCCCATTTGGAGATAACCATTAAAAAAATAAATATTTATTTCTCTCATATATACATATATTTCTCCATACACACATACCTATACACACATGCACACACATGTACATGTGGCTTGAACCACTGATCAGGACACCTTGGGTCCATGTCGATAAGCTGTATTTCATACATATTTATCACTGAATTCCCTAGATGTAGAAGTTACAGGAGTGAAATGTGGTTGGGGTGTTTAGTTTCAACTCTTAAATTCAACTTCACTCTACTGCCTATTACTTTTGTAATGGCTGGTCCTCTGAAGTGATTTTGTGACCTTTAGCCTACAAGAAATGATATTTGCTCTCAGTATTCATGTTTAGGTAACCTAATGTTTGAATCATATAATATACGAAGCAGAAAGTTCTTATTCCATTTGAACACTGAATCCAAAGGAAAGAAATGCCTAATGACATGGTAGCACCTATACCAACACTTTGCTTATGCAAGGTTTATTTTTCTAAGAGGTTCATCTATCCAAAATATAGCTTAGAAATAGGAAACTATTTTTAAAGCTTTTGAGCTTTTGCAATCCGTGTCATTCGTTCAGTATTCTTAACATAAAGAAAATACTAAGACCATCACAAATACCTTAATTCCTGGGTCTTTAAATATGTTTGATGATATTTGGTTTTCTGATTGCTTGACTTGGGAAGCATAAGAAAGCATAAGGCTGCAGGTTTAAATGGGCACTGTGATGATTGCCAGAAATAATATCTGCTAAATTGAAAGTGCATTGGAAATCGGAAAATAATTCTAATATTTTAAGGGAAAAAATCAAAATAGAAGAGCAATTGAGATACATTTAGGGTGGAAATAATGAATTACACATATTGCAAGGCCCCCCAAGGTTATATGGCCTTTTACCACAGTCAATTGTTTGATATAATTTGCTAAAGTCATCACAGCATTGTTTAAATGCTTTCGGATGAATTTTTTTTCTTTTTAGTCTAAGATTTTGGTAATTAAAGGATAAATGTGAATTACCTAAAAAGCTCACTTGGCCAAGAACAGAATCATTCCTTTCTTGTGGGTTTGGTGTTATGGAACTTTTCATGTTGTCTGGTTGTAGCTGAGAAAGGAGGTCCGGTCATCCGGTGCACTACAGGACTAGTCTGGGAAACAGCGCCACCTCTGGAAGCAGGGTCAGCAGCAGCTTAGAAATGCTTTAAGCTTCGTATCTTTTGTCTTCCATACAAAGCAAACAAAAATGTCAAGGCCTTTATAAACCATATTTTGTCTGTTGTGTGTTTGCCAAATGGCGTGTTGTTTGCATCCTTCATTCTTTGATGTGGTAGATGCTATCAAATCATTTAATGACATTTCTAGACTTTATCTAGTCCAATCCTCTCATTAGATTGATGAGCAAAAAACACCCAGAGTGCTCAGAATATGTTTTCATGCTCTTACTATTAGTGTTGTCAACTTTGGAGCTCAGATCTAAATTTCATCATTTCCAGCTTACTTTTTTTTCCTCTTTGACTGTAGTTCTAAGTAAAACATAAACTTTTGAAAAGATACATCGATTTGAAATGTGTCCATAAGTCTGACCTACCCTTGAAATATATTTTTTTCTTTCCCTGAGATAAAAGCTTTATTCCCTGGAACTGAAATAAGTCTTTGTAACCAGTTCTAGACTAAACTGGACTAGACTTCTTACTTTTATTCAATTCAAGGCTGTGTTTCTTAAGCTGCATGACTAGCTAGAGTTCTTGGTAATTCCTTCATTCTGCCAGGACCAGAGCTGCTAATTTAAAATTCATAATAACAATGCTATCACCAGAAGGCACTTAATATAAATCTCAAATAATTTCAGTGAATTAATTCACTTTTTGTTTAAGACAGAGTCTCACTCTGTCACCTAGGCTAGAGTGCCGTGGCATAATCATAGCTCACTATAACCTCAAACTCCTAGGCTCAAGTGATCTTCCTGCCTCAGGCTCCTGAATAGCTGGGACTACAAGGAAGTACCACCACACTTGGCGAGTTTTTCTATTTTTTTTGTAGAAACAGGGTCTCCCTTTTGCTCAGGTGGGTCTTGAACACCTGGCCTTAAGTAATCCTTCCACCTCACACCCCCCCACACACACACACAGAAAAAATGCTAGGATCATAGGCCTGAGTGAACTATTGCATCTGTATCTGAAGTCCCCAGGCTCATAATCCTGATAACAATTGTTTCAATCTTCTTTTCATTTCCCTATAAGTCAGATTTCTAAATTCAGGGTGACACAGGTGAAATTTAGATAAAATCTAGGGTTATGTAATTACTTTCCCACATGAATCCTAGGTTGTTGGGACTATGTTATTGAGGGTTAAGTCAAGGGCTCATATAATATACAATAGCTATAAAGCACACAAAAAAATCTAGAAATGTACTTGACCAAGGAGGTGAAAATTCTCTACAAGAGGATGATAAAGCACTGATGAAATAAATCATAGATGACATAAACAAAGGGAAAAACATCCTATGCTCATGGATTGGTAGAATCAGCATCATTAAAATGTGTATTGCCAAAAACAATTTACAAATTCAGTGTAATTCCCATCAAAATACAAAAGTCTTACTTCCCAGATCTAGAAAAATATAATCCTAAGCTTTATTTGGAACCAAAAAAAGAGTCCAAATAGCCAAATCAATCCTAAGCAAAAAGAATAAATCTGGAAGCATCGCATTACCTGACTTCAAATTGTACTACAAGGCTATAGCAACCACAACAGCAGGTACTGGTATAATCTTTCAGATCTACAGCAATGGAACAGAATAGAGGAACCAGAAATAAAACAATATAGCTATGATCAACTGGTCTTCAACAAAGCAGACATGCCAAGCCCAGTGGCTCATGCCTGTAATCCTAGCACTCTGGGAGGCCAAGGCAGGTGATCGCCTGAGCTGAGAAGTTTGAAAACAGCCTGAGCAATAGCAAGACCCTGTCTCTACTCAGAAAAAAAAAAAAAACCCAGCAAGTGTTGTGGTGAGCATGAGTGCTTGTAGCTACTTGGAAGGCTGAGGCAAAAAGTATCACTTGAGCCAAGAGTTTGAGGTTGCATGGCACTCTACCCAAGGTGATAGAGTGAGACAGTGTCTCAAAACAACAACAACAACAACAAAACCCACAAACAAACAAACAAACAAACCCATAAGCAGACAGAAAAATGCACTAGGGAAAAGATGCACTATTTTAGAAATGGTGCTAGGCGTGCTGGATAATCATATGCAGAATGAAACAGGACCTATATATATATCTTGCCATATACAAAAATTAACTCAGCATGGATTAAATATTTAGATGTAAACATGTAACCATAAAAATTCTAGAAAGAAAGGAAGAAAGACTCTTCTACACAGAGGCCTAGGTAAAGAATTTGTGACTAAGATGTCAAAGATGAGTACAGAAGTAGCAACGAAAATAAATGAATGGATTTGATTAAATTAAAACTTCTGCACACCAAAGGAAATAATTCATAAACAGGCAACCTGCAGAAGGAGAGAAAAAATTCACAAATTATACATCTGACCAAGGACTAATTTCAAAGAACTCGAACAGCAAGATAAAACCAAACAACTGGATCAAAAAATGGGCAAAAGACATGAATAGAAAATTCAAAACGAGACAAATGGCCAACAGACATGAAAAGTTGTTCAATGTCACTCATCGTCAGGGAAATGCAAATTAAATCTAAAATGAGATGCCTTCTTACTCCTGTTAGAGTGGCCATTAGGAAAGAGGCAAAAAGCAACAGATGCTGAGGTGGCTGCAAAGAGAAATGAA
This sequence comes from Otolemur garnettii, assembly GCF_000181295.1. Lineage (NCBI taxonomy): Eukaryota > Metazoa > Chordata > Mammalia > Primates > Galagidae > Otolemur > Otolemur garnettii. Next base: position 11,330,392 of record NW_003852446.1, read on the forward strand.
TGCTTATACACCGTGGCGGGACTGCAAATTAATTAGTATAACCGCCATAGAAAACAGGATGGAGATTTCTCAAACAGCTAAAAGTATACCTACCATTTGGTCCAGCAATCCCCCTACTGGGAATCTACCCAAAGGAAAAGAAATCATTTTATCAAAAAGACACCTGCACTTGAATGTTTATCAGTGCGATTCACAGTTGCCAAGATATGGAATGAGCCCAAGTGATGATTGATTCATGCATGAATGGATAAAGAAAATGTGATACACACACACACACACACACACACACACAGTGGAGTACTACTCAGTCATAAAAAGGAATAAAATAATGTCATTTGTAGCAATATGGATGGTCCTGGAAACCTTTAGTGAAGTATCTCAGGAATGGAAAAAGAATTATTTACATGTTCTCCTTAGTAAGTGAGAGATAAGTGATGGGTGCACGTGGGTACAAAAAGACGTAAAGGACTTTTTACCCTAAGAATGGCTAAAGGTGGGGGAGCAGGAGGAAATAAAAACTTATTTGGGGGTACAATGAACAATTTCCTGGTGGCGGGCACACTGAAAGCCCTAATTTTAGCATCATAGAGTGTATCTATGTAACAAAACCTTTTTTTACTGCTTTAATATCTTGATGTAAAAAATAATTTTAACATCACACCACAATTATTTAGAATAATTTGAATTATTGTTTATAACCATTACTATTTCAAAATTACCAAATTTTAAATCCACCACTAGTTCTTCTTTATATATATATTTGTTTGTTTGTTTTTTTGAGACAGAGTCTCATTATGTCACCCTTGGTAGAGTGCTGTGGCATCAGACTTCACAGCAACCTCCAATTCTTGGGCTTAAGCAATTCTCTTGCCTCAGCCTCCCAAGTAGCTGGGACTGCAGGCACCCACTACTACGCCTGGCTATTTTTTGGTTGCAGTTGTCATTGTTGTTTAGCAATCCCTGGCCAGACTTGAACCCGCCAGCTTTGGTGCATGTGGCTGGCGCCCTACTCACTGAGCCATGGGTGCCGAGCCTTCTTTAATATCTTAATTATAAGAAAATACATCACAGCTGGTTTTAAATTACTCTGATAACAGTAGTTTAAAATAATTGGTTTACCTTATAATCCCACATATCATATCTCACACATGTGTAAATGTTATTTTTTATGTTTTACATTCTTGTATTTTAAATTGGTATGGAAAATAAAACCTCACGATTTTGAGGCGTCCATAAGCACCAGACTCTCTGTGGCACAAACAAGTTGAAGATCCCTTGACAGATTCTCTGCCATGCTTTGCTGTTCTTCTTGTGCCACTTCAAATGTGGCCCCATATAGCCTACGGGACTTCTGTGCCAGCTGTGCGGCACTGCTCCCGTCTAGGCTGGGAAATAGCAATCTCAGACCCTAAGGACCCGTCACCTTATTGTTCAATCTCCGAAGTACGCCCAGACACAGATATTTTCGCCTCATCACTTTCTCTCCTTTCTTCACAGGCAGTACCTTTGGGGCATATTTACATTAAAAGATTGTGTATCTGAAATTGAAATTGAACTCGCTAGCCTATATTTTATCTATTCATTTTAGTTGTTGGAGCTGGAAGTGTCCCCGTGGGTAGTTTAGCCAAAATATACAAACCTTATCAGGTAATATCAACATGTAAGTAGGACCATGTGGATTTGGATCTGGCAGCTGAAGTCTGGTAATTACTATAAGTTAGGGGGTACAGGTTTGTACTGGTTATCATTTTATTAAATTCACAATTACTCCAACACATGTATTCAATGTGGATTAAAGTTTGGGGACCTCATTCATTGCATTATACCAAAGATTTGCTGTTACTCAGTGGTTTATAGTCATTCTCTCAGTTAAATCTCAGAAAAACTCAGGGACTGGGCATTGTTTGTTCAATGTAGAGAAGGGGCTATGGGAGTTTAGGGAAGTTAATCAAATTGCCTCAATACATAATACAGCCATTAGTTGTTAAAGGCAGGGATTTAACCAGAATTTGTCTGGTTTATGCTTTTTCCACAGACTACATTATTTCTCATGTCTGGTCAAAAAATGTCAGAAATAGGCTTGGTGCCCATAGCACAGTGGTTACTGCACCAGCCACATACACCAACAGTGGTGGGTTCCAACCCAGCCGGGGACAGCTAAACAACTGCAAGAAAAAATAGCCAGGTGTTGTGGCAGGAGCCTATAGTCCGAGCTACTTGGGAGACCGAAGCAAGAGAATCACTTGATCCCCAGAGTTTGAGGTTGCTGTGAGCGGGTACGCCACAGCACTCTACTGAGAGCGACATAGTGAGAACCTGTTTCAAAAAAAAAAATTAAGAAATAGAGCATATTATGCAAGGGGCGTTAGAGAATTTCATATTTAACAGAGGGAAGTAATAAGGCAGAATTTAAGAATAGTTACAATTGTATAGCTCCACTGGAACTAAAACCAATAAAAACAAAATCGTGTCTTTTTTTAGACATCAATCAGATTGTACTGACAAAGCAACGTTTTTCTTCCAGCACCAGAAAATGCTATTAGTGATGTGATAAAAATTAACAACAACAACAAAAACCAAACGAATTTGTTTTTAAATGAAATATGATTAAAATATCAAAAGCCTAAACATAATCCTACCGGATGAAAAATCCTAACATTTGGCATGCATAATGACAGAGCAGAAATCTGGTGATTCTAAAAGAAAAGCACATGAGATACCCAAAGTAAGTGAATGCAGACTATGGTATTTAAAGGGTGAAAAACATAATGGAACGGCTTTCTATATCCTGTCTTCCTTCTCTATTGGGAAATATGAGCTCGAGCTAGCTCCTCTTACATATGTCCCTGAGAAAAACCAACAGTCTTGGGGATCCGGAAGGGGATGAGATCGCAGAAAAATAGGGAACAATTATATTTGCTGACTACAATAGTAATAACTTTGCCTTGTAATTGAATCTTGCTATTATAGTAAACATTCGACTTTGGTTTAAAAGAGAAAAATATTTCTAGAGACTAAAGAAGTTTTTCAAAAAAGATACCATGCAACTCCAGGCACTTGCTACAGAAGTAACCTGATCGTGCACAACGTAACTGCTTTTGTAATGTGTGGATATCGTCTGATGGGGGGTGTGTGTGTGTGTGTGTGTGTGAATTCAGTATTTTAAATGAGTCACTGGATGTCTTTTTTAAAGAACAACTTATTATATCTATTCAAAAGTATTTTATCACTTTATAATAAATAAACACCTAATAATCTGACTCTACAAATTTTGGGTTTTGAAAACTGCCTTTTTTTTTTTTTTTTGAGACAGAGTTTGACTGTGTCCCCCTGGGTAGAGTGCTGTGGCATCACAGCTCACAGCAACCTCAAACTCTTGGGCTTAAGCAATTTTCTTGCCTCAGGCGCCCACCACAACGCCAGGCTATTTTGTGGTTGTAGTTGGCCTGGGCTGGATTCGAACCCGTCAGCTTCCCATGTATGTGGCTGATGCCGTGGCCACTGAGCTACAGGCTCCGAGCCTGTAAACTGCCTTTTTAAGTCCAGCAACTCTTTATAACAAGTATTTATAGTACAGTATTTTTTTTTTTTTTGCTAATTCATGTATGTACTTTGTGTAACATGTGTTTTAATTTATACATAGTCCTCACTGCATCACAAATAATTTGAATGAAATCATAAGGCAGTTCATGGAATAGGGCAAGCTTGAAAACCATTATTCTTGCACTTACATATAGTTTATTATAGAGGTGTGAGTAAACAACCAGGTGGAGTTATTTTTTATGTCTAACATCCCCCTCCTCCAAATTCTGAATGGTGGAATTTACAGAAAAGTCGTTTCTATATTTGTTTTGCTAAGTTTATTCTTGATATGCCAAGCATTTTCTTACGTGTTAAATACGGACCAGGACAAATAAAGGATGTAAAAGAAAAAATAATCCATCACCTTGTTGATTATCCTTTAGGATAGCGAAGAATCCAGTTTTTTCTTATCGTGTTCTGTACTGACTCGTCAGGATGTTCTTTCTTCACCACTGACACCTCCGACTGAATGTGCATCTACCCCCAAATACTACTATGCCACAGTTAGCTTGTGTGGAACACCAGGGAGATGGCCTGAAAAAAACACGGGCAATTTAATCAAACTCTTTTTTTTTTCTACATTTTTTTTATTGTTGGGGATTCATTGGGGATATAAGAAACCAGGTTAATCAAACTAGTATACACTGAATCCATATTAACACCATTGAACAGACCCAACTCTCCACTTTCACATTCTGTGACAGACTCTGAAGTTGCAATTGCAGATTAATTTAAAAATTATCAAGACAGGGTATACACTGGAATCAAAAGAAATGCATTTGCCTGAAATGCTCCCTGGCATACAAAAAGAAAAAATCTGGTATGGAACCATGGTTAGAAGTTCCACAGGTGTATTACGTGTGCTATGACTGACAGCGCCAGACTTGTAATTTTGTTCCCTTTCCTCCTCCCTCTGCCTACCCCCCGACATTTGGCCTTTAATTTTACACAGAGGCCCTCTGTCTAATATCCCTGAGTGTAGCTCTGCAAAGTGTTTACTCGCTTGGGTCCTAGTTAAATCATTTGGTTAATTTATTTCAGCTTAGTTTTTACTTTCTTTCCATGAGTCATACCTATATGTCATTCTCCAAACTCCCAGCTCTTCATCCTCAAAAAATACATTTTGTTTTATTTTTCAAGATATTTTCTTGCAACTCAAAATACAACAGGAAGTCTGACAGTTCAATTCTAAACTCATCCTAGAAAAAGTGCTACATACCTTTTGTCATCTGGCCACCATAGTGGTATTTAGCAATGAGGTATGGAGCACTTTTTCTAAGATGAGTTTACGAACTTCATTGTCAAATCTAGTACAATGTCAACCCTGATGGTCATTCCAGAAAGAGTTCCAAAATTGCTTTGAAGGGTGGACTAGGTGCTGGCATTGGTGCATAGCTTCCCACAGGGAGGACTTCCAAGGTGACGATAGTGACATTCAGGAATGAGGTGTGTAGCACTTTTTCTAGGGTGAGTTCACAAACGTAATGGTCCAACCTAATTCCCAGGATGGTCTATTATCTCAAAATTACGAAAACAAACAAACAAAAACCTGGTATTTCTTCTGAGAATGTATTTCATTATTTTACTTTGTATTATTATTTATAATTAAGAAGTCTATAAATATGCAAGCATCTCACAAAAATAACCTTATAGATTAAATTCTATCATCAATCCCTTACAGCTAGGGAGCATGACACGATGGCTATATAACGTTAGGTATCATTTTTACATGTGAGGGATTTTAGTGATAGTTTCAGGTAGAAGCTCTGAGTCAGAATTTTTGGATCTGGCAAAGAAACTATTATGCTATTCAGGTGTGACCCTAACACCTTTGAATCCCAAGGCCTAACTCGCATTATTGAATCATTGTTTCAAAGGCGTAAAGTCATTCAATATTAAAAGCATTAATATTTTATTTTTTGCCTCCCAGCTAAAACATTCTCCTACCACTGTGCATCATAAAGTCATGCTGATAAAGGGTGGACAGGTGTAGGCATATTATTCGGTTCACTTATTCCTAGTTAATTACCTTTATGGTTCAAATACCAAGTGATAATAGAAAAGCATGATAAATAGCTCTCCATTAAGATGCTTGGGATATTATAAAAAATGACTTGCTTTCTGCCAGCCAATTCTCAGTATATTTTAACACCTATCACAGTGTATTGTCTCCAGAACAAAACATAGATTTTTTTTTCCTTATCAGAGCTATACGTGATCATGCCTCGAGCATGCTGATAAAATATTTGCTATATTTGTAATTTACTTAGTATGTAATTTACTTTTAACTTTTCCCTTAAGAAAGTACATTTAAGATTCAATTTCTATAGACGTTTTGCTTGTAAATTCATATATTATGGAAGTATAGAAAACATGTCTATTCTGTAAGATTTATTAATATTGCTAGAAAGTAACTTCAAATATTAGTGTTTGGGAGTACTACTGTTTTTGTTGGGTAGATATATTTTTAAATTTTTCATAATGGTTTACATGAGCTAGAATTAAGGTTAATCACATTAAGTGCAAATTCCTGAAAAATTAGAATGATCTTCTTGAAGAAAAGACAGTCCTAAAATTCTGCAAATTTTTAAGGACAAAAGGTTATAAGTTTTGTGATATGTAAAATAAATGACCCTCCAAAGATATTCAAGTTCTAATTCCATGAACCTGTCCATATATGGCATTACTTGGTAGGTGGGAACTGAGGTTGTAAGTAAAATTAAAGTTGTCTATTAGCTCTTCTTAAAATAGAGAAATTATTGTAGACTATCCAGGGAAGATCACAAGAGATTTTTATAAGTGAAAGAGGGATTCTTAAAAGGAGAGGCAGAGAGGGACGTGTGCCTATGTGAAGCAGTGCAGAGAGACTCATGCTACTGCCTTTGAAGACAGAGGAAGCAGATCAAGGGCCATGAAATAAGGGTTGCCTCTAAAAGCTGGAAAAGTTATCAGATTCTTGAATCTACAGAGAACTCAAAGTAATTAACATGGGCAGCACCTGTGGCTCAAAGGAGTAGGGCACCAGCCCCATATGCCGGAGGTGGCGGGTTCAAACCCAGCCCCGGCCAAAAAAAAAAAAAAAAAAAAAAAAACAAGAAAAGAGCAAACAACCCCATTTATAAGTGGGCAAGAGACTCAAACAGAAACTTCTCTGAAGATGACAGATGAATGCCCAACAAATATATGAAAAAAATGCTCGTCTTTAATTATCAGAGAAATGCAAATTAAGATTACTCTGAGACATCACCTAACTCCAGTAAGATTAGCCCACATCACAAAGTCCGGAATCTGCAAATGTTGGTGTGGATGTGGAAAGAAGGGAAAACTTCTATACTACTGGTGGGATTTCAAACTACTATGACCCTTATAGAAAGAAGTATGGAGAATTCTAAAAGAACTAAAAATCGACCTTCCATTTGATCCTGCATTTCTATCATTAGGTATGTACCCAGAGGAATAAAAATCATTCTACCATAAAGACATACGTACTAGAATATTTACTGAAGCTCAATTCATAACAGCCAAGTCACGGGAGCAACCCAAATGCCCATCAACCCATGAATGGATTAACAAACTGTGGCCTATGTATACCATGGAGTGCTTACTATTTAGCCAAAACAAATGGAGACTTTACATCTTTTACGTTTACCTGGATGGAGTTGAAACACATTCTTCTTTGTAAAGTATCTCATGAATAGGAAAAAAAATATCCAGTGTATTCAATAATAATATGAAACCAACACACCCACATGAATGATAAAAACACAAATATAATCCAGCAAGGGGGAAGGGAAAGGAGGGAGAGGGGAGGAGGGAGGGCAATTGGCAGCATCTCACCGAATGTGCACAATGTGAGGGTGTTCGGCACACACCCTGGGTGAAGGGCTCTTTTACAATTTGAACTTTACCTTGAAAGTGAGAACAACGTAACCTGAAAATTTGTACCCTCGTGTTAATTTGAAATAAAATAAATTTTAAAAAGTTGGAAAAGGAAAATAAGCAGGTTCTTACCTAAAGCCTTGTAAAGGAATATATTGAAACCTTGATTTTACCCAACGAGACCTGTGTTAGAGTTAAGAGCAGCAGAACTATAAGATAATAAATTCCTGCTGTTCTTCAGCCAACAAGTTTGTAATGACTTGCTGTATCAGCAATATAAAACTAATGCGAGTGTTTTAGTCTTCAAACAGATACCATTGTTCTGTTTTCTTTTATCCACTGAGTTGGGAATATGTGCAAGGAACTTCATTTTAAGGTTCTGTGCAAAAGATATACTTTAGCACTTAGACAAACTTGCTACTTATGTGAGAGGTAGTTACTGGAATAGGGCACAGCTGTTCTACAGGTGTTAGAAGAAAACATCAGAGAGAGCTGGGCATGGTGGCTCACATCTGTGATCCCAGTGGCGAGGGAGGCTTGACACAGGAGGATTCCTTGAGCCCAGGAGTTCAAGACAATCCTCAGCAACATAGTGAGACCTTCCCACTCTAAAAAAAAATTAAGAAAAAGAAGAAAAATTTACCAGGCATGGTAGAGCAGTTCTCTAGTTCTGGCTACTCAGGAACCTGAGGCAACAGGATGGCTTGAGCCCAGGAGTTGGAGGGTGCAGCCAAGATTGCACCACTATACTTCAGCCTAGATGACATCTTGACAAGACATCTTGTTTCTTAATAAATGAAATCAGAGACTTCCACTTCTGGGCAGCATATAGAAATTCTTAAAAAAAAAAATTGCTCCCATTAACAGTAGGAGCAAGCTGTATACATTAGACGTGCATAATCCTTAAGTTTATGGGAGAGCCGAAGATTAAAATAAACCCAAATGAACTAAATTCCAGAAAGCTCGTCTTAAAAGGAGAGGTACCTGTTTGCTTTCCTCTTCATGGAGCAATGGTAGGAGAAGACACGTGCTATACATCAAGTAAGGCGAAACCAGTCAAGTTTTTAACAAACTTTTAGTGGCTATGATTGGAAGGACATGATAGATTAGAATCCTGAGGAACTCCAAAGTGAGTCTTCCTTGACCTGCCCAAACTTTCTTTCAAACTTTTACTGAATGCAAAGAAATAATACATTGATGCATGGAGACAAGGAAAGAGAGATGAGAGAGATAAGACCTGAGGTGGGCAAGGCCTCCCCCGAAGACAAGAGAGTGGTCAGCTGAAGGCTGAGTCTACGGCAGGAAAAATGAGGTAATTCCCTCCAAGGAACACCAGATCTTCATCAAGTGAACTATAGCTGATTTCCATAACTTAGCTCAGGCTAAGTATACTGGGAAAACTCCTTCCAGGCTTCAAGGCATCAAGACCTTCCAGGGTGGATTATCAACTGCAGAAGGTTGAGGGATGATGGGCTGAAGGAATTCCCAGTGAGTACACTACAGAAGCCCTCTGGAGACTGTGAAAGGGTTGAAATCGGACTTCTTACCCAATCAATTGACCTGAGAGAACAGTCATATCCAATTTTGTGATTAAATAGTATGATTTCAGTTTCTATTGCTCTTTTACAAGATCTGGGATAAACATTTAAAAAAACAGGAAGAAGAAAAATGACCTATGATCAACAGAGGATATGTTTCATATACACCAGCACAGAGATGGCTCAAATGCTTTAATTCTTTTTTAAATATTTTAAAATTCTTTTTCAATGATTTTTTTTGAGGCAGAGTCTCACTTTGTCACCCTTAGTGGAGTGCCATGGCATCATAGCTCCCAGCAACCTCAAACTCTTGGACTAAAGTGATCCTCTTGCCTCAACCTCCTGAGTAGCTGGGACTACAGGCTCTGCTGCAGCACCTGGCTATTTTTAGAGACAGAGTCTCTCTCTTGCTCAAGCTGATCTCGAACTCCTGAGCTCAGGCAATCTGCCTGCCTTGGCCTTCCAGAGTGCTAGGATTACAGGCATGAGCCACTGTGCCGGCTTTGTCAATGATTTTTAAATAACTAGAATAAGTAGATGAAAGAATCTGGTATCAAAGGAGGGTTATAAGTGTGAACAGGTATAGAAATTCACCAAAGAGATGAAAAATAGAAAAACTGGAAATCTGCAAACCATAGAACGGTAAATTATAACATTTTACAAGAAATGGAAACTAGTAAAGAAAAATATGCAATACCATGAGTGAAGAAGTCACTCAATGGGCTTAAACTCACAGCTCTTTCTCTACACAGCTGAGGAAAAAATGAGTGCTTCTAAAAGAAAATAACAGAAATTATCCAAATCAAACATGAACCCTAAAAAACTGGAGCAGAAAACCCAATGCCTCTGACAAAATATTCATGATCTTAGAATCTGAGAACAAGTATAGGGAACAAATGTAGCAGAAGGAATATCAGAAGACGTTATTACTGAGAACACCTCAAAATGTATTAAATACATAAACCCACAGACTCAAGAAAGCCAGAAAACCTCAAAAAGCAAAACACAAAGAAAGCACGCCTAGGCATATAATCTGAAAAAAAAAAATTCTGAAAACCAAAAATATAGAGAGTATCTTAGAATAACCAGACACACACACATACACACACATCTCTAGGAGAGTGATGATAAGGATTATGACATATTTCTCATAAGAAAACAATAAAAGCCAGAAGAAACTGAAATGGTATATTCAAAGTGTTGACTTTTTAAAAAAATAAAAAACCATTAAAAGGGAGCATCAGAAAGACAATTATATATTCAGAGAAAAAATGTGCGGTATTCCTCACCAGTAAACTTGTATTATAGAAATTGCTAAAATCAATTACTGTAGTCTGAATGGAAATGTACTTGAAAGACAATCACACCACAGAGAGGAATAAAGGAATTCTGAAGGGTAAATATGTAGATGCATTTTAAAATTATCTTTATCTTACTCATAGTAAGCAAGAAGAATAAAATAATAAAAGAGCAAAAATTAATCAGAAAAGTAGATAACAGATAAACAATTGAGAAGATCAATGAAACCAAACATTAGGTATTTGAAAAAGACTGATAAAATTAATCAACCCCTAACAGACCAGACCGAGATAATAAAAGAGGTCACACCAATTACTGATAAATATCAAGAATAGAAAAAAGATATCACTATGGATCCTAAGACATTAAAAATACAATGAAGGATTTCATAAATAACATTATGTCAATAAATTTAACAACTTAGATGAAATGAATAAATGACTTAGAAGAATGCAACTCACCAAAACTGAATAAGAGAGAATGAAAAATTGTAGCATTCAAGTATGCCACAAAAATCGAATTCATAATTGAAATCCTTTATATAAGTACAATTGAGGCTCATAAACCTTTACTAGTAAATTGTTTAAAACAGTAAAATTTTTAAGCATAAAACAAAGTTTATTGAGGAAGAGAAAGATAAGTTTACAGATTAAGAATACAAAGCAGGTTATGTTCACCATAAACAGCAAATGGGCCTCCACTGCTAGGGCAATTGGGCAAAGAGGCAAGGGTTATGGCTGGCAGTGGTTCTCTTTTATACCTCCTGGGTCAGGCCTACTTCGTAGCTCAGAGGTCATTTTGTAACCAGAGTTGTACTGCGCCTACAGACCTCCCATGCTCCTGAGAACCCACTGTGGGAGTGTGGACCTGATGATCATTAATCTTGAGGCTGTTCTAAGTCACCTCCAAAACTCTGTTGTACCTATTTAGTCTAGAAAGTCTTCTATATCTGTTTGCAGTTGGCATGTTAAGTTCTGATTGGTAGATTGGTAGGATGGGTTCTCCTCCCCAGGTGTGAGCAATTGCTTGGGACAAAATTATGTCGGAGGCACCAAAATAGAGGCCTGGGGGCTGTACTAAATAGTAATTTTTTTCAAATCTCATGCAAAAACTCTCATAAATTAGAGAAACGAACAATTCCCAACTCATTCTATGAGGACAGTACAATCTTGGAATCAAGATCTGACTATTCTACTTCTAGGTATTTGAAAACATATGTTCACATAAAGACTTCTACTTCATAAAAGAACCTCCCAAGAAGGTTTATTCATAATGAACAAAAATTTGAATCAACCCAAATATTTGCCAACAAATGACTGAATATCAGAAAAAAAATGTGTTATATTTATTCAACAAAATACTGCTCAGCAACTGAAAGAAATGAATTGCTCATTCTAACAATAACAGGATGATTCTTAAAGATATTATATTGAACAAAAGAGGCCAAAAAAAGGTATGACTATGATCTTACAAGTTCTAGAACACACAACACTAATCTACTGTGATAAAAAGCAGAAAGTTGTTGATTCTGGAAGCGGAAAGCAGTGATGTCAAGATCTGCCTGGAAGGGAACATGAAGGAACATTACGTGGTAATAAGAATGTTTTGCATTGTGCTTTTTGTGATGGTTACATGGATATATGAAATTGCCAAAACTCATCAAACTAATTAAGTAAAATTTATCTATATTTACCACATTACTACTCAGCAACTAACAGGAATGAACTACTATATTAAGTTTATCTATATTATACCCCAATTTGAAGAAAGGCTTTCAAAAATTTGAAACACCAAGACTCTTTGGGTAATATAAAGCTGAACTGTGGGGTCCTTAAAACTGGGCAGAGGGGCAGGAAATTTAATTCTTTTCAGAAAACCTCCATCAATGTCTTATAGTTATCTGTATTTGAATTTACTGGTGATTTAATATGGAATGTCTACATATTTATAAGTTCTAAGCTTTTAGTGAGTGACTTTTCTAGATTTCTGAGTGTAATATCAAATCAAGAGAAAAACTGTATGCCAAAAGCTATCACAAAATTCCCTGTATTGGCTCGGCGCCTGTAGCACAGTGGTTACAGCGCCAGCCACATACACTGAAGCTGGATGGTTTGAATCCAGCCTGGGTCAGCTAAATAACAATGACAATGCAACAGAAAAATATCTGGGCATTGTGGCGGGCACCTGTAGTCACAGCTACTTGGGAGGCTGAGGCAATAGAATCGCTGAAGCCCAAGAGTTTGAGGTTGCTGTGAGCTGTGACACCACAGCACTCTACCAAGGGTGATAGCTTGAGACTTTGTCTCAAAAAAAAAAATGCCTTGCATTATATTAGTCTCTGAATCAATATCGTTATTAGCATTCCAAGGGTGAAATCCAAAAGCAATTTTAATTGTAGTATATGTAGATTATATACATTTTTGTTTTAAATTCTGAAAGGAATATATATGTGCTAATTTTGTTTTATTTTAGCTTAATATAAGGTACAAATGATTGGGTTATAATGTTTGCATTTATTACATAAGGTCTTTGTTGTGGTTGTGCCCCTCCCCCAGGAGTTATGCCCTACACCCTTACATGGTGCCCATTAGGTGAAAGCAAACCAATTCCCCTCTTTCTGTCCCTCTTCCATCCCCCTCCTCCCCTTCCCCTCAACTTGAATTAAATTGAGTTTTTCTCTGGTGTGGGCCTATCTAAGTTCATCTATTGGCTTCATATTAGTATTGAATACATTGGATACTTGCTTTTCCATCCTTGTAAAGCTTTTGTACAGCTAAGGACACAATAATTAAAGCAATAGACAAATTTCAGAATGAGAAAAGATATTTGCATGTTACAAATCTGACATAGGGTTGATAACTAGAATCTACAGAGGAATCAAGATAATCAACAAAAAAAGAGCAAACAATCCCATCTATGGCTATGCAAGAGACTTGAATATTAACTTCTCTGAAGAAGACAAATGACCAGAAAACACATGAAAAAAATGCTCATCGTCCCTAATCACTACAGAAACGTAAATCAAAACCACCTGGAAATATCACCTAACCTCAGTGAGAGTACCCATATCATAAATTCCCAAAGCTGTAGATGCTGGCATGGATGTGGAGAAAAGGGAACACTTTTATACTGTTGGTGGGATTGCAAACTAATATAGCCTCCTTGGGAAGAAATATGGAGAATCCTCAAAGATCTCAAAATAGACCTTCCATTTGATTCTGCAATCCCATTACTAGATATATACCCAGAAGGGAAAAAAAATCAGTTTATCATAAGAACATTTGCACTAGATTGTTTATAGGAGCTCAATTTACAATCACCAAGATGTGGAAACAACCTAAATGCCCATCAACTCAGGAATGCTAATTTTTTTTTAAGTTTAAGTACACTAAAATATATACATTGCAAAGTGAATCTTTCCCTTTCTTAGTGATACTTTCCAAAAAATTCATTTTCCAAGAGTGATCACCTTTAAAAATTTGGGTGTATTATTTCAGGCCTTGACTATGAATACAAACTGTTAGGATTCTCCTTTAGGTAAAGTAGAAAACAGGCATTTTTTAAAAGTATATCATCTAAAAATAAGGGTTTGCTCTTGACCTTCCAAACACACAACAATAACAAAAACCACAAAGCCCATCCTAGTCTAAAATTTACTTTACTTTCACAATTATTCCCTGATTGGCTAAGGAGAAATGCTTAGCTAAGCTAGGAGCCACTATAGATTTGTAATTAATTAAAAAAAAAAAGAGGCACTGCTTTCAAGTGTGCATTCTCATTAAGGCAGACAAGTTAGAAATGACTGATCCAGAGAAATAAGTTAAATACCAGAGATGAAAAATTAAGTTATCTTAACTCACTTTGGAAATTTCAGCCAACATATATATCACTGAAGTCTAATAACAAAGCTTCTGGAGTATTCTTTGAGGATTAATGAAATACAGTCAGCAGTACTGACTGTTCAAATACAGGCACATGCGTGAATGGTCAACCACCCGTCACCTGGTTGCCATGAAGCTGCTAGTATACGTTTATGAACATGGTTAACAAATCGGTGAAGTTACTTATATCAATATCTAGAGATTTCTTTGATTTATAAGGCCTGACCTGAAATATCCACTTCGTTTCTGTGTAATTTTGTAGCTTGCTTAGGTTGTACGATAAAATATTGCACAAAATAAGAACCTCTCTCTGCTGGATATCATGACTGTATGACAAGTTAGCAGAAAATTTAGCAGCTTAAAACAATTATAAGAAAGCACTCATGGAGTCTTTGTTCAGGAATTCAGAGTACAGTGAGATTGGTTTATCTGCGTTCCAAATTGCCTAGGGCCTTGGAGAGGGAGACTTCACAGTGGAGGTGAGTCAAAAACGCTGAGGACAGATATTATCTGGATGTCCTCACTTCCGTTAATGCTGCTTGCTGCTGGCTGTGGGCTGGGACTTCTTTCTATTGAGTCTGTTGACTGAAATACCGTACCAGAGCCTTTCATGTATACGGGGCTTCCTTACAGCATGCTCAACTCTGGGTAGTCATATTTCTAAATGACAGTTCTAACCTCCAGAAATAAATGTTCCATTGAGCATAGCAGAAAGAACATTGTTCTTAATTACCTAGCCCCAAAAGTCATGAGGTGTCACATCCACCACATTCTACTTTTTATAACCAAGCACTAAGTCCAGCACAGATTCAAGGGGACAAGATGTATATCTCATTTCTTGATGGGAGATGTGTAAATGAATGTCTCACAAAACACAAATTAGGGAAACTTTTCATTACAATGAGAAAAACAATTTAAACAGAAAGCTGTTCTGGTGAGAAAATTAAATGATGTAACAAAGGAATTAAGTGGAAAAGATAGTCCCCACCTAACGGGCACAAAGTGGGGGCATATGGCACATCTTCTGGGTGAAGGACTCAACTATAAGTTGAGGCTTATAGGCTTTACCTTACAAACACAATGTAACCTAATCAAATGTGCCCCCATATTAATCTGCAATTTAAAAATAAGTAAATTAATTAAAAAAACATATGTTGGGGTGGTGCCTGTGGCTCAAAGGAGTAGGGCACTGGCCCCATGTGCTGGAGGTGGAGGGTTCAAACCCAGCTAAAAACCACACACACACACACAAAAAAAGACATGCTAAAATAGAGCAGTCTTAGGTCGGCTACTGTGAAATTACTCTTGCACATATCCCACCAGCCAATGCAAATTCCCATATTTTCCTAGGATAACATGTATGTTCCAAAACCATGCTTCATCCCATTGTCAATCCCTGTGAGAGTTTGGCAGCCATCACTAAGATATTAACATCACCCATTGTGACATTTTGATGTGTAAAGTTTGGGAAAAATTAAAAATCTTCTCAACTGGAAATTTCTTCAAGGTGTTGATATTCTATTTTTGGAGTTATAAAAAGCTATGGAAATTGCCAGTATCTCATAATGTGAATTTTCCAGTTGCAGAGTGTTTATGTCTTTCTTTCATTTTGCTTTGTTTTTGAAATTCTTAGAGTGCCAGGGAACATACTATGTCTTGTGAGTTATAAAAAAAAAAAAAAAGGCATAAGAGATGGTGTGCACCCAGAAAACCCATCCAGTTTATGAGGAAAGAAAATAAATACATAAAAAATTACTGTCTCGAAGCAAGGATGACATGAGATTGCCAAGTCTTCATCAGGGATAATGACATCTGCATTTAGTAAACTTCCTTCAAAGTGCTAAACCTTCTTAAGTTTACACAATTGCAGATGAAAAATAACCAAATAATGACTACACAGATTCTTTCTTCTGATGTCAAGGGTAATAAGCAGATATCAGATAACTGAATTCATAATGAGTTCTCCCCTTTTAAGTGACTGGTTAATAATTTTTCTAAGTTGTATTAAATGCTTTTTATTATCTTTAAATTAACACACATGATACAATTTAAACTTATCCTTAAGTTAAATATCATGTCATGCTTTAGGCTCTGGTATCCTTACCAGAAATAAAAGTCATGGTATTACCGGTACTTAACTCAGATGGACTCAATCTATTGCTCTTATATTTTATATTTTGTATTTTGGTCTGTGTGTCTGCGTAGAGGGGTTAAAGTGGTGGGGATGGAGTTTCTGCATATTAAAAAAACCCCTAGCATTCCCATCACCTAGATTCACTAATTAACACTGTGCCACTAATGAGCACAACTGTGTTTGGTTTCTCTTCCTCTCTAGGCATAAACATGGTTTCTGGTGAAATCATTTGAAAGTTATAATACCATGTATAGCCACATGGATGTCCTTAGAACAAAATTATATCACCATAATATCATACTCACAAATTTATTTATGTCACAATATTATCATATTAGTTTTCTCCAAATAATGATGTTATACTTTTCTTTTAAATCCAGGATTTTGCATTGCATTTACTTGTCATGGTTCCAAGATGTCATCTAATCCACAAGCGAACCGCCTTCGTGACACTGACATACTGAAAGCATCCAAGTCAATAGTTTTATAGAATGTCCTATCATTTTATTTCTGTTTCCACATGATTAGTTTCCTATTAAATAGGTTTGGCGAGGTTCTGAAGGGGTGATGTGTGCTTTCTTTTATTTCTATAAATTTTTTAATAGAGATGGGCTGTTACTCCATTACCCAGGCTGGAGTAATGTTGTACCATTATAGCGCACTGCAGCCTCACTCTCCTGGGCTCAAACAATCTTCACACCACAGCCTCTCCAGTGGTAGCTGGGACTACAGATGTGCAGCACCATGCTGGGTTAATTTTCAATTATTTTATTTATTTATTTATTTATTTTTAGAGACAGTGGTCTGGTTATGTTGTCCAGGCTGGTGTCTTAAACTCCTGGCTGCAAGTGACCCTCCCTCAAAAGTCTATACCTGGTAGCCAGGCATTGTGGTGGGTGCCTATAGTCCCAGATACGTGGGAGGCTGAGGCAAGAGAATCACTTGAGCCCAGGAGTTTGAGGTTGCTGGGAGCTGTGATGCCACGGCACTCTACCCAGGGTGATAGCTTGAGACTGTCTCAAAAAAAAAAAAAAATGTCTATACCTGGGACAGTGCCATTGTTTCTGGCAGTGGACAAAGACAGAGAAATTCACACTGTTATCTCTAATTCACGTGCAACCCCACTGACTGTTCCTCACTTTCCCCCACTTCACAGTTGCATGTTCATCTTGTATCACATCAAGGTGATACTTAATGCCAATCTGTCCCATTATTGGGTACCAGTTAGTTAAGTGAAGGTTCTCCCCAATGTTTTTAAAGGCACTCTTTTCCTTTTGTAATTATACATAACAAGTGGGGTGATAATTTCCAACAAAGTGGATATTCAGGTCTCCTAAAACTTTAACACAGTTATTTTAACATCCATGAAGATCTCTTGTTAAATCAATTATCACTTTGCACATTTCTAATTGTGAATTTCTCTTTTATTCTGCCTAAGTTTTAGCTGTCATTTTTCCATCAAGAAGAACTTTCATTTCTCTCACTGTTCTCTCTTTTGGAGTACTAGCATGGACTCAGTGAATTTTCCCTCAATTGTCTATGTTGTACTTTTTACTGTCACTATCCATTTAGATTCTCACTGGAAGCTAATTTGGTCAGGTGGAGCCCTTTGAGGCTGATATGTCCCCATTGATATTTGAGCACGTCTTTGGCAAAAATGTTCCAGAATCAATTTGTTTCCTTATGCAGACCTAGAAATCAGTCTTTTGTACAAGGAAGACTGGTTCTATATGAAAGATAAATCACAACTATGGCCCAGGATGAAGGAGGGAAGAGGAGGGGAACGGGAGGAGAGGGGGAGGTTTGATGGAGGGAAGTTAAATGGTGGGACCACACCTATGGTGCATATTGCAAGAGTACATGTCAAATCCATTAAGCACAGAGTATGAATGTCTTAACACAATGATTAAGTAAATGTGGTGAAGGCTATATTAACTAGTTTGATGTAAGCATTTCTAATTGTATATAAAATCAACACATTGTACCCCATAAATGCATTAATGTATACATAAACTATGTGTTTATGACTAAATAAAACAATAAGTGAGTTTTTTTTGAGACAAAGTCTCACTATGTCACCCTCGGTAGAGTGCTGTGACGTCACAGCTCACAGCAAGCTCTAACTCTTGGGCTTAAGTGATTCTCTTGCCTCAGCCTCCCGAGTAGCTGGGCTACAGGTGCCTGCCACAACGCCCAGCTATTTTTTGTTGTTGTTGCAGTTGTCATTGTTGTTCAGCAGGCCCAGGCTGGCTTCAAACGTGCCTCCCTTGGTGTATGTGGCTGGCACCAGAACAACTGAGCTGCAGGCACCGAGACTAGAAGTAAATGTTAATATATGGGTGTTAAATGTTGACAGTAATCTCAATTCCAACTGCACACATCAATGTACGCTCCAGCTTAATACAAAAAACTCCTCTAAGCATTTCTCCTACAAAGTGATAATGATATTACAATTTCTTTTTTTTTTTTTTTTGGTATGAAAGGTCTTTATTGGGGGGCGGAGGGGGGGAGGCTGCAGAGCAGCACCAAGGAGGAGAGAAAAAGAGAAGAGAAGAGAGGAGAGAGAAGAGGGAGAGAGATGAGGAGAGAGTGGGGAAAAGAAGAGAGAGAGAGAGAGTAGAGAATAGTGAGGGGGAAGAAGGGAAAAAGAGCAACAATTTCTTAGTAGGAGCCATAGGTGGGGCATCATAGGAAGAAAGGACCCTCCTATGGCATGGTGGAACAGTGGTATTGGTAGAAGGACACAGGGTGGAGCTCTGCCCCAACCACACACACAGCATCCATGGTCCCAGAAAATTTACATCCTTGGACTGGTAAAACAGGTACCTCAAAGACTTTGGGGGCAGCACCTGTGGCTCAAAGGAGTAGGGTGCTGGCCCCATATACCAGAGGTGGCAGGTTCAAAGCCAGTCCCAGCCATAAACTGCAAAAAAAAAACAAAAAACAAAAAACAAAAAACAAAAAACTGTCCTTACACCAGCTCTGCAATTCCCCTGCTGCTCATCTGTGATCCAGAGGGCTTCCGTTTCCTCTGATTACTGATTGGCTGCTTTTCACCTGCAGACTGAAGTTACTTCCTGCTTGTCCAGTTGGCTACACACTAGCTCTGGCCTGGCAAACCAGCAAGCTTCTGCCCTGTTTACTGGATTAAACTACATCTTTACCCACAGGACCTGAAACCCAGCCTTGGAGTAAAACCTCCTAAGTGTCTTTTTCTTTTGCACGTTCTCCTTCAGCCAGAGAGTACCAAATAGAGTTTCTGTACAACTTACAATCCCTTTTTAATCAAAGTCCTTTTTCTTAGACACTGCTTCTTTAACTCACACTGTGGCTTCTGTATCTTGGTTGACTCAGACTGATGTAGAGGTGCTCATTACCATTGTTTCTGGGCTCTTTCAGTGGGCAAAGACAGAGAATGCAAGTAAGAAATTCACAGTTACCTCTGATTCAAATGCAACCCCACTGACCATTCCTCATTTCCCCCCATTTCACACTTGTATCCTCCTTTTCCCACAGTAATAAACTTGGTCCACAGTAACATCAATACCTTAATCTATTTGCACTGATACTCACAGTATATTTATTACATTATCCTATGATACACACGATATAATTTAGAATCATTAAGTCAATACCATTAACAACAAATACAATTACTATTTAAGATTCAATATTTATTTGTAGATTTTTGTCCTTAAAATATGTATAGTAAGTATTTAATCATACTCCCATATACAAAAAAATGAATTTATTAATATTTCTGTGTGGTTATACACAGAATCAGTCTTACATGGAGTTCAGGTACATTTACTTAAGTTTCAGGTTTGCTTAATTCCTTTTTTGGTCTTTCATTGGTTCCAAGTGGATTCTACTTTTTAAAGGCTTTTTAACTCTCCATCTTCCCTCTATGACACCATCAGCTATCTCAGAGAAGGACTACATCCCTCGTAGCTCCTTTATCTCCTCAAACATTGTAATTTTGACTTTTAATATTCTTCCTTCCAGAAAATGAAATGTTCCAAATCAGTTAAAATGAAAGGTAAAATCTGAGGAAATAGGCTCTACCTGAGAGCCTGAGGTGATATTCTCCAAATGGCTTGTGTTTAAAACCTATTATTTAACCTTTCTTTAACATAGAAAGTTTTCCAAATATCTCTGTGTCTTTTGATGTATTCAAAATTACTGAGATTCCAAGAAGACTGAAATATTGGTATACTGCAATGTGATTTATTCAAGGATTACGATTTTTACTAAGATGGTGAACAAAGTAGCTTATGAAGAATTATCTAAAAACTTAGAAAGTCATTATTTTAAAAATCATTTGCATTAAATGCTACATACCGTTTATAACAACTAACTACTACACAGACACAAATACTCTTCTATGGTAAAGGGCATAATTTTTGTTTGTGTGGGTACAGTATAAAATATTTTGGAAGCATCTGAACATTTTATGTATGTTCAAAAATTAGATTAAATGAAAAATATGAAAAAGCAAGCCATAAAATAACAATGAATGATAAGCAATAATAATAAACAAAATAATTAGTTTGTAATAACGACTCAAATGTTTGACATAAACGCAATATAAAATCCACCAATTCACATTTATATATAAAAATGATGAAAATATATATCTTATAGTGTGAGCATGTCTACCCATCAATAAGAACACATTCATAGCAATACATCCATTCAATCTAAAGTACAACATATATTTGCTGATTTTTTTCTTTGTGTTACATTTGCAGCATTGGTTAATAAATCTGGAGTTTTATAAATATTTATAATATGGAATGCCTTCCCAGAAGTATGTTCTGTTTTGAGAAGAATAGAAAAAAATATTGCCATGTATGTTTGATTAGGCAAAGGACATTACATTTTATAAGAGAGATGACAATCAAGCAAATTGGTTTGGTAACACATAGAATCATCAAAATATGATGTAGCATGATTTATAAGTGTTATACAAATTATTTAAATATTTCGTTTACCAAATTCCCCAAATATAGTTCTTTTATTTACTCCTTTTTGTATGTTAGAACATGCTTTTTTGAAATAAGATTTTCATTTCTTGTCCAGTATTAATTTCTTTTAAATGTAAATATGTACTATTTAATATACAATAAAATATATGTAAAAATTTAAGTATTACAGTAAAATACCCAAATACACTATCACTTAAGAACTATTAAGATCCTGTTTTTGTCTGTGGGCCCTGTTTCATATCCTCATCCTGCCTCCTTGTGAGAGGTAACCACTATTATAAATTTTGTGTTAATATCTCCCTTGTTTATAAAATATAATCATAGTATCATGTTAATTGATACCTTTACTCTTCTCCCAAACAATTAAAAAAAATCCCTAGAATGTTTCAGTGTCATAAAGTCATCTTTTAACTTATTTTATTATTCATTTTGATTCTATTTGTTGTTGTTGGTTTGTTTTTGAGACAGAGTCTCACTTTGTTCCCTTCAGTAGAGTGTCATGATGTCACAGCTCACAGCAACATCCAACTCTTGGGCTCAAGTGATTCTCTTGCCTCAGCCTCCCAAGTAGCTGGGACTACAGGCACCTGCCATAACGCCCAGCTGTTTTTTTTTAGAGATGAGGTCTTGTTCTGGCACAGGCTGGTCTTGAACTTGTGAGCTCAGGCAATCCACCTGCCTCAGCCTCTGAGAGTGCTAGGATTACAGGTGTGAGCAACCATGCCCAGCCTGATTCTATTTGTTTAAACATCAGACATTATTACTTTTGTTTTGCTTAGATTCTTTAATTTAATTATTTTTAATTTTTTTTACTGTTGGGGAATCATTGCGGGTACAATGAGCCAGGTTATACTGCTTGTGTTTGTGGCATGAAGTCCCTTTATTAATAGTGTCCTGCCCCTAAGATGTGTGTCACACACCATGGCCCCATACCCCCCTCCTTCCTTCTTTCTCTCCCCTCTCCCATTCCCCTCCCCCACCATGTACTCTCATCAATTGCCCTCAGATCAGAACTGAATACATTGGATTCTTGCTTCTCCATTCTTGTGATGCTTTACTAAGAAGAATGTATTTTAACTCCATCCAAATCAATACAAAAAATGTAATGACACCATCTCTACTATATTATACATTCCTCTATGACTTCTATCATATGTTTTGGATTTCTGTAATTTATTCTAAGTATTTTTATGACTTATCTTCCTACTAATGCTCTACATAAATATCCTGACTTGCTTGCAATTCATTAATTCTCTCTTCAGCTCTGTTAATCTGTCATTCAACACATACAAAATTCTTGATTTTATTTTTTCTGTTCTAGTTATTGTATTTTGTTTGTTTTGTGTATAGTATATCATGTTTTGTTATTTGTCCCATGAATATATTTTTTAAGTCTTTCTTTTAATGTGCTGAAGAAAACATAATTATTTTAAACCCTCATATTTTCAACATTGCTCAGATATTTGTGATCTGTTCTACTGCTTCTCATTTTTTGGTCTTATTTTCTATTTAACTTCCTTATATTCCCATAAGGCCACTAAAAACTACAGCTTAGTTTCATAGTGGTTGGTTTACAAGAAGCAATGCCCTAAAGAGAAAAATATCACTTTGAGTGCTGAGCTTTTCTTGACTCTTACTTTTCTTGATTCTTTCAATCCCATCCCTCTATATTTTTGTCTGGTAATTTCTTACTGTGTTGTTAACTATTTTATGCCCTTAGGAATATATTTTTTAAATTTCTTCTAACTCTCTTAATTTCCCTCAGCAGGAAGGTTGGTAGTAATTCTCTAACTCACTTTTCCTGGAGTAGAAGTCATCAGATGGCCTTATTTCTTTAACTATTTTTTTTTTTTTTTGAGACAGAGTCTCACTATGTCACCCTTGGTAGAGCTCCGTGGCATTGCAGCTCACAGCAACCTCCAACTTTTGAGCTTAAGTGATTCTCTTGCCTTATCTTCCCTACTAACTGGGACTACAGGTGTCTGCCATGACACCCAGGTATTTTTTGGTTGCAGTTGTCATTGTTGTTTAACAGGCCCAGGACAGGTTCAAACCCGCCAGTTAGGTGTATGTGACTGGCACCCTACTCACTGAGCTACAGGCGCTGAGTCCCTTTAACTTTTATTTATTTATTTATTTATTTATTTTATTTTATTTTATTTTTTTCTTCTTTGTTTTTTTATTAGATCATAATTGTGTACATTAATTCTCTCATAGGATACAGTGTGTTACTTCTATATGCAGTTTGGAAAACTCTCATCCAGGTGGCCAACATAGCCATCATGTCTTTCTCATAATTGTTATGCTAAGACATTTATATTCAACTTTTAGACAAATTCACCTGTACCCACCTTTAACTTTTAAAAACTGTTTTGTCACCTTGGTTTGCATCCCTAAAAATATTCTGTTTATTTTTCCATATTTGGGGTCCATATTATTTTTATATTGCACACTGTTTTTGTGTCTCATAAACTATATTATTCCATCGCCTAACATTTTCACTGATGTAGCAATTTATGAACTTTATTGACACATATAAATTTTCCATTTACAGATACTCTGAAATCACTGAATTATTAGAAAATAATAATGAAATACCATAAGTGTCAAACTATTTAAAGAATTAGAAGATAATTTTTTCTGTAGCCTTTTTAAAAATAAAAAACAACATATCTTTCACAATAAATAAAATATAGACTTGCATATAAATAATCCCTTAATTTTCTCACCAAAAATATAATTAAGAATGTTGTGCTATAATCCCTTCCTTTCTCTTACATGTGTGTATGTATGTGTATGTATGTATTTAAAATTTTTTGTCAAGTCTGTCCTATAAAGCCATTGTATAAGTTATCTATTTATAATGTTTTCACAAACATTATAAAGTGGTTAGTTTACTATTCAACAATGAAACCCTTAACTTATACACATAATGGATAGTGTATATGGCGCTAAAATGTCACATTATGTACACTTCACTATTTCTAAAAAGTAAGACTAAAACATTTTTTATTAAAAGATGATTAACACTGATTTCAAATGTAACATTTTGAAGATTTACAGTTACTGACTCAGATATAGAAACGTAAGTTTTAAAAATACATTCCTTTAGCATAATTCAGTATAATTCACTTTGCTCATTAGTTGTTATCTTCGCCTATAAATAAGAAAATTATATAATAATTTTCCTGCTAACATTTATCTTTGTAAAAAGCTGTGCTTTTCTCATTCATGAACTTTTTTAAATGAATGCCTTCTTTATTTACCAGCTATCATCTCTTAGTTTCAAGACCAAAGACTTCATCAGAAACCACCAGCACAGGCCAGGTGCAGTGGCTCACACCTGCAATACTAGCACTCTGAGAGGCTAAGGCAGGAGGATTGCTTGAATTCAGGAGTTTGAGAACAGCCTGAGCAAGAGAGAGACCTCATCTCTATTAAAAAATGGACAAATTAGCCAGATGTTGCGGCAGGCACCTGTAGTCTCCACTACTTGGGAGGCTGAGGCTAGAGGATTGCTTGAGCCCAGGAGTCTGAGGGTGCTGTGAGTTATGATGATGCCATGGTACTCTAACCCAGGGCAACAAAGTGAGACTCTGTCTCCAAAAAAAATACATAAATAAATAAAAATCATAGCCACAATCTCAAATTTATGCTCTGAGTCACAGTGAGGACTAGGTAAAAGGCCTTTACATTTTTAGCTATTGCCTTCATTTAAATAAATGTTTTAACTACAAACTATTTCAAACACACAGAAGAATACAGACGTTAATAATAATGTAACAAGCCCCAAAGCATCCTTTCTTCAGTTTAGCATATGTTGTTGATACTTCGCAATATTTGCTTCAGATATTTGTAAAAAACAAATGTAGCAAATAAAAATGAACAAAATGTTAGCAATATTGCCTCTTCCCTCCCTAGAAGAATCACCACAAACACTATGTACCCTTCCTATTCATATTTTTCATATTTAAATATATATATATCTTTAAACACTTAACTATTGTTTTCATGTGTTTTATTTACCTAAATGTTACTATACCATATCCTTCCACAACTTGTGTTTTTCCACTCAGCATTAGACTTGGCAATGCATCCACTTTGATACATATAGATCTAATTTATTAATTAAGTGATGTTTAGTATTCCTTCAGTTCTGGTTATTTTCTCCATTTTTTTTAATTCTTTTTTTTTTTTTTGGTAGAGACAGGGTCTTACTTTATTGCCCTCGGTAGAGTGCCGTGGTAACACACAGCTCACAGCAACCTCCAACTCCTGGGCTTAAGCGATTCTCTTGCCTCAGCCTCTCCAGTAGCTGGGACTACAGGCACCAGCCACAGTGCCCAGCTACTTTTTTGTTGCAGTTGGCCGGTGTCGGGCTTGAACCCACCACCCTCAGTATATGGGGCCAGCGCCCTACCAACTGAACCACAAGTGCAGCCCCATTTTTTTATTCGTAAACAATAACGTTTTTCCCCAATTTTTACTGATAAAATGCTGCAATGGTATTTTGATGATGCCTCCTCATTTGATAATTCAGCCAGGATATATACCTTAGAAGTAGATTTACTGCCTTATAGGGTACATACTTTTTCAACTCCATCGATATTATGCTCTCCGAAGTGGATGTTCCAAATAGTATCAGTATTTGAAAGTTCCTGTATTCCTAATACTTCATATGATAAGTTTTTAAATGTTACCAATCTGCTGGTTATGCACTGCCCCATTTTAAATTTATTTTTTATTTCAATGGATTTAGGGGGTACAAGTTGAATTCTGTTCCATGTATACATTGTATAGTGGTGACACCTGAGCTTTTGTTGCACCTATCGCCTAATTAGTGTACTTTGTACACTACAAGTAATTCTTCATCCCTCACCGCCTCCTCCCCCATTTTAGTCTCTGGTGTCCATTATACCACTCAGTGTGTCTTTGCATAGCCATAGCTTAGCTCCTCTTTATAAATGAGAATATGCAGCATTTATTTTTCTGTTCTTGAATTACTTAGGATAATGGCCTTGAGTTCCATTCAAGTTGCTGCAAAAGACATTGTTTTATTTTTTCTTTTGGTTATCATTCATGAAGTTTGAATTAAACTTCTGTGACTAAAGGCAAGTTTGCGAAGTGAGAAATGTAGATGATTGCTACAAATTCTGAGGTGCAATAAAATACCAAAGGGGTAGAGGTAGCAAATATGGACCACTCTAAACTGGAGTTGGCCAATTTAAAAAGTTTCAGGAATGTTGATTAATGACAAGATGTATAAACACCCCTCAGTCATTGAACTTGGTCTTCCAGTATTTTTTCACTCTGATTCTTGCCCCCAGGAAAACATCAAGTAAATTTTGATACAGGAATTACTTTCTTTTGATGATTTCCTACCATAGTAGTTTTGAATTAAGTGCTTGTCGTCACCTCTAACAAGTCTGGCTTTCTGTTTTGACATTTTAGTTATCTCCAGTTTATATATGACTCTCTTTGTGGATAATATTATCTCTATTTAGCAAATACACAGATTTCAATGTTTCTTCTTCCCCTTTCCCAAAGGTCATAGCTGAGACAATGAGAAACTTATTATGGCATCAAGGTGAACAGTTTGAGAACCATCCCCAGTGCCTTTCATTGAAAGGTCTTCTGATTTGTTTCCAAATATTGTTTCTGCAGAAGTTACTAGCTGTTCCTGCACTATGATTGGACATGGATCAATACCTGATTTGGATTTTCCTGATCCCTGCTATAATTTCTGGTTTAAAGTTCATCTTTAAGTCTGGTAATGTAATACCTCCTTATTTGTTTTTATTTCTGAGTAATGTATTGGCGAAGTTTTTTTATGATTCCACATAAATCAAAACAGTATTTTGTGAAGCTCTTTAAAGTATGACAATGGTGCTTTAATAGGGATTGTATTAAATCTGTAAATTGCTTTGAGTAGTATGGACATTTTAACGATGTTGATTCTTCCCAACCATGAGCATAGTATGTTTTTACATTTGTTAACATTTTCTGGTATTTCTTTTCTCAGAGTTTTATAATTATCTTTATGGAGATCTATACATCCTTTGTTAGGTAAATTCCTAAGTATTTCATCTTCTTTGGCACTACCATAAAAGGAATAGAGTACCAGACTTCAGACTATACTGTAAATCTATAGTGATCAAAACAGCTTGGCACTGGCACAAAAATAGAGAGGTAAATGTATGGAACAGAATAGAGAACCAAGAGATGAACTCAGCCACCTATTGTTATGTGATCTTTGATAAGCCTATCAGAAACATTCATTGGGGGAAGAATCCCTACTTAACAAATGGTGCTGGGTCAACTGGCTGGTGACCTATAGAAGACTGAAACTGGACCCCTGCCTTTCACCATTAACAAAAATTGGTTCTCACTGGATAAAAGATTTAAACTTAAGACATGAAACTATAAAAATACTAATAGAGAGTTCAGGGAAAACACTTGAAGACATTGGCCTGGGAGAATATTTTATGAGGAGGAACCCCCTGGACAATTGAAGCAACATGGAAAATATGTACTAGGACCTGATCAAACTAAAAAGCTTCTGCATATCCAAAAACACAGTAAGTAAAGCAAACAGCCTTCTGAATGGGAGAAGATTTTTGCAGGTTATGCTTCTAAGCAAGGTCTGATAACTGGAATCCACAGAGAACTCAAACCAATCAATAAGAAAAGAACAAATAACCCCATTTCTATGTGGGCAAGAGACTTGAACAGAAACTTTTCTGAAGAAGACAGGTGTATGGCCTACAAATACATGAAAAAATGGTCATCTTTAATCATCAGAGAAATGCAAATCAAAACCCCTTTGAGATACCACCTAACTCCAGTAAGATTAGCCTACATCACAAAATCCCAAAATTACAGACATTGGTATGGATGTGGAGAGAAGAGAATACTTCTACACTGCTGGTGGGAATGCAAGATAATGCAGCCCTGTTGTAAAGAAATTTGGAGAACACTTAAGGAACTAAAAGTAGACCTACTGTTTGATCCTGCAGTTCCTCCACTAGGTATATACTCAGATTATCGAAAATCATTTTATAACAAAGACATTTGCACCAGAATGTCTATTGCAGCCCAATTCATAATTGCTAAGTCATGGAAGCAGCCCAAGGACCCATCGACCCATGAATGGATTAACAAATTGTGGTATATGTACACCATGGAATACTATGCAGCCATAAAAAAGATGGAGACATCACATCTTTTATGTATACCTGGATAGTGCTGGAACATATTCTTCTTAGTAAAGTATCTCAAGAATGGAAAAGAAAGTATCCAAGGTACTCAATACTCCTATGAAATCAATATATAATCACACATTCATACAAATGGTAAAACATAACTATAGTTGAGAAAGAAGGAGGGAATAGGAGGGAGAGGGGAGGGGATGGGGAAGGCCGGGAAGAAGAAGGGTATTTGGTGGGACCTCACCTAATGTGCATAATGCAATGATACATGCCAAAACTATTAAGTATAGAGTCTTACCACAGCAATTAAGTAATTGAGGAGATGGTTATGTTAATCAGTTTGATGTAAGCATTTCACATTGTATATCAAATCATTACATTGTATCTCATAAATGCATTAATGTACATAGCTATGATTTAATAAAGAGAAAATAAAAATAAATAAAGTTCAGGTGGTGCCTGTGGCTCAAGGAGTAGGGCGCTGGTCCCATATACTAGAGGTGGCAGGTTCAAACCTGGCCCTGGCCAAAAACTACAAATAAACAAACAAAAAATAAAGTTCGTCCTTATCCCAATCCTTGATCCTTTGCTATTGACTTCACAGAGCTTATGTACTCACTTGGGGCATGTGGAAATTTATTTATAAATAAAGTGACAACTTTTGCCTGCATATTCTGTTACCATTTGTCCTCTTCCCAAGCAGCCCAATTTTGACCCTAGAAATGGATCCTTGGGCAGCCACAGAGTTAAATTTTGGAAATTAATTATAGGCCACTTATAGTTTAGGTTCTATCTTTAACCTAGCTGGGGTTTCTACCCTTCTCTCCCAAGTGCTTGGCTTTTGAAAATGAAAACCTGTTTTTCACGATTCTTATTTCTAAAAATCGGTTTTGCCAAACTCTTTTAGGTTTCAAAATGTGAACAATGATTCTTTCTTCTGCTTTTCAGATACAGTATGGGGCTCACTGAGGAGTGGAGCAATCTGGTTGCATAAACTAAAAATTCAAAGAAAAGCATATTAATAGATTTCAAAATATTTTATAGAGATTGTGACCATAAAATATTTTTTTAGTAAACTCATAACTTTCTATTAAACTATAAAAGTAAAAATATACTAATAACTAAATAATGTAATAAAGAAGATAAAAGCACTCATTTATATATTTTCTTATTCTTAAATTCTGAAGTTGTTTCTTCAGTTAGTTTAGTTTTAGAGACAATATCTCAATTAATCGTGAAGTTCAAACCCCTATATTACGTAAAGAAATCATGTTTTGTTTCAGTTACTAAAATGCCGGCTTCCTCAGTAGTTTGGTTTGATTTTGTTTGAGCCTGTATTTATCTTGCCTATATATCATTTTTTAGCCACAAGGCAAAATATAAGTAACCTTCCATGGAATACAGAACATAGCAAGTTATTTTATACTGTGCCTCCATTTTATCATTGTAAACTATGAAATTAACAACGTGCTCCTCCCAGTATGCTTAGGAAGGTCAAATGAGAAAATGTAGGTATCAAGATCACAGCACAGAAAGGTATTCAATATGTTAATGATTCTCTCCCACATGTTTACTTTTCTATTCAGTTTTTTTTTTTTTTTTCTGGGTTGCATACGGAAAGGTCCAATTCCAATACCCCCCCCTTTTTTCTTGTTTAATATAGTAAGTTATCTCTTTGTTCTCTTATAAGCAAAATGATAAAGCTCCTGTTTGTTTTGTTTCTTAATTCTTGTAGAATACATTGGTCTAGGTTTCAGATTTCATAGGTATTCACTCCACAGTTTGTCCATAAGTAACTTTCTTTAAAAACAATTTCAAACAAAAATGACTTTACTTTTGGCACAAATAAATTTTTTATTGTATTTCTGGATTGTTTGAATACTGAAAAAAAGGCAGTGGGGGATTTTATTTTAAGAGATACTGTATGTTTGTTGAAAAGAAGAATTGCATAAGGAGAGAACCATTTCTATAGTCACA
Organism: Otolemur garnettii; assembly: GCF_000181295.1. Lineage (NCBI taxonomy): Eukaryota > Metazoa > Chordata > Mammalia > Primates > Galagidae > Otolemur > Otolemur garnettii. The sequence continues at coordinate 11,360,878 of NW_003852446.1, forward strand.
GGGCCCATATTTCCAAGTACACAAAATAGTTAAAACCAATGTGAGTTGTCAAGAAAGTTACTTTCACCTAATGTTCATGGATTTCCTAAAAAATGTAACAATGTGTGAAATCTTCCAAATATTACATAAATTTGTAGGTAAATATGTCAATACATCCCATGTTAGGAAATCGCATAGGAATAATTTCTATTGGGCCAATCAGGGTAGTAGAATCTAAGCTAATGATATCAAAATCACATGTATAGCTGGGGCAAGTAACGAGCCTCCAGATACCTACTTTGCCCCATCAGTAGAGAAGTACAAAGAAAAAAACCAAATCTCTCAAATATCTGTATAACCTTTCCACTTCACCTGAAATTCTTCCAATGTAACACTGTCCTCTAAGTTTAAGCATTTCTCTCAGAAAGACCACTCTGGCAATGGCAACATCTAATTGAGAGAAATAACATATAGCATTGTCTGCTATTAATCTACTTTCTAAGAGTAGGATTGGACGGATTCCCAGGCCCACCTCCCTCAGAATCTCACATAGTTAAAGTGAAACTTGGTCAAAGAATCCGTATACTATAACAAGCACCCCTCCTCACCCCATTGAGTCTGCTGTGGTTGGTCTAGCAAAATATTTTTTTTTTAGAAATGTTGCCTGGGAAGTCAGGGATTTATACAAAGTTAATAAACAGCTGCAGGAAACTTTGAATTGGAAAGTGATTATAAAATAGGAGACAAGAACTTTGAGAGCAAATCAGTTTGGGCCAAAGTGGGCTTCTGATGAAATCCCTCTTAAACTGTATGGCCATCCCTGAAGGTGTCTGAAGCTAAAATAACTATAAAGTGCATCATGTTAACAAGGTAGATTCCAAAAATATGACTGAATTTAAATTTCACAACCACGTGCCTTTGAAATACAACAATCCATTGTAATTTTGAACCTGAAGTTGTCAATAATCATTTTTAATTATTGTATTTTAATTTTTAACAGCAATGTGGAAAGACCTATACAAATAAAATATCACTTCAAGCTTTTTCATGGCACTAGGAACAAGAGTGCATTGACTTTTAATGAGGTTAATCTATCCCTTTTATGTAAAGCCATTTGATAAGAAGGGTTCATACCACTATACACACATGCACACATACACACGTACACATTTTTAAGTTTTAGATTTTTAAAAAATAAAATGCTGCATATAATTTTAATACTTATGGCTAAAATGGAAATTTGGCACCTCAGTATGCTCCATTTAAATTGGGTTTTGTGACACATTATTTAATACACAAATAACAAATAGGTTTGAGGATGCAAAGCCTTATTTTAGAAACTCCTTATAGGCTCCCTATTTAAAACATGCTCCAGGTAGCAGTAAGATTTATGTCACATTTTAAAGCCCCTTTATACCTATTTTTCAAACTATTTATAAAGATTAAAACTTGTATCACTGAGATAGGAAATATCTGAGTCCAAAAACTGTAATTTTATAGACAATTTGTCTTTGTGTTCATATATTTATAATTGACCATAAAATACATTCAAAACTGGCCTCCACAGGCGGGAAATCGTTACAAAGAAATGCCGTTCAATAAAGTGTTCCAGCGTCCCTTAATTCAATTTCAGTTGGAACCTTTTTGAAACTAAACAACATTGTTAACCAGGTGTTCCAGTTGGATTTTAATAGCTTTTGGTGTGTTTTCTGTAGGATGAAAATGAAAGCTTTGTAACAATAAAAGAAAACTTAGTGTTCATACCTCGTGGATTTAAAGCAGGGGAGGGCAAATGTTTTCTGCAAAAGGCCAGATAGTAAATCTTTTCAGATTTGCAGACCACATACATTCTCTGTCACAACTACTTAACTCTGGCATTGGATCCTGAAATCAGCCATAGACAGTACATAAACAAGTGGGTATGCCTGTATTCTATTAACACTTTATTTACAAAAACAGGCAAATTGCCAATCCTTGATTTATAAAACATAGACTACAAGTACTCCAGAGAAAAATAATTCTGTTTTTCATATAGAAGCTGAAGACTGAGCCAGGAGTGGAAATTCTACATCTTGGAACCATTAATTGTGTCATCATCATGGACCATTTCTGTACCTGTGTTAATTCACATGAATGTTGTGAAGATAACAAGTAAATACCACTTACCTTTCTTTTCTGTTACTTCATCCTTTGAGCCTGGGGCTTACTATAATCAAGAGAATTATGTGTCTGCTATTAAATAATTGAAATCACGAAATCATTAAAAATGTCAATCCTTTCCACAAAGAATATCCTTTGGGCCAAAATAATAAAAATGCCCTAAAATTCCATGGTAGAAAGTTTATCAAAGAAAAAAATACCATTATTACTGGAAAGAAAGCCCACGGATTGACAATGGTAAGGATTCTTTTCCTATTTCCAATGGAGAGATATAGGACAAAGATTTACTCAGAGTCAAGTATATGAAAGAACTGGCACGAAATCTAGCTTCGTGCCCGATAACATTAAACTTATCTAAGTCAAAACCATTGTTCATCTTATTGTGTTCCTGAGAAAGATGACAAAATCCAATTTTCTGATTTGGTCAACAGCTTACCTAGAATGGGCCCATCCTTATGGCCATTTCTCCTCAATATCAATGTTTCTTGTCCTTTTTTGAGACACGCACATTTTCTTGTTCCTCGGCAGATCTGTAAGACCAAGTGGTCGCATTCAGGGCAATGAAATATGGACAAAAGTGAGATTTCTAAGATTGGTTTTAAAAACTTCTGCAGAAATTTCCGTGCTCTTTTTTCTTAGTATTATTAACTGACCACACAGAGAGGATAGAGAAAGTGACTGTAACATAAAATTACACAAGTAAGGGGACTACATGCTGGAAATAAAATTGAGAGGAGAGTGTGGAGATTTATCATAGCCCCCTATGCCACACATGAACTGCCACCCCCATTATCAATGCCCCCTAGTAGATCGGTACATTTGTCATAACTGATGAATCTACACTGACACATCATTATCACCCAGAGTCCACAGTTGACAGTAAGGGCTCATTCTTGGTGTTGTATGGTTCTATGGATTTGGACCAATATGTAATGAAATTTATCTACAATTTTATTACCACATGGAGAATGATCCTTGCCCTAAAAGTCCTATGCATTCTGCCTATTCATTATCTTCCCCAATCCTCTGGAAACCACTGATGTTTTTACTGTCTCAATAGTGTTGTTGTTGTTTCTTTTTTTTCCAGAATGTCTTCTAGTTGGAATTGTACAGTATGTAGTATTCTCAGATTGGCTTGTTTACTTAGTAATATGCGTTTAAGTTTCCTCTATGTCTTTTCATGACTTGACAGTTCATTCATATCTAGCAATAATAGTATTCCATCCCTTGTATGTACCACAGTTCCCATTCATCTTCGGAAGGACATCTTCATCGCCTCCAAGCTTTGGCAATGATGAATAAAGCTGCTATAAATATTCAAAGAGAGAGAGAGAGAAAGGAAGAGAGAGACCTCTTGGTGGAAATGAGTTTAAAAGGAGAGGTTGTAATGCCTTAAAATAAATAAATATTTAGTGTTCAAACATATACCTTTCCTGGTTCTGCTTTAGTATGACATAAGATACTTTTGTAATAATTGGACTATATGTATATACATGGTGCATTACAAAAGCTTTGAGATACACAAAAATCAAGAAATATAAAATCTGGGTGGGTGGAAACAGAGTTGAAACTTGCACAGGTATATCACACAGGGCGTTGTCGACTGTGTTTCTTGGAAGTGAAATAATAGGCCACAAAACAGTCTGTCTCAAAACTTTTGTAGTGACCTACATTTATGTATACTTATATGTACACATATGTGTATATTGGATGTGTTCATATATAAATTTCCCAGATATCTCTTTAGAGCAAGCTTCAAATTATAGACCAGAAAACAGACACCAACTTCCCTTAATTATCGTTTCATATAATGTTTAAATATAAACTGTTCAATGCTGCTAACAGAGTATTTTTGTGAAGGTAGACCATAGTAAAAATTTAGTCTTTTGTTAATAATCGTTCCTCTTCTTAAATACCACTGTATATGACAAAGTCTTTTTATCTTTTAATATAGTAGAACCCCTATAAATTGATCACTTATGGGACTATAAGAGACTAGTCAACTTATGAAGCTGGTCAACATAAGGAACTAGGCCAACTGTATTGAAATATACATGTGGTGCATGTCCAGACTATGAAAATTAGGTCAACTTAAGGAGGTGATCAATGTAGGGAGGTGGTCAACTATGGAGTTCTATTGTAGTTGCTATGAGAAATGTAGACACAAAAAACTTGCTTTATTGTATTTCATAAAACAATGTTTTCCCTTTGCATTGTACATTAATTTAAAAAATGATGGTTCTGAAAAAATGGATTAACTGAAAAAGCTTGAGTTAAAAAACAAATAATAGGTCAAGGGTGGTGGCTCATGCCTGTAATCTTAGCACTCTGGGAGGCCAAGGTGGGTGGATTGCCCTGAGCTCAGAGGTTCAAGACCAGCCTGAGCCAGAGTGAGACCCCATCTCTACAAAAAAAAAAAAAAAAAAGGCACTGTGGCAGGCGCCCGTAGTCCCAGCTACTTTGGAGGCTGTGGCAAGAGAATCACTTAAGCCCAGGAGTTGGAGGTTGCTGTGAGCTGTGATGCCAAGGCACTCTACCAAGGGCCACAAAGTAAGACTCTGTCTCAATAAAAAGGTAAATAAATAAATAAAAGGAAAATTAAAAAAACCCTTTAAACTAAGAAAATTAAAAGCTAATTGAAAGCAAAATTCCCCAAATCCCCCCAAATAATGCAATCACATTTTGAAATCTGATTTAAAATTTGTGACAATCAATTGTTTCACTTTGATAGATCTTGCTGTAATATAAAAAAGAGAAAAATGAAAAAAGAGTCAGTCATAACTTAAGTTACAATTTTTTTATGATAATAAATTCCTAATTTATATTTTTAACTCTAGTAAAAGCATACTCTTTTACCTGGTATACTTAAAATTATTTTATATTGATCCTATACAAATTATGCTTAATAACCAATTTCAAAAATTAAACTTCAATGAAAGAGATAAATCACATTAACAATTCAGGGAAAAAAGGTCAAGCTCTTATTTTAGTGCACCCGGGGCTTAAGCTATAATCGTAATTTTTATTAGGGTATGCAAAAGTACCATGAAATTACAGGTAAAATACCTGCTGAATAACTGGAATGATACAGCAAATGCTTTGAGACTTGCACTAATGAAATCGTTCATTGAGGAGACTTCTTATGTTATTAATAAATTAATTAATGATTTTATTTTATTTTTCATTTTATCTTTTTTTTGGCCGGGGCTGGGTTTGAACCCACCACCTCCAGCATATGGGGCCGGCGCCCTACTCCTTTGAGCCACAGGCGCCTCCCATAGTAAATTAATTTAGAGTTCCATGGGACAAGTTGCAAAAAGGGAAACCGATGCATCTCATTACCAATTATAAGATGCATAAAGTCCACTACAATGTGCCTACATCTTTTAAACAGTAAATAAGCTTTCAATATGATGAAAGAATTAATGATAATTGTAAAACAACAGAAATGACAAAATGGTGAAAATGAGAATTGTCATACCCAGTAGTATAAAGTCAGTGACGTATGCTTGGATGACAAAAGAATAACGTAAAACTGATATACACCTACTTCATGCCTGGGACTTGTTAACATAGCATGGATTCTAAACCTATTTATTATATTATTTTACTTGATGTATTTATATTTTTAGAATCAAGAGACTGTCTTCTAACTATACATATGCAGTCCTAATCAAATTTGTGTTTCAGTGGTTTTAATATTCATTTCCTGTCTATTATGGATTGAACATTTGTGTCCATGCCAGAATTCGTATGTTAAAGCCCTAACCTATTACATGGCTATATTTGGACAGAGGACCTTTATGAAAATAATTAAAATTAAATGAGGTTATAAGTTAGGCTCCACCCTAATTTGATAGGATTACTGTCCTTAGGTGTCTTATAAGAAGAGATACCGGAGAGTGCTGCTGAGCTCATGTGCTGGCACTTGAGCATGCTCAATCTCTTCTCCCTCTCTCTTCCTCCCTCCCTCTCTCTCTCTCCCCAAGTACCCACTTAGAAAAGGTTATCTGAGGACACAGAGATAATGCGGCCATCTGCAAACCGGGAAGAAAGTCTTCACCAGAAACTAGCACCTTGAACTTGGGAGTTCTAGCCTCCAGAATTTCAACAAAATAAATTTCTCTTGTTTAAGCCACCCAGTTTCTGATATTTTGTTTTATCAGCCCAAGTGAACTAATACCCTGTCTTTGGAATCCAAAATTTCATTCCTGAGTCTGCTATTTTGACGCTATTCTCAATGTTAGAGTAGTTCTGTCAGGAAGAGTGTTCTGATAATAGATGCTTGGGCCTCCACATACTGAAAGATAATTTTGTGTGTGTTAACAGGTTAACATACGGTGAATTCTGATCTGTTTATAAGCAAAAATAGTCAGTATCGGCCTGGGGAAAGATTTTATGAAAAAGTCTCCATTGGCAATTGCAACAATAATAAAAATAAATAAATGGCACTTAATTTAGCTAAAACGCTTCTGCACAGCTAAGAACACAACAATCAAAGCAAACAGACAACCTTCAGAATGGGAAAAGATACTTGCATGTTATGAATCTGACAAGGAGAAGGTAACCAGAATCTTCAGAGAACTCAAACTAAACAACAAAAAAGAGAAAACAACCCCATTTATCAGGGGGCAAGAGATATGAACAGAACCTTCTCTGAAGAAGGCAGACGGATGGCTAAGAAACACATGAAAAAAGGCTCATCCTCCCTAATTATCAGACAAATGCAAATTAAAACCATTTGATCCTGCGATCCCATCACTACATATGTACCGAGAAGGAAAAGTAACCACTTTGCCATAAGGACACATGCACCAGAATGTTTATCACAGCTCACTTCACAACTGCCAAGCTGTGGAATCAACCCAAGGGCCCATTATTAATCATGAATGGATTAATAAACCGTTGTATATGTACACCATGGAATATTATACAACTGTAAAAGATGGAGACTTTACATCTTTTGTATTAACCTGGATGGAGTTGGAGAAAATTCTGCTTAGTAAAGTATCACAAGAATAAAAAAGCAAGTATCCAACATACTTAATACTGATATGAAACCCGTAGACCAATCAATACACACCCACTGAGGAGAAAAACACAATTAGACTCAAGTTGGGAGCAGGAGAGAGGAGGAAGGGGAGGGATGGGAAGGAGGGAGGGGGACTGGTGTGCCCTCACCTAACAGGCACAATGTAAGGGCATACGGCACACCTCCTGGGTGAGGGGCACAGCTACACCTTGAACTTTACCTAACAAAGGCAAACAGTGTCAGCTAATCATCGGTATCCCCATACTAAACTGAAATTTAAAACAAGGAAATTCAAAAACAGTGAGAATATACATTGGTGGTAGTCAATTTTTAATAACTTTGCCAGGGAGAATTCGTGCGTCTTCTCAGATTGCACGTCTTTACTGATGTTGTTTTTCTTGCCATCACAGATTGCTCCTTAAATCATTCACTTTTGCTTATGCAAGTTAAAGAGTCCCAATCATCAATTTGTTTGGTTCCATTCTCTCTTCTCACCATCTGTAATACCTTTTTCCGGCATTACAGTTTTCTTCACTTCCTCTGTATTTTGGAAGGGTTTCTCACATTTGCTTTCTATATTTTGCAACTGCAGAGTTAGAAGCAAAACTCACCATGCCAGTTCTTTTCTGTTTAGGTTAAGACATTTGGGGAATTTTTAACAACTTGTATCAATTTTGTCCCCGTTTGGCCTTGACTAATATTTTACCTCTTTTTGATATTGCTACTGTTGCCTTCTCCTCCTTCTTATCATACAATGTCTGATATATAATTGTCTCTGAATTGTCAGTCTTTACCATCATTGTAGCTTATGTGTATCTCTGTAAATACAATATACCTGAGTTTGCTTGTTGAATAACGAAGTGATAATCTATATTTTAGAAAGACAAATTACCTTATACATACTCAGAGTAACCACTGATACATTTAGACACATTTTTGCCATCCTTTTCCACATGATTTCTTAATCCTCTCTTTTAGCTTCTTTCCTGCCATTCATTGATTCACTCAAGTGTTATTTTTATTCCATTTATTTCTCTTTACTTTTTGTACAGCTTCACATGAATACGCCTAAGGTTTAGTAAGTACTTCATTTTATCTAATGAAATATTTCATTATAGAAATAACTACACAAAAATCATACAAAATCTCCAAGTTCCATCCACCAAGTTCAGAAAGAGAACACTGCAATATACTTAAAAGTTCTCTTATACATTTCCCTTATCGGAATCTCCTTTGTTTTGCCAGAGGCAATATCTTTGCTAACATTAGTGGTCATCTTCCTATTATTTTATACCTTAACAGAATAAACATGCATTTATTTAAGACACTTCTTCATTTTGCTATTTGAAACATAATAAAAATACTGTATGACAGGCATAGGTTTCCAGCGTCATTTCTTCACTTTAAGACTTCTAAATTGCCCCCATGTTTTTCTGAACACAAACCTCATGAGCCTCCTTGGATTCGCTCTACTTCCTCCTTCCTTCCAATTGCACCTCCAGTTATTCTGACCACACCACCTCCGGCTGTGGCCAATCAGTCATGTGCCTTTGTTCGTTAGACTCTCCCACATGACTCCTATCTCTCGTCCAGGCAGAATAACCCAAACGCCAAAGTTTGTGGGTCTCTTACACACTTCCAGAAGGCATAGTCTCAAGGCAAAGGTTGAGTGAGAGAAGAAGTGAAAACACGTAAGTGCCTTTTGAAGACTCTGCTTGAGTCATTTGCTAAGCAAGTCATATAGAGCACCGCAAGGGTCTATGGAAAGAGCAAGGCTGTAAGAAAGTGAAAAGAATTAGGGCCATTATTGCAATTGATCTGTGAATATTAATTCCTGAAAACCTGGGCATTACTGAATCTGTTTCTTAAAGCACAACTAGAGGTTATCTATGGTGATAAGATTAACTGAAACTGGACAATGCACTGTAAGAGAAAGAATGAAAGGACACCAGTTAATGTTACGGCTTTAGTGGTTTTTATTAGTCACCGCTTTTAACAGATACGGTTTTTGAGAGCTGGATGTTGAGACGATTGATAATAAGAGTCTGAAGAAGAAATATTGTGAAGGTGGGTCCTATAAAATAAAGATCACATAACTTAGTAACTGTTTCTGTAAACTCACAAGAAAATGGGTTTTGTGCTTTTTGTGACTCTGTTGAATTAATAAATTCTGAGTTGCACAGATAGGTCAACATACATTTTGGGAATCTTATTGAAAGAAAATATCTTTGAAAATTTTATTAGCTTATCCATAGGAGATTTAATGTATATGCACTGAATACATATTCATATTATAGCCATAACTCAGTGACACCCGAAAGTGTTTACTCAAGGTTTATGTTCTAGCTGTATAAACCGATGATTCTAAATGCTTTCGAAAAACTTTCCTTGAACTTAACCTTGAATAAAGACGTATGTCAAAAAAAAACTCGCAGATATTCAAAAGCTAAGACCTAGCCCTGAAAGAGAATTTTAAGTTAATCATAAATTGCTGTAAGTGTAACGAGAAATTATTGGGTTAAATGAACCAATAATTTTGACTTTTTCTCCCTGCGTCTGTGCCATTTGAGGGAAAATGATGAAATTGTCATCATCATTCCCATTCTTGTTTCTTCTTAGTTGATGCCACACATTGAGAAGTGACCTAATTCTTACCAGAAGGAGGAGCAGGTCACATAAACTGAGCCAATCTGGGGGTGGGGTAGGGGACTGATAAGTCAAATTAAAAATTCCAACAAAGTAGAAGTAACATTATGGTACAATTAACAAGCTTCTAGGCAAAGAGGCCGTCAGCCTAAAGACAACGTGCTAGAAAAATTTAATATACACTCTCTTTATAATAAATAAATATGATGTTATGCTAACTTTACCAATAGAAATAAAAATAACTACTATTTCTAGACCCCTGACTATATGCCAGGCACCTGCCAAGTGCATTACTTCCTGAGGTCTGCCTTGTTGTCTCTGGATCATGGAAGAACAAACTGAGACCCAGAGAAGATAATGTTCATAGTCACACATGCGGGAGAGAATTCAGGATTACACACAGGTTTGCAGAACTTTAGGTTTCTTGGTCTTTGTCACTCAAGATGTTACCTCGTAGGAAGACTTGGTTACTAGACAGGCGACCAAGAAAATTGGCCTCAAGCAAAAGAAAACCTAAACAAATACATAATTAGGAGAATTTGGATGCAGAGTTTATCACAGGAACCTATGTTACTACTGGAACTCACATTCGGAGTAGGACAAGTCGTACAAATATTGGCATGCTGAGTCCCGTATTACCAGGAAAGACCAGACACATTCAAATACTTAAATTTATTTTGCTTGTTTTGCTGTTTTTTTCCGTTTGTTTGTTTTAGTTCAGAACTGGTTTCATGGTTTATTATTTCCAGCCTCATTGATTTTTTTTAAGCTTCAAAATATTGAGAGGATAAAAATGTTTTTGTTACATGGATCTACTGTGTAATGCTAAAATAAGGGGGTTTAATGTGCATATCACCACGACGGTGTTCATTGTACCGTACAGGTAAGATTTATCCTTCACCTCCTCCCATGCACCATCTTCTTAGGTTCCAATGTCCTTTACCTCTTTTTGTGCCAGCACATTCCTCTCATTCAGTTCCCACTGATAACTGAGAACGTATGGTGTTTGTTTTTCCATTCCTGAGATACTTCACTTAGGAAAATGGTCTCCACTCCCATCTAAGTTGCTGTGGATGGCATCATTTCATTCATTTTTTACGGCTGAATAGTACTCCGTGGTATATGAGGGATGTCTGGAAAGTATCCAGCCACATATGTTTCTATTTTTCATGGCTGGGTACTTTCCAGACAGTCCTCATATGTACAGCACGTTTTCCTTACCGCTCATGAATTGTTGGGAACTTAAATTGATACCATATCTTGGCGATTGTGAATTATGCAGTGTTAAACATTTGAGTGCAGGTGTCTTGTTGATAGAATGATTTATCTTCCTTTGGGTAAATCCCCAGCAGTGAGATTGAGAAGTCAAATGGTACATCTACTTTTTGCTATTTGGGGAATCGCCATACTTTTTACCACAGAGAGGTTGTACTACTTTGCAGTCCCACCAATGATGTATAAATATTCGTTTTTCTCCCTGTAGCCATGCCAACACCTGTTCCTTTTTTGACCTTTTAATAATGACCATTCTGACAGATCTCATTTGTGGTTTTTTTTTTTAATTTGTTTTTCCCCCAGTGATTAGTGATACTAAACCTTTTTTCATATGTCTGATGGCCATTTGTCTATTTTCTTTTGAAAAATTCGTTTCTGTTCATTTATTTTACCCAATTTTTTTTTCTTTCAAATTAATATGAGGGTACAAATTTTTGACTACCTTGTTCTCACTTCCAAGGTAAAGCTCCAGTTGTAAAAGAACCCCTCACCCAGGGGGTGTGATATACACCCACATATTGTGCACATTGGGTGAGATCCCGCCAAATGCCCTCCCTCCTTCTGTCTAATTTTTTGATGGTGTCTTTTGTTACTTCTTCCTGTTTTGTTTGACTTCTTCACAGATTCTGGATATTAGCCCTTGGTCCAACGTGCAGTTTACAAATAGAAGGGGAGAAATCCAATTCTTGTAATTGCCAGTTTACTCTGGCGATTATTTCCTTTGCTGTACAGAAGCTTTTTGATTTAATTAAGTCCTATATATTTATTTTTGTACCTGCTGTATTTATTATTGGGGTCTTAGGCATAATTCTTTATATAGGGCTATGTCCAAAGGAGTTTTTTGCATTTTCTTCTGGAATTTGTTTTTAATCTGGTTTTTTGTTTTGTTTTGTTTTGTTTTTTCAGTTTTTGGCCGAGCTGGGTTTGAACCCACCACCTCCAGTATATGAGATATGGGGCTGGCGCCCTACTCCTTTGAGCCACAGGCGCTACCCTCTTCTGGAATTTTTAATGTTCCACGCCTCACATTTAAGTCTTTAATCCATCTTGAATGAAGTTTTGTATATGGAGAGACATACAGGGGCTGTTTCATTCTTCTGCACATGGCTATCCAATTTTCCCAGCACCATTTATTGAATAGGGTACCATCTCCCAACTATACATTTTTGTGTGTTTTGCTGAAAATCAGTTGGGCATTACTATATGGTTTATGATCTACTCACTTGTTTTTAAAATGGGTCAATAGATCAGTAGCCCTCTTTCACTGGTGTAGTTGTAAAAATCATGCAATTATTATAGCCAAATCCAATTACAATTATTCGTTTATTCAATCCTGTTAGCTTGCCTACTGTTAAAATGCACAATCAGGCCTTTCCTTCTGTCTAGCCCCTTAGTTGATAGACTCTAGACATTACATAAAGAGGGCTACATAAAAAATCTCAGGATACTTGCTTTCAGACCATTGGCTATAAGCAGAAGCAGAGTGGAGAATTTCTTCTTACTCTCTGACCAAAATACTGAGGACCTGAGGTGGGACTGCACTGCATATGAGGGCCAGTAACTGTGCCTGTGGGCTCATAAAATTTAGACTGAGTGAGAAATGGCCTAGCAAAATAGGACTCAGGGATACTTGGCTATTCCTCCACTCCTTCTTTCTTTCTTTTGCCAAGGAATTCTACATCCCTTTATGAATAATCTGCATCTTGGCCTCCTTGTTATGGCTAGTGTGGTACCTTAATGACTTAAGGTTTTAACCAATGCCCAACATTAAGCCACACAAATGAAATGATATGTGTGAAAACATAACGTATACAAACTCTGGGTAGCACATAATACACAGACAAGTATATTTGTTGTATAGTGATCGATAGGCACGTACGTAATAAATATAAATTGTTTTCCTTTTGAGTGGAATATTTTGCTAGCTATAAGGCTGGGTGAGGTGGCTCACACTTGTTGTAATCCCAGCACTCTAGGAGGCCAAGGTGGGTGGATTATCTGAGCCAGGGGTCCTCACACTTTTTAAACAGGCGGCCAGTTCACTGTCCCTCAGACTGTTGGAGGGCCAGACCGTGGGCCCTGGGACGAGTTGGCTGCTAAGCAGGACAGGCAGTGGTGGCAAAAACACCAGGCGGGCCAGATAAATGTCCTAGGTGGGCTGCAGGTGGCCCGCTGGCCGTAGTTTGAGGATGCCTGGTGAGCTCACGAGTTTGAGACCAGCCTGAGCTAGTGCGAGACCCTATCTCTAAAAATAGCTGGGCATTGTAGCAGGCACCTATAGTCCCAGCTACTCAGGAGGATGAGACAAGGGAAGCACTTGAGCCCAACAGTTCGAGATTGCTGTGAGCTATGATGCCACCCACTCTACCAGGGGCAACAAAGTGAGACTCTGTCTCAAAAAAAAAAAAGATATTTTGCTAGTTACTATTAGGGATATAATATTGGTCAAATAGGATAATGTTTTACCCTAGCATATAACCTAGTAAGGGAGAAGTCAACACTGCTAACTGTGTCATGGACTCATACATCCATCTTCATCTACCTCTGATCCATATGCATTAGGCAAAGATACTGGAGACATAAAGATAAAGAAGCCAATCTTATTTGCTCTATCTTGTAATTTTCCTCCATGTTCTTGCCCATTGTAATCAATAACTCTTAACTCTTGATAAATTTTCTTCAAACATCAGTTATAATTTTTATTATAATTATTAATTCACAAACCAGTCTTCATTTTGTTACAAAATGCCTTGCCCATGCTATGTTATAGACATAAGAATCAAGGACCTGGTACAGGGTCTTGTTAAATATGTATTATTCATATGTCCCTATTTAGAAGCAATGTTCTTATTTAAAGTGAGTTGTGAACCTTATTTTATAGCTGATTCTCTACCCCAGTAAAGGAGGGGGTCTAAACCTTCCATTTAGATTTTCCCACTATCATTTAAATTTTGGCATGATGGTACCTACTCACTGTCTCCATTTCATTTTCACCTATGCTTTTAAAAAAATAGTTATATTTCAGGGGTGGTGCCTGTGGCTCAAAGGCGTAGGGCACCGGCCCCATACGCCGGAGGTGGTGGGTTCAAACCCGGCCCCGGCCAAAAACGACAAAAAAAAAAAAAAAAAGAATAAATAAAATAAAATAAATTATATTTCCTTTCTTAGGTCTCATTGTACATATATAGATATATATTTACTGTTAGGTAAGCATCAAGGATACCAAGTAATCTCTGCAACCAAGAAATTCAATTCCTCACCTTTCCCCTCCTATCTCTTCTCCGTTCTAGCTTTTTAAGTATCGCCCAAAATATAAGATACTCTGTTTCTTTAACATAATTTTCTCCACCAGTAAAATAAGACATACTCTGAAAGAAGAAAAAATGTGGAGGTTCAGGAAGGTTACAAGTCAATATTCACTAACGTACCGTGTTGTACTGTCACAATTTACTGGGTACCAATTGGTCAAATTAGCTTAATTCTACAGCACAAATAGTAATAGTTTTGCAGTTTTGTTTATTGTTAAAAACCATGATCTCTTCTCTACCCCAGATTAACATGTGAGGCAGTTCCCTCAGCTTTTGTGTGAATAACATGAAATAATGATAATCACATTCGGTGTCTTCTAATCCTTTTCTGTTATTGAATAGTACTAACATTATAAATTCTTAATAGAACCTTAATCTCATATCCAACCTCAGGCTTCACACAAGATGGGTGACCCTGCACTAGGGAAGCAACAGGATCTTTTTTTCCCCACTCTTCCCCGACCGCTTCCCTTTGTTTGGGGCTGTTGGTCAGAAGTGGGGTGAGAAAGAATCAAAGGAAGAGGTACAGATGGTTTATATCACCTCTGGTTTCATAGTACTTTCCTGACCAAAGCTGATCGGTCTGGCCACTATTATGGAAAAGAACAGAACATTCCATCTTTTGCAGGACTTATTTGAGAATTCTTTGGAAATTCCTCCTATGGGATTCTTTAGAAGACATATTTCCTTTTCATGGACTCTACACATTTAGCTTATTTTGTGACCCCTCTGACTACGTGCTTCTTGGTTTTGTATTGCCGGCTCCCTTCATTCCATGAAACAGCTCTCTTGGAAACAAAAGTTTCTATAAAAGGAGAGGAAAGCACACTAACTCAGAGATTTTATGGTACTGTTTTGGTTAGGTAATGATGATGTATTAAATATAATATATTAATGGAATGAAGATGATTTATGTTACAGTGAAATCCACACCAAACATCCACTAATCATGTGAATAATCACGTGTAAACAGTTTCTCAGTGGCGCTCCAGGCACCTTTTATCAGAAGAATCTCACTTGGAATTGGTGCATCTGTTGCCTTTTCACTGCTTCGTTATTAAATGATACTACTGTCCTGAAATCACTGTCTTCTTTCCATAAAGCTCTATTTCTGGGTGCAATGAACAGGCTAATGCAAGATCAGCAGATTAGCAGGATGCTAGAGCTGAGTCAGTTACTAGACTGTTAAGACCATCACTGCTCCCATCAGCACACACATTCTGCACACTTCTAAACTACATGCGAATCAAAAATTAAACCAAGAGTTTGACCGCGTATTAAAAATATATACCTAACTGTAATTTATGTGAAATGTGTGAATAAAGTAATAAATGCATTAATGTATGCACACAGAATTCTCCACTGGAGATTGGAAACATGTATCAACATAGAGATCACAATAAATCATAGTTTGAAAATGAGAGCAAGCGTTCTTATGTCTTTTCTTTGTACTCTATCAACAATTTATATAACATTTCTTTTGAGAAAGTATAGCCTCCAATGCCTAATTACCCTCTGTGGTAGTTAAACACTGGTTCATCTATAATCACGGGACATTTTCAAGGGTGGGGGTTAATGCTAGGGATTTGATGGCTGTAGAGTTTGAAAGAGATGACAAAAATAGATGACTAAGGTTCTAGTAAAAAGAAGGAACAATTATGTAGCGCCCAATAAATTTCCTTTCGCAAATCTGAAAATAAGTAACCTTACCCAGCAAATGCGAGTAAGTCAAGAATGTTTTATTTCAAATCTACTGGGCTCTGGAAACTTAATTTCCAAAGTCAGATAAATGCAAATATAAAACAGAAAACATCTGTCTTTCATACTAGGGTTTTTTATGAAGTATCCTTTCATAATAAGGAGAATTATGAAATTGGCTTAGTTTTCTTTAGCCTGATACTCTCTTTCTGAGCTGACCCCCAAACTCCACATGTTCCCCCTTTCCCTCACAATGGTTCCCTGCTTAGTTCTTTCATGCTTTACAAAATTTCTCCCATTAGGGAAAGAATGGTATGATAAATAGATTCACACACACACAGTAAGTTATTATAGATCCTTGCTTCTCAAAGTATGCTCCACAGGGCAGAGAAATTAGTACACCATACCTACCAAGTTAGAATGTGTGCATTTTCATAAGCTCCCTAAGTACTCTGTCCACATCTTAATGAGACAAGCAGGAGATTTATATGCACATTAAAGTTTTAGAAACATTGGTGGAGACTTGGCTGTTTTTCAGAGCAGTGGTTCTCAAACTGTAATCCCCTGGGCTCGCAGTGTCCATATCAGCTGCACCTAAAAACTTTTTAGAAATGTAAATTATCTGGCCTCACCCTAAACTCACTGATCAGATACTCTGTGTGTGGGGCTCAGCCTTCTGTGTTTTAACAAGCACTTTGGGGGATTCGGATGCATGAAAAAATTAAAGGACAACTGTTCCAGAGCAACCATATAAAGAATTGCTAATTTCAGAATGAAAGAGCTCAGTACACCATAAAAAGTGACAAGGGGTGGCAGTTTTATCCCATAGAGCCTCCTGGCTGTACTCCAACTTGCATAATTCTGAAATTCAAGAATTTTCCAAACATGCACTATGTGTACTTTTAAAACCCCTTGATACCAATTGGTTTAATTCAAGAATTCTGCTCCATTACTTTAGGTATTTTAAGCTGTGAAATTTCACACCATCCAGACTTCAGGTTGTATTGTAATTTTAATTAGCTGCCTATAATATGGAGAAGATCGTTGACTTACGGGAATTGCTTTGGTAACTTAAAACCTTCTGCAAAATTGAACTTTGTGTCTGCTATTTTTCTCCCTGAACTCATTGCCCATATGCCCCTTGTTTAAGTTTATTGACACCGTTTTTAAATCTAAACTGGTCTCTGGTTTCTGTTGAGAATTGTTTTTCTGTATGTCTGTCAATTAGCTGTTATTTCAGACCATAGCTTATGGCTAGCAAATATCACTGTAAATAAGTGTTTTTCATTGATTTTAAAATGCGTTTCAACTCAAGAAGCAGCAGTGATCAAAGCAGTTTAAATCCCAAAGTAAACGACAAGCATAAGAAAGTATGAATGCTTGTCCCGGGTAGTAACCACATCGTACAATGATGCCCTTTATATAGCGAAAGTAGTTACAGTATTTTTATTATTTTAAGATAGCCCCTCGTATTCTCCCAAGACTAAACAATGGGTTAAGGGAATGATTAGCAACAAGTGACTACACTGTTCAAATATCTTGCCTGGGGTTATTTGAAGCCCTTTCTCAGTAGTAAGAGAACATTGTTCTTTGCCGAAACACTTCTCTAATAGAATGACTCAGTTTATTTCATGTGATGGCATTAACTTAGTGACTTTTACTTTCACCAATGCTTATTTTGGTTCAAATCATGAAATCCTTGTACGTGATACATGGGAGTTAAGAAGTTCGTCTTGATGCCCAGGATAATTGGAGTGATCACTGCTTTGGCAGATTCACAAAAGCATTAAGCATATTCAATCTCACTAACCCATAATAACAGCCTATTAGTTATGACACATTTGCTGTCTTTAACAGGGGAGCACATTAGTTTAAGTGCTGCAGACTTACAGCTCTACATGTGCCCTGAAGATGTGTCAAGACTTTCCTGCAAACTGTCCAAACTAAGTGAGAATCATACACAGCATTCCTCTGGGAATGTTTCTGCGTCATCTTAAAAATGATTTTTGGCACCTTCTCAGACTGCAGCACCAACACCTTCTTGCTGAGGTTGGAATTAATGGATGCAAACAGATAACAGCTATTAATATCCTTTCACAACATCGAAGGGAAGAGAATCATTAAGCCAAGCAAGAATCTTACCTTTGAAGAAACTTTTTTTAGAGTAAAAGTATTGACTGAATTGAGGCATTTACTGGAAATTAAAGGCTAAGAGCAATTCCATTCTATCAGATCGGGGAAATGAAGTCAGTTTACCTCTCTGGCGTGTGGTAATGGCTATCATCACCTAAGAACTGTTCACCTTGTAAATAAGTTAAAGTGCAAACATAACGCTAAAGAATGTTTAGCTCAGTCACAATTTAGGAATAGACAGTTAGGGGGTTTGTACTATATTGCAAATATAAATTAAACTTAGTGAGGACCTACTCAAACTATGCATCCATTTTATTTCATTAGTAGACTAAAGTCTTGCGTTTTAGACATTAATAGACATAACAACACTGGCACTTATGCTTCCATTTTGTATTTTTCAACTTTTGACTGAAGTACAGCATACCTACCATAAGATGAAAGTAAACGTATAGAACTCATTTAATTTTTTCTAACTGAGTACAGCATTCGGAGCAAGAAACAATAGCCAGTTTTCCCCCTTCGAATTTCCTACCACCCCTCCACAATCAAAAATAACTATTTATCCTATCTTCTGAGAACAGGGAGTCTCACTTTATCTTATGCTGTATAAACAAAGCAATGTTTAAATAGAAAATCAAAGCAAATGATCAAACAAATTAAGCTTTCTTTGCACACCATGTTCCTGTCCACCAGTAGCAGTATCTTTATGCTTTGTTTTGGGATCTGGCATAGCTGCTAAAATGTAGCAGATATAAATGTCCACGCATCTTCTACTCCAACAGTTCTTAAAGAGTCATCCAGAGACACCGGGGAGATGCATAAGAAAGTTCCAAGAGGTCCACAAGGTAAAAATGATTCATATTTTCATAATAATGCTAAACTCTTATTCGTGTTGTCTACTCATGCTTTCATGTACGTATACTGGAGTTTTCCAGAGGCTTCAAGATATGTGCGATCATAGCGTATTGAATGCAGAAACAAATATTAGAATCTAGTTGTCTTCTATGAAGCCGGGTTTGAAAGAGACTTACAAAAATGTAAAGCAATGCCATTTTCTTTTTCACAATGTTTTTCTTTGGGAAATATAGGTTTCGTTATAGTGTGTTACTTAATGTCAACATGTAATGAACTTATTATTGTTTCTTTCAATGATTAATAATGAAAAGGTTCATTTGCCTACTCTCACAAGAAACCTGTACGTTAGCATACATCCGATCCCCAATTTATGTTTGAAGAACATCCATGAAGACTAAGGAAACATGGGGACAAAATATAACGAGGGATCATGAACTGGATTTTGGAACAGAAAAGGACCATTACTGGGAAGCCGGGGAGATTTTGAATAAAGTGTAGAGTAGATAATATTGTATTGGTGTTAATGTCTTAGTGCTGATAAATGTACCGTGTTTACGTACAGCGTTAACATTAGAGAAAGCTGGATAAAAGGTAGCCAAGAAAGAACTGTCTTCACTACTTTTTGCATCTTTTCCATAAATTTACATTTGCTTTTCTAAACAAAAAGTTTTTTTAAATGTCCTTATTATCCCACAGCTAACAAGTGGCAGAACTCCTTGGGACAGCCAGAGAGCAAAGCCACGGAAGCTCAAGTTAGTATGTAGTGTTTGGAGACTGTGATCACATAGGTTGGTCAAATGCAAACAGCAGAATTGGTTCTTCTCACTTTTGGCTCCACATAGCTCCTTTTATCTGCATCCATCCTTATAGGAATTGGATTCGTCCATTAAAACTGTTTCCATTGAGTTTTCAACAAAGAAATACTGTGTATTTCCAATGTGTCAGAGCTGTGAAGGCAATAAAAACAAAGGAGACAGTATGTATACTTAGGTAAACCAGTAGGCTACACAGACATGTAAGCAATATGGCAGCATTAAAAATGCTCTGGGAAACATTTCCAGGAGCTTCATATCATGGGTTTATGGTATTCTGACTTATAATCACATACCTTGACTGAAAAATCAAAATTGAAAATGGTAATCATTAGCTAGGCACTGTGATATGCACCTGTAGTTCCAGCCACCTAGGAGGTGGAGGCACAAGAGGGTCATGTGAGCCTTGGATCCCAAGTCCAGCCTAGGCAACACAGTGAGACCCCATCTCTTACAAAAAATAATAATGGTAGATTTTTCAAACTTTAAATTTTAAAAAGTATTCTATATTTAGAGCTATAGCTCACCACCTTTATCTTTGTCTCCATCTATGAAGCACTCTTGATAATTTTTGTGAAGTCAATAATTCACCTTGCTTAATAGATGATGGGAATAATCTTAAAGTATCGTCTATGGAACAAATACTTCAACATACTTTAAATATGTAATGCCAGAGTCTGTTGTCTTAATGACTATGCTATTTTTGTGTAATAATAGAAAATTAGAAACTGGCATTCCAATCAACATGAAAATTATTCAGTAGACTGTGTCACATATAGTCTATAAAATAATCTGTGGCAATTAAGAATGTTTCTAACATATAAGTATAAAAAATAGAAGTTGGAGAATGGCATGTAGTGTGAGCTTCTAATATGCTCCCACAAAGGTATCTTGCTCCAGTCCCCTGAATCTGTGAATGTGATGAAATCCCACTTCTGCAGTGGTGTTATGCCATGTGCCACAGTTAACTTTAAGATGGAGAGTTCATCCACAAATTCCTTAAGTGCCTAGGAGCTATTCACTTGAGAACTTTGTCCACCTGATGACAATAGAAGTTAAAGATATTCAGAGCATGAGAAGACCTCAACAGGATCATTGCTGAGTTATAGGAGGAAGGACCCCATGATATGGAACACAGGCAGCCCTTTAGTGCTGAGAATGATCTGTGGCCTATGCCAGCAAGTAAACAAGGACCTCAGTCTTACAACTGTAAGTCTCAAAAAATAGACAAGTAATATTTATAAATAAAAGTAAAAGATAATTTCAAAAAACAGATCATGCCAAATCTTATAGACAATAGAAAAAGAAGAAATACTTCAAAATCATTCTACTCCATCAGGATACACGTGATATTAAAATTGGAGAAAATATATTCTTATAAAGGGGAAATTACAAACACATTTCACTTGTAAATGAGGATACAATATCCTAAACAACATATTAACAAGTTGAATTAAAAATTAATGTTCAAGTAATGTGCTTTGGTCAAAATTAAATCCAATTTATGTGAGAATTAGTCACTATTTTCTTTTCTTTTCTAGAATTCAAATAAAGAATTTGTCATTCTTTATTAAGGGAGCAATATAAAACTAATATAGAACCTATCTATGTATAATGCACAGAAAGATAATTTTGTTACGTACAAAAATAATAGAAGTGGTTACTTTGAATTAGAAAAGGATTGCAAAGGAGGAAAGGAAAATTATTTTTATTGATGTACTTCTGTATTCAAATCTTTGGCACAATGAGAACAGGCTCATAAATTAACTTAGTATTTAACAAAGTGGTTTTAAAGCATAATGCCAAGTGGGGAGACGTAGCTTTAAAGCAGAACAGAGTTCTCCCATTTATTCCGTATTCTCCATATATTTTATATGACTAGATTTTATATGACAGATATTTATGCTTATTATGGGTCAAGCAGTGTTAGGCCCTGAGTATAGAATAGCGAATGAGATATTATCCCTGGCCTGATGGAGGTCAGAATCTGGTGAAGGATAAATAGCGAAGTCAAATGTGTTAAGTTGTATTTGTTAAAGAGGTAAGTGAAAAGTACAAGGCACAAGGAAAGGTCACTTCCAGAGCCAGGACCGGAGAACCTTATCAAAGGAGGATGCAAGAAATACAATGTAAGGACTGCTAAAAAAGTTGAACTTATTCTGAACTTGACAGTGGGAAGGTTTTGTAATATTAAAAGGAACGACAACAGAATATTACAGTTTGGAAACACTACTCTGGCTGCCACATGGAGAACGGACTGGGGGAGGGATTGGAAGTCCTGTGATTGGTTGTTAATGACATATTTCTTGTACAGGTATTTCCATGCCTTCATCTGCATAGTTTTATATTTCACATTTCAAAAGCTGCAACGCCATCTAAAATAAAACAGCTGAAGTAGGAATGAGGTGCCAATTGTCAGAGATCTTCGAGAGGTGCTAGCAACAATCTGTACTAACCTTGGTGTGGGAGTAAGAAAGCGGGCGTGAGATCCTCCTTAGCGTAGTGAGGAGGTGAGTGAAAAAGAACAGAGCAGGCAGGAATGAAGCAGCAAGGAGGACGCCAAAGCTCCCGTGTCATTCACTGATGAGAAGATTCCGGAGGAAAAGCAGTTTGTCAGGGAGGAGACGGTGCTACCCATTCTGGACTTACTGGGTTTGAGGTAATTCTGCGGCATCCATTTGCTGATGCTGCATAGACCGCTTGCTTCTGGTGTTCAGGGGAGTAATGTGGACTTCCTTCCTATAAAGGCCTTTGATTGCCCATAACGGAATATGCGACTGACAGTGGCTTGTAAAACACAGGTTTGGGGTTTCTCTTAAATATAGGAACAATTCCAGAGGCAGGCAGCTTCAAGTCTTGTTTTACTTGCTCACCAATGCTGTCAAGATCGCTCCTCTGTTCCGGTTTCTGTTCTCCTAGAGAGGTTTCTCCTCTTAATGGAAAGGGGGCAGCCACAGATCCAAGCGCCATGTCTAAGTTCTAAGAATGAAAAGGGAAGAGACGGTCCCAACAAGTTTTCCTCTACTTTGACCCAAAAGCTTCCCAGAAGGTCGGCCTCCCCTTTCCCTGCCTTTCAAGTGGGAGGTGGCAAAGAATAAAGGAAATTGCCAGTAACTGGGTTAGTGAAGCAATAAAAACCAGCCTCCAAACTGTCAATGACGCTTTAATCTATGGCTCTAGGGCCAGGGAAAGTGTGTAGAGTCTTGGCAAGTGCTCCAAGAAAGTCCAATCATTTAAGGATTTGGTTGAGAAAATAAAGTCTACAAAGTAGACTTGTAAGTAATGGTCAGAGAATTAAGAAGAGAACTCTCAAAAACTGATGTCATGAGGATTAATGGAAAATTAAAAAATAAAGAAACAAGTACTTAATAGTTTTAAATCCTTCCTAGAAATCAAGTTTTTAAAAGCTGGAAAAGTTTCTGTCAAATTTCAACACTGATGACATAGAAAAAGTGGCTTTGGGCCAGGTGCGATGGCTCACACCCGTAATCCTAGCACTCTAGAAGGCCAAGGTGGGTGGATTGCTTGAGCTCAGGAGTTTGAGACCACCCTGAGCAAGAGAGACTCCATCCCTAAAAACTAGCTGGGCACTGTGGGGGACACCTGGAATCCCAGCTACTTGGGAGGCTGAGGCAAGAGGATCGCTTGAGCCCAAGAGTTGGAGGTTGCTGTGAGCTGTGACACCATGGCACTGTACTGAGGGTGACAAAGTAAGACTCTGTTTCAAAAAAAGAAGGAAAGAGAAGGGAAGGGACGGGAGGGGAAGGGAAGGAAAGGGAAGGGAGCTTCAGGTGACTTTGGAACGGCAGAAAGCAGATTACCGTGGGCTAAGGAATGAATGGGAGGTGAGGAACTGGGAATAGGAGGTGGAGCAAAAGCTTTTTTATTGTTTGCTCCATGGACATAAAGAAATGGGTAGGGTGGGAGCTGGCAGGGAGTGAGACTGAAGGATGTGATTTCAAGATGGAAGAGAAGTGAACATTTTTCAAACTTGCTGGGAGAGAAGACTCAGGTGGGAGTGGGCGACTGATGGAGTGAGGATTCTGAGGAAGAGGGACAACAGAGGTCAATGACAGTGAAAGACAGACAAGGGGAAAGACATTTTATGGCTGCGACGGGACCAGATGAGACGAGATGTATACGTACAGATGTGGGAAAATGCATAGGAGAGTTTCTTTTGAATGGCTTGTCTTTGTTAGGTAGGAGGTGACATCTGAAAATTAGAGGGTGGCTGGGAAGATATAAGACACATGGGAAGATATAAGACACATGAAGAAAAGGTTTGAAATAGCTTCTGTGGCAAAGAAGGAAGTGAGAAAGACAAAGTTGACCAGGGAAATACAAGATTTGCAGGTACTTTTGAGATCTCAGTTGAAGAGTACATTTATAAATTGGTAGGCATATCATTCTTGGGAGGTCTAGAATATTTTTCATTACCACCTAGTGGTCTAACTGTAAACTATCTTTGCAACCTAAGGCCTGCATAAAATGCGACTCCACCACCTTGCTTGATCTGCAAGACAGTATGCAAATCGTTCCATGTGAATGAAAATAATAAAGGCTCAATGTTGATATTGAATGCAGTAATCCCTGCAAGTAAGCTTTAATAATTTTGTATTCACCTACCTTTTCCCATTTACTATTAAGAATGTTATCATTATCTTAAAGCTAGAGCAGTTTGAATACCAGTATATTACTATATAGATTTTTTGTTTGTTTCTTTCTGTAGTCTAAGAACTCAGAAAAATCTCAAAACTTCATTTGCATAAGAAAATAGCCTTGCTGTTCAGGACTCTGTACTGCGTATAGTGTAACAGGTAGTTAGTCAGAAGCACACTTTTAACTATGATTAAATGTCACCTTATGCTCTGACTTAGTAACTAAACTACTGAGTAACAGTCAATTTCCTGCTAATTCTAAAAATCATTCATTCCATAAATCAGCATATTTGTTGTGCAAGTCAAATTTGACATGCATTATCTTAGGAGCTAGGAAAAAGAAGTGGAGAGTTTATGATTAAAATGAATGATAATGATAAATTATCTGGGGGAAATGAAATCAGTAAAAGGGTATTCATTTGTCCATTAATTAAGCAATCAGTTAGTACATTTGTTCCAGGCGTTCCACTAATTATTGAAAAGCCAGCCTGTGCTATAACTCAAGGTGATAGGAACCTAAGCAAATGCCTCTGCCTCCCCACCCCCCGACAATACCCATAGCAGACATCACTGACTGATTCCAAACCTTTTTCCCACTCATGCCAAACATGACCTCAACAAAACCCAGAAGGCCACCACTAGCCATTGAGCAGAATTTGGCGTCCAAGATACAAACTATCTTTCATCGCTTACATTGTGTGTTGCATATATGCCAAAATTTAACCTGAATATAAACGGGAAGAATATTACAGAGTTGAATTAAAATAATTTAGAGCTCTTATTTCAATCCAGAAATAGACATATTATGATTACAGCACAATAACCATGGCTGCATTAATGTATTACAATCGTCTTTTGTCTCCTGCTATGTAAGTCATAAGCTGAATGTGGCCATATTTTTCATCTTTTATATCCATTTCATATATTCACAAAAATGCAGAATGCAAGGTCATCAACGTGATTGATGCATAGTTTAAAATTTCCCAGAATATATTCTCTCTCACCATATATATATATATATATTTATGCAATGTATATGTGTGTGTGTGTGTGTATAATATATGTATATATATTTAAACAGATAAACAAAAATCTGGGAATATATATGCATCTTTGCAAATTACTGGAAATATTTCTCAGATGTGGATGTACTTACTGTATCTAAAATATATTGATCACTGAAACATTTTGTTCTGCATCAAGTAACTAATATAAGAGTTAATTGTTTCTTCTGCAGTGAGTTAAAAAATGTAACCTTCAACTTTCCACTAGGACTAGCAAGCCAGAAATACAAGTTTTGACAAACTGCACAGATTATTTGCCACAAAAATGGTCTTGAAAATAAGGAAATCTAGTGGGCATTTTAATGAAACGTGGCAGGTGGACTGCCTGAGCTCAGAGGTTTGACATCAGCCTGAGCCAGAGGGAGACCGTGTCTCTACTAAAAACAGAAAAAATAGCAGGGCACTGTGGTGGGCATCTGTAGTCCCAGCTATTCGGGAGGCTGAGGCAAGAGGATCCCTTGAGCCCCAGAGTTTGAGGATGCTGAGAGCTATGATGACACAACATTATACCCAGGTTGACTGACTCTGTCAGACTCTGTCTGAAAAATAAGATAAATATGACCTCAAATAAAAATGAATAGGGTGAAATATGTTATTCAGCAAATATATCTCATTAATCTCCAGATGTTATTTAGGTCACTACATATGAAATGTCCAATTTCAAATAAAAAATTTTGCTTATTGGCTTGGTGCCCATAGCACAGTACTTATAGCACCAGCTGAATATTTTTTTGATGAATATTTGGTTTGGGACTGTGTTTCAGTACATACACCAAGGCTGGCAGGTTTGAAACTGGCCCAGCCCAGCTAAACAACAAGGTCAAGAGCAATCAAAAAATAGCCAGGTGTTGTGGCAGGCGCCTGTAGTCCCAGCTACTTGGGAGGCTGAGGCAAGAGAATGGCTTGAGCCCAAGAGTTTGAGGTGGCTGTGAGCTGTGATGCCACAGCACTCTACCGAGGGTGACATAATGAGACTCTATCTCAAAAAAAAAAAATTACTTATTATATCTCAAATAAGAAGCAGTACAATCAAAGTATGCACCTAATCTATCACCACAGTTCTGCCTCTTAATGGTAGCTTACGTAGGCCAGCACTGAGAAGCCTGGAAAGCAAGTGGCAATGAAATTGCAAGAGGTTTTCCACAGCTTGTTGAGAATGAAAACTTTTCCCTGAGAAGAAGTGGTCCTAAGTCTGGAGGTAGTGATAATCAGTTGGGGCAAACTCTGGTGAATACAGTGGATGACAGAGTTTCCACATCCAGCTTCTGTGGTTTGAGCAGCATTGTTCTTGTGACATATGGATCCGTGCTGATTAGCCGTCCCTATTAACCAATCTCAGCTGCTTAATCACAAGCATGCTCATCATGTCATCAAACTGGCTGCTGTTGTCGACAGACCAGGTTTCAGGAAGCTGTAGTGCAGGGGTCCTCAAACTTTTTAAACAGAGGGCCAGTTCACTGTCCCTCAGACTGTTGGAGGGCCAGACTACAGGCCCTGGGATGAGTCGGCTGCTAAGCAGGACAGGCAGTGGCGGCAAAAACACCCAGCGGGCCGAATAAATGTCCTAGGCGGGCTGCATGTGGCCCGCGGGCTATAGTTTGAGGACGCCTGCTGTAGTGGATAACACCAGCACTAGACCACTGAACTGAAATCATTAATTTTTTTTTGATGAACATTTGGTTTTGGACTGTGTTTCAGTACTTTCTCCAACCATCTGGCAGAATGCTTATGATTGTCAGCACTTCACTGGTTGCACAAAGTACCCTGGATCCTGTGGAGTCCGATTCCCTAAATGATCTATGACAGCAGGCCTTGGAAGTGAATAAACAATCTCTAGCTCTTGCTGTGGAAAGGAGAAAGACAAAAACTGAGTGTGTCTTGACTAACTCAAAAGCCTCTCCACGTCTTAGAACAAGTACCAGATGGATTTTTATTCAATATACAAAGCTAAATCTTGCAATTACTAAGATAAAACTTGAATATGTATTTATATAATTTGCATTTGGAGAAAAATTTTCAAAGTATTACACTAAAATAAAATACATATTTGCAGAAAAGTTTACACTAAATTATAATTAGAAATATTTTTGGCAAAAACTTGATATATCATAGGGTAAAAGACAAACGAAAAGTGAAAAAATATATATATTTTGTTATAGCAGGTATATATCTGTATTTGGAAGCTATACTGTATATAAAGCCTCTTGAGAATTAATGAAAAAAAGTATCAATTCCCCTGTAGAAAAAAACAAAAACTAGTATACTATACATTCCCTCAACATTACGTAAGTGTTCACTTTTTACCACATCCACATTTTTTTTTTTTGAGACAAGAGTCTCAAGCTGTCGCCCTGGGTAGAGTGCTGTGGTGTCATAGCTCACAGCAACCTCCAACTCTTGGATTCAAGCGATCCTCTTGACTCAGTTTTTTCCATTTTTAGTAGAGACGGGGTCTTATTTTTGCTCAGGCTGGTCTCGAACTCCTGAGCTCAAGCAATACACCTGCCTCAGCCTCCCAGAGTGCTGGGATTACAGGTGTAACCTGCCCACACCCACATTAACATCTACTGTGCTCTGACTTTCTAATAATGTCCATTGTAACAGGGGTAAGGTGATATCTCATTGTGAGCATTTTTTCATACATTTGTTGGCCATTTGTCTATCTTCTTTTGAAAAATTCTGTTCATGCCTTTCATCCACTTTTTGATTTTTTTTCCTTGCTGATTTGTTTGAGTTCTTTCTAGATTCTAGACACTAGTCGGTTCTTGGATGTATCGTTTATGAGTATTTTCTCCTATTCTGAAGGTTGTGTCTTTACTCTGTTGATTATTTCATTTGTTAGTATAACCTCTACGGAAAACACTGTGGAGAGTCCTCAGAGAACTTAATGTAGACCTGTTATTTGATTCAGCAATCCCACTACTGGGTATCTATCCAAAGAGAAAGAAGTCGTTTCATAAAAAAGACTTCTGGCTCACTGCCTGTTGCTCAGCGGCTAGGGCACCAGCCACATACACCAGGGCTGGCGGGTTCAAACCCAGCCAGGGCCTGCTAAACAACAATGACAACTACAACCAAAAAATAGCCGGGTGTTGTGGTGGGAACCTGTAGTCCCAGCTACTTGGGAGGCTGAGGCAGGAGAATCCCTTAAGCCCAGGAGTTGGAGGTTGCTGTGAGCTATGATGCCACAAGACTCTACCAGGGGACAATAAAGTGAGACTCTGTCTCAATAAATAAATAAATAAATGCTACTTTGTACCTGATACAATGCTAAGTAATGAGAATAACAGAGAATATCTGAAGCTGAAACTTAGTTTATTAGAAGCTAACAGAAAGTTTACAGTATACTGGAAATAATATTAATGGTCCATAAGTATCAAAAATAAATACAGCCTTACACTTGGCCAAAGAAATGCTAATGACAACAGCCGTAAAGTCTAATTTTCAACTGGTCAAATTGCCAATGATAAAGAAAACAGCCAACATTGACTTGAATGTGGGAAAATAGGCATCTTGTAATCTACTGACAATTTCTGGATACGATTTGTCAAAATATTTAAATTTATTTTCTAATTATATGTATGTGCTTATACCTAAATATCTCAAAATATATAACAGACACAGCGGTTCTTATCATAACCATTGCTCAAAACTACCAAAAAACCCCCGAAATAATGGAAATACTCCACAAAGGGGCTGGGGTCAATGGATTATACTACATTCTTACAATGTACTGCTATACACCTCTACAATCCATGATGTAAAATTATTTTATGTGCAAGTTTTCAGACTAATGTGCATAATATGTTGTTTGTGCAAAAACCAAATACACGAATGCCGTGAAAAAAAAATGGTGTTTTTCCTAGGTGGTAATTTTTAATTAGAAATTGTTCTCATGCCTTTGTATTTTCTTTCCTTTTTTTGTTAAATTTAGAATTTATGTTTTATACTTGTAAAAATAAAGCAATGCTGTAAAGAAGATTAAAATACAGGACTTAGATGACAAATTAATACATTTACATTTTCTTGATCTGTTCTTACTTATTTTGTGGTTTTCAGGGCTACTCAGGAATAGTATTTAGCTTGATCCTCCAAACAAGACTGTGAGCTAAGTGTTCTCTAAGCTGAGCAAAAAACTCTCTAAAACCCACTCAACAGTAGGAGCGTAAAATGAAGATTTATCATCTGTGCACTGAAAGGAAGTTGTACACACTACTCAGTGCTGAAACCACAGGATGAGACAGACATGGTAGAGACGGCCTCCACTTTAGTTTCGTTTACCCCATGAGATGTGTTGGATGGCCATGTGCTTACTTCTTAAACCCAGTGGGTAACTGTGAGCAGAAGGGAACTGCCAAAATCAGAGTCTGCACCCAAAGCACATGGAACAGGTCACACAGGGCAACGCTTTAGTATTAAAATTTGGACTAGTATTACATGATCGCATGGCTTCTTTATTTTATGTTGACAAATATTGGTTGTTCATATTGTATATTTATGGGATGCCATGTGAAATTTTGTTATATGTTTATATTGTGGAATGATTAAATCAAGCTAAGTAACAAATCCATTACCTTACACTGGCAGTTGGATATACAAAGCTTCCACCAAGGCTCCCTGAAACATCTTTCTCCACTTTTCAGAACCATCTCTGCAATCTATAACAAATACTGATGGTTTCATCATCAGAACAAACCCATAAGCACACTTTAGCACATGCGTGCACATGCATTCACATATAAATAGAACACACGTTTATGTTTTGTTTTACTTTTTAACATTTCTATCTCCTAGGATCACCATTAATACCCTTATTATACAGATTATAAAATCATGACTTGGAAACTACTTTGACCAACAGGCGGAGCCCAAGAGTTACTCAGTCTAGACTTAAATCCAAGTCTCTTGATTTCAAGGCCATGTTCTTCCCACTAATGTCCTACCACCTCGAGGGTCCCTAAAGTACACACTGGCTCTGAAATTCTAAAACTGACTACTTGGAAGAGGAGAGCTTCAACTTACGCAGTAGGTTGCTTTCTCAGAGTGAGGATTCAAAGCAGGAGAGTATTTAAATAACCAAGCTGCAGCCACTAAGGCAGGGTTTTCCAACCTTTGTAATCTCATGGCCCACTTGACCCATAATTAAACTTCTGTGGCACATTTAAATTATGTTGATAAAAAAGAGTAAAATAAATATACTTATTGTACATTGAACTTCAGCGCCCGTAGCACAG
The DNA here is from genome assembly GCF_000181295.1 of Otolemur garnettii. Lineage (NCBI taxonomy): Eukaryota > Metazoa > Chordata > Mammalia > Primates > Galagidae > Otolemur > Otolemur garnettii. Next base: position 11,391,732 of record NW_003852446.1, read on the forward strand.
TGGTTATGGTGCCAGCCACATACACCAAGGCTGGCAGGTTTGAAACCGGCCCCGGCCTGCCAAACGATAATGAGAACTACAAAAAAAAAAAAAAACAAAACAGGCATTGTGGCAGGCACCTGTAGTCCCAGCTACTCGGGAGGCTGAGGCAAAAGAATCACTTAAGCCCAAGAATTGGAGGTTGCTGTGAGCTGTGACACCAAGACACTCTATCGAGGGTGACATAATGAGACTCTGTCTCAAATAAATAAATAAAAATAATAATAATTTAGGGTGGCACCTGTGGCTCAAAGGAGTAGAGTGCCAGCCCCATATACTGGAGGTGGTGGGTTCAGGCCCAGCCCGGGCCAAAAACTATAAAAAATAATAATAATAATTGAAAAAATAATTTAATGATCTTTAAAAATTTTCATGGCATACCAGTGTGATGTGACACACGAATTGACAATCACTGCACTAGGGATTCAAAAGATCTCAGATAGCAGGACCAAGTTAAGTGTTGTTACAATTTGAGAGCTCCATCTACCTGTTCCCCATGGGATCTGCCTTAGCGATCCCCTAAATGAGAAACTTAATTTCCAGCTCCTTAGAACATGGTTAGCACAACAATATGCAATCAAATGTGTTCAAGTAAATGTCTGTTGTTTTTACATTCAGCAAGCTTATTTCTCCGCCAACAGAAACTGACTCAGGCTTGGCAAAGAGCAGAGTGGTCCTAATAGACTGACAAACACTATATTGGAAAGTTCTTTTTTCCATGGCAAATTTTCTGAGTCATCCAAGCGCTGGAACTTTTGAAAATTCCTTTTCAACAGAGCATCCAGGCCATTCTGTGCCCCCCCCCTCCAGGTTTAGATAACCTATTTAATGAAGTTCAGAGTTTTTCAGAGGTAAAACTTCATTTCTGAATTCCCATTTTCCCTATCTTTTCCATCGTGAAGCTCTAAATGGATATATAACACTTTACTGGTGTGTAGTGCTCTTCCGAGGGGCCAGGGACCTTCTGAAACTCCCAGATTTCATCATAAAGAGGATTACAATAGATTTATTGTACATAGGAAGTGAGTTATAAAGTGTTTTCTGTTAGGCGTCATTTTAACAGAGAATCTTTCTTGAAAATTTGGTGTTGGCAGAAAAGAACACTCTCGCCTGAGCGCACAAATTATTTTTCTGAGCCTAGATTTTTCCGTAAACTCAGTCTTCCTTGAAGAGTTATCGATTTACTTCTTGGCTTATGAATCACTAGTAAGAATAAAGGAATCAAAAGAAAAATTAGAAACACATACCATACTTCAAAGTGAGCAAAGAGGTGAATGTTTTTAAATCCTCTTTGATTTAACTGTGGTGGGAGAAAGCCCCGAAATAGCTAAGTAGCTATTATTTGAATTATTATTTGAATAATTTAGTTCCTGGAGTGATCAGATTCGTCCCTAGAAAAATAACCATTATTGATGAAAAGGTAAAATGTAGGCAGTATTTTGTAGAAATCGATGTCCGTTATATTTCTGGGAACTTAAACTTTATTGTCATTGACAACAAAATCAGGAAAGAAATGTTTTTAGTCCCAAGGCTATGCTAGTGTACAGCCCCAAACAATTTTCATAAACTTCGACAAATGAAGTTAAAAACAAACACTCAGATCTCCTATCTAGAAAGCTTCCGGGGCTGATTGTATTAATTTTTAAAAACACAATGGAAAACACACTCAGTCGATTTCGTGAATACCCCAAGACACTTCCAGCTTCAGGATGTTTGTAAATGCTCTTTATTCTGCTTGAAATACTTTCTGCCCAACTCTCTGATGTCCTCAGGTCTTGATTTAAATGACAGATAATTGCAGAAGCCTTCTGTGATTCAGTGTTGCCACTCCACCTCCCCCCATGATTCTCATCACATTTGTTTTCCCTTCATGTTACTTACAGTCTTTGCTATACTCTACTTATTCATCTGCTAGTTTAGTTTGGGGGGGCTTCCTTTGGGATATCAGGTCCATTGTATCCACCGTATCTCAAGTGTAGGTTGATTTACCATGCAGCTGATGAAGTCCAAGCTTCAGAGGTACTTGTTTTACTTATATTTGTAAGTTTATTACTATTTTGTTTTCTTCAAGAGGGATCCCAAATGAAATAAGTATTGGTGCTCAGACATCTGGATTTGCCTTGACCAGAGACAGAGAAACTCTAAAGTTACTCATAATCCCTTCCCCTTCGTGCAGCATATGCAAATATAGGCAGTCTGGGAATTTACAGTTAAACAGATCTGAAGTTGAATCATGGGCCTACCTCATCTGAGTTAAATAATGCAATAAGTATTACAATAAATAAATAGTATAATAAAAGCCCACTTGGGCATTAGTTCTGAATCTATAAAATTGAGATGATGTTCCTTTGGGTAGTTACAAGAATTAGAGATATGTATAAAGAGGTCAGTCGATATCAGGGGTTTATATACGATTGCTGCTGTTGTTGTTGTGTGTGTGATGGGGAACTGCTTTCTAGCATGGTGTCATATTTAATTTGAGCTATAATCCTTTGTATGCAAAAGGGGAATTGAAAGTCTAAAAGAAAACTGGGGTGCTTTTCTGAGAGATATCAAATTACTGTGAGACACTCAGGCCTTCTGCTATCACAGGCCCCTTAGATGAGGAGAAATCTTAGAGAATTAAGAATAAACCACACACTCAGAATTCTAGTCTGATCCTGAAAAATGTAGAGACAGCTAGTCTTCACCTCCCTTTAACGTAGGAATGGGACAAGATCTTGGGAGGAAAGGTGTAAGACGGTGTACTACAGAACTCCTATGAAATGCTTTGGCTAGGCTGGGCACAGTGGTTCATACCTGTAACCCCAGCACTCTGGGAGGCCAAGGTGGGAGGATCACTTGAGGTCAGGGGTTCAAAACCAGCCTGAGCAAAGTGAGACTCCATCTCTACTAAAAATAGAAAAATTAGCCAGCATGATGGTGCATGCCTGTAGTCCCAGCTCCTTGGGAAGCTGAGGCAGAAGGATCACTTGAACCCAGGAGTTTGAGGTTGCTGTAAGCTAGGCTGAGGCCATGGCACTCTAGCCGGGGTGACAGAGAGAGAGACTGTCTCAAAAGAGAAAAATGCTTTAGCTACAGAACAATATTTACATATGGCAATATAACACATTACATTATAGTAATACAATCATAAAAGACTCTTTAAGTTGAAATACTATACATATGCATTAATATGTAAAATCCTGGTATATATTCTTACCTGCTACTTTACATATATGCATATATATGTTAAATATGATTCATTCTGTTTACCTTCCAAAAGACAATGATTTATTATTTTCACTGCATGAAATAAAAGACAGTCTAAAAGTAGTTTCTCCATACATACTTTGACAAAAGCCAGCTTCCTGAGCATGCTACCTGTGTCGTTGAAGGCCCTATGCTTGCTATAGTTAGGTTCTTTTGTCGCAAACTTGAAATCCTTAATCATCTTTAAACAAGAGCCCTACATTTTCGTTTTCAGTACCCCCGGCAAAGTATGGAACTAGTTTCCACTTCAACATACTTTCAACTATAAAAATCACATCATTTTGATTTTTAAAATTTTGATCCCCTTGTTTATGGTGTCTATATGAGTAAACATGTACCTGCACAAAGTATTCTTGGACAAGATGTCATTCAATCATTCAACAAATAAATACTGAGAGCAGATTTTTCCTTTCGTAAAAATGTTTTACTTTACTTTTATTATTATAGGATTGTATATAATTTTATTAGGAAGAGAGAAAGATCAGGAAGTTTGGTTGTTCCTGAGACGGATGTACCAAAGAATGTCTTTAACTTGAAAGTTCCCTAGTAAGTATTCAGAGAAGGGCCAGTGATGTGTAGAAGCATTCACCTTAAATGTCAACCCTCATGATGTGGCTAACTCATGATGTGGCTAACTCAGGTCTCCATGTACTCACCCAGCCCAGAGTAGTAGGAGCTTTACTGTCATAAAATTTTTTTTAATTATGCAAAGTGATTCAACTGCCAACAGCAATCTTCATGGCAAAAACCAGCAATTTTTATTCTCTTCATACAAATAAAATTAAGTATAATCACACTACACTGAGCTTTAGCATGATGGAATTCTCTTTTATTCCTGTGTATGGTTATAGAATTCTTTTGATTAACACATCAGAGAGATTCTTTGTATAGAAATATTTTTTTTGTTTAAAACATTAGGTGACCACCAGAAACTTTAATATTTTTAGAATTTTAGAAGATAAAATATAAACAAGGGATCAAGCAACTCAATAGAGGCTGTGATAGCCAGGAAGGTGTCATAGTTCCTAAGAGCTTTCCAGATATGAAGGATGAAACGAAAATTGACTGTAACCTCACAGAAAACATCATGATAGCTCAATCTCCACCACAGGACGGCAATGTTCTCCACCAAGGTTTGCTTCTCAGTAATGATGGCCCTGAGAAAATTGCCAACCTTCAGTTTATTCAAAAAACCCAATCAACAAACCGGCTGTTTAAATTCTATTTCTGAAGCTCCCTGATAAATCTCTAATTAAAAATAAAATACTTTCATATCATACTAAGGTAGTAGATTACAGTCTGCGCCTTCTTGTTTCCACATACTAATATTAATATGAAATTTTAACATCTAGAGAATCTTGTGCACATTTGTAAGTGTTGATTGCAAATTCAAGCAAAGGTAAGACTGTAAGCAAAATGTCTATATATGTGAGAGAACTTTGCTTACACAGGCCTGGGTGTATACATACACTCCAGTTTTTGCATTATTTATTAATTTAAAAGTCTCTTAAAATTCTGCTGACATTAAAACACTTTTAGTTACTTTCCTACTTTCTCAGGGTAACAAAAAGTAGAAAACAATTTGTGTTCTGATGATTTATAATAAAAACTCAAAGGCAGATTGTACTTTAATTCAGGTACAGATGGCACGTTAGATTATTGGTGAGAAACTATTCACTGCTACCTTCCTGCCCCCACCTACATGGGAAGAGCACACATCCACAACCCCTTTATGCTAAATTTGGCAATTTGACTTGCTCTGGCCAATGGAATGTTGGTGGATGTGACATGAGACTTGAAATGCGCTGTGGTACTTGTGAGATTGGGCTTGTTCTCATGCATTTCTTACCATAGTCATAATGAAATCACCCTTTATAAATTAATAAAGGGGTGCAAACTGAGAACTGTGATGGGGGAAAGTCACAGGCAGAGTTAAAAATAATAACAATAGTAACCAGCCATTGTCCCCTACTTTGCTCTTCTATAATTGCTACTCAGGAGTCACATAGCTGACGGTCATAAGGACTCTTAACTTTCTCGATAGGTAACAACAACTTTGTGAAACCTAAGGCCAGTTTTTGAGACCTTCCAGGCCCTGAATTCTAGTAGATTGGCTGACATATCCAGACCAGTGGCCCACCAAGAAACTGACTCAACTGGTCTCGGGATCTCCATCCAGGAAATGACTGAGCACAAAGTGACAATTTTTATACCCTTAAGCGTCCTCCCAGAACCCAGCCAATCAACAGATCCAATTGCCTAGCCCTTTGCCTGCCAAAATATCTTTACAAACACTTTCTCCCAAATTCCTGGGAAGATGGATTTGAAAGATTCCTCCCGTCTCCTAACCTGGCTCTCTGCAATATTAAACTCTTTCTCTGCTGCAAACCAGCTGTCTCGGTGTTTTGGCACTTCTCTGTACAGTAGGCAATAAGAAGTAGATGCCCCAGGTAGTCCTGGTAGAACTTGATGACAGTCACATGTAGCAGAGTTGGATTCTGATATGGTTTGGATGTTTGGTCCCTACAAATCTCATGTTGAAATCTGATCCCCATTGTTGGAGATCGGGTCTGGTGGGAGGTGTTTGAGTCATGGGGGCAGATCCTTCATGAACAGCTTGGTGCCTTCCCCCCAGTAATGAGTGAATTCTCATGTTATTAGCTCTCATGAAAGCTGGTTGTTTAAAAGACCCTGGCACCACCTCCTCCCTTTCTTGCTCCCTCTATTGCCATGTGACACATCTGCTCCCCCTTCACCTTCCCTCTTGATCAGAAGCTCCCTAAAGCCCTCACCAGGGGCAGATGCTGACAGCATGCTTCTTGTACAGCCTGCAGAACCATGACCCCAGTAAGCAAATAGGTCTGTGTTACTATAAAGGAATTATAAAGGAAAAAGACCCTACCTACAGTTCAGAGCCAAGCCCAACCAAACTCAGCCAAGATCACAAAACACCATGCAACCAGCATAACATGAAGGAAAAATCAACACCTTTTATATATAATGAATTTCCGGTGTTTTATTTTTTAATACAGTGCAATTTGGGCAATTGTTAACTGAGTCAACAAACTATTGAAAGTACTACATAAGTATTTTTAAGCTCTTCCAGGGCAAAATCTGATTCAATGTCTACCCAGGGGAGTTACATTAGATTCATTGCTATAACTATTACACTGAGACTTTATAACAGCATGGGATAACTTGAAAATAAAATTTTCTGCTAATATTATATATGCAAAATTACTAAGCAATTATATTTAAATACACCTAAGTTTATCTTATACTACAGTAGTCCTCCGTTAGCCATAGTACTGCTTTCTGTGGTTTCAGTTACCTGCAGTCAATTGCAGCCTGAAAATATTGAGAAATTTCAGAAATAAACAATTCATTAAGATTTTTTTGGTTTGTTCATTTTTATTTATTTATTTATTTTTTGGAGACAGAGTCTCACTCTGTGCCCTGGGTAGAGTGCCATTGTCTCATAGCTCACAGCAACCTCAAACTCTTGGGTTCAAGCAATCCTCTTGCCTCAGCCTCCCAAGTAGCTGGGACTACAGGCACCAACCACAACGCATGGCTAGTTTTTCTAGCTTTAGTAGAGACCGGGTCTTGCTCATGGTCAGGCTGGTCTTGAACTCCTGAGCTCAAATAATCCACCTTCCTTGGCCTCCCAGAGTGCTAGGATTTCAGGCGTGAGCCACCGCACTGGGCTGAATTCAAACTCACCCCTTTGTGACTCACCCCTTTGTGCAGCACATCCATGTTATACACACTATCCACCCATTCATTGCCTGGTAGCCATCTCAGTTATGAAATTAAAAATAAAACACAGTACATGTATATGAGGTACAATCCCTGGTGTCAAGCAGTCTTAGCACATATCCCCCATGGATGAGGTGGGAACTACTGAACTGTGATGGTTAATTTTATATGTCAGTTTGACTGGGCTAAAGGCTGCCTAGACAGCTGGTAAAACATTATTTCTGAGTGTGTCTGTGAGATGTTTTCAGAAGAGATTAGAATTTGAATCAGTAGACTGAGTAAAGCAGATGGACCTCACCAAAGTGGATGAACTGAGGGCCCAAACGGAACAAAAAGGCAGAGGCTTACTCTCTCTGTTTGAGGTGGGGCACCCATCTTTGCCTGACTGTGGACATGGACACTCTTGGCTCTGGGCCTTCTAGACTCAAATTGGGACTTATACTATCAGCCTCCTGCTCCTCAACCACTTGCAGGCCTTCAGTCCTGGACTGAATTACACTAGTAGCTTTCCAGTCTTCAGCTGTGGGGCTCCTAGGCCTCCATAATCACGTGAGCCAGCTCTCATCAACTATCTATCTATCATCTATCTGTCTCTCTTGCTTTTTCTCTGTTTCTCTAGAGAATCTTGATCAATACAAGCACAATTATAGTTCACCCTTCATTCAACAAATATTTAGTATTGTCTGTTATAAATTACCAGGCACATGTAAGCATCATTTAGACTCCCAAACCAGATGTGAACAGGAAGTTGTCAACCATTCAATAGTCCAACAGATGCAGAAGATCCATTTGAGAGCTTTCTGACACGGTTTTATCATCACCTTTATCTCATATTGTGTCAGTTGGTTATTACGGTCTTTCCTGGTAACTTGGCAGAAGTTTTACTGCTACTACTGTCTGTTTCATTTCTCTATATCTTCTTCTGTTTTTACAGCATTTTAAATGAAAAACAAACACATCTCCCCTCATCTTTCTAATTTAAGGTAATTTCATTCAAGGGAACAGGAGGAAAGAATGGCAAAATATTTACTTTTACTGCTGTACTCTGTGAGTTGTGTGTTCTAGTGACTTTAAACAAATGACCTAGTTTCTCTGTGCCTCAGTTTCCCTCCTCATCCATGACTTGGAGAAATAATAACACATACCCACACTCATTGGCATTGAGAAAATCCAATGATGCCTGAAAACATTTAAGAAATGTTCTCTCTCTCTCTCTCTTTTTTTTTTAGGAGCACTTTTCAGCCATATAAAATTATCTTCTTATAAGGAAACAAACAAACATAGAACTGTCTAGACCACTGCCATTTCAGTGTATATCTCTTTTACATATTTTTTCCACTAAATAACAAACAGTTTCCTCTTTACTAAGGTAAGAAAAAATGATGGGGGAACACTTCAAATTTCCATTCTAGCATTGCTATTATAGCCATGCTTGAAAATGAACTGATGACTGTATAAAAGTTCAAATGGTTCAAAATAAATCGTGTCAATAAACAAATTGCTAGGATGACTGATCCGTTTTGCACAGTGTTGCCAATATTTCATAAAGTGGGTAAACATATTGTTTGGTTTTATGTGGTTTTGTTCTGGTTTTTTATGCATAATGTCTTTGAAGTGGATGTGTGTGATTTGCTATAGCTGGGATGTTGTTATATCACCATTCTGTCCTGGCGTTTGTCTTTTGGCATTTATCCCATCATAGTCCAAGACCCATAGAAAGCAAACAAAGAATAGTTTCATTCAAACAGTAAATGGCTTGAGGTAGAAGCATAAAAAGGAAAGGATAGGGTGGTGCCTGTGGCTCAAAGGAGTAGGGCACCGGCCCCATATGCTGGAGGTGGTGGGTTCAAACCCAGCCCCGGCCAAAAACTGCAAAAATAAAAAAAAAAAAAAAAGAAAGAAGAAAGGAAAGGATGTTTAAAACCAATTCTGAGATTTTTTATTATAATTTCTCTATCATATTCTTCTCAGTATAATATTGTATTGCCTGTATCGCCTATACCTCACTGCCATGAGGACCTCAGAGATTCCTGACTTTTTAGTTTTATTTGTGTGTGCCCTTAAAAATATCCAGAAAATGAGTTAAAAATCTACCCAGTTGATAAGGCAAAACATATTTAAAGACTTGCATCAAATCTAAAGTTTAACAGGAAATACTTCTTCTCACTTAAAAGCCCAAGGTCCTTTATGAATAATTATTCAAAATGACAATAGATGTATACATGCCTCAATAGTTATCACCGTTCACATTAAAGGCGTACGCAAACTAATTACTCCTGAGGTGATTTTTTTTTTTTTAAATTCTGGAGAAGCGTGGCTATAACTAAGCAATGAAAAGGTTAATTACTTCAAAGTTTGGTTATATGTTCTGGGAAAATAAATTTTTACTTATGTTCATCCTAGGGCTCAGCTGGCATCTTCTATCTTACATAATGTGACTGCCTCAGACTCCATAAACTATGACCACTGAAAGTAGAGAAGAAACTCTCTAATGTAAATGCCAAATATTACACATTCCTAACAGGAAACGTTGCTGTCAACTTCACATTTACATATAAGTACAATGAGCACAACCATTTTCTTTTCGAAATGGATTTTAGGTACAGAAAAACACATTATGCTGGTAGACACTGATATTTTTAGAAGCTGTTCAAGTTGAAATCAAATTACAGCAAGCCAGTTAATATTAGTTTTAATAGGAACACAAATGACTTTGTCTAGGAAAAGCTGATAATGAGTTATTTTACTTTGCTAGGGTAATGTGCATTTAATGTGTTGTCCTTTACATAACAACATGATGCCACCATCAATAGAACATATGTTTTCTGCTGTTTTTCAAATGGTGATAATCAGGGGTTCTTTCTCTGGTGCAAATACCATACACGATAATACTTGTTTATTTGCCTTTAGTTAAATTCTCTAGATACCCTAACAAAAAGGTACAGTTATATATAGGTTTAATCTTTATAGAACTATTTATTAATTCATTATTTTATTGTGCTTGCAATTTAACAATATTCTACCTGTACCCTTGTAAAATGCACCATAGGTGTCAAATCTACTAAGTGTAGAGTATAAATGTCTTAACACAGTAATTAAGAAAGTGCTGTGAAGGCTATAGTAACCAGTTTGATGTATTTCAAATTGTATATAAAACCAGCACATAGTACCCCATAAATGCATTAATGTACACAGCTATGATTTAGTAAAAAAAAAACAAAATTTTCCCTGGATTATTTTAATAATTAACCTTAAATAAGTCCTTACTATCTCTGCTAATTAAGCATAAGAACTTTTATTCGATATTCACAGGGACTACAAGCTCTGGAACAAAAATATTAATTTCTATGTATGTACAGTAGTATGATGGGTGATTATATTCTTTCTATTTGTTCTAAGTCCTCCACGATGAACACGCTTTTTACTTCTCTGTAAATTGGCTTTCCTTTAAATTTCTTACCTCATTCTATACTCTCTTCCTTTCAAATCTCATTCATGTCCATTGTTTCCATTTCCAAATACCTGCTCAGGACTTCAGATGTGCATTGCAAGTCCAGACCAGTCCTTTAAGATTTAGCTGCATCTACATTTTTGCTTACTCAATATATAGAACAAAAATGCTTGAACATAACTGTTTTAAAATCTAATTCACAGTCATACATCCAAATCATATCCGTTCTTATCACTCCCACCCTGAGTAAACTGCACACTGAAGGAATTTCTAATTTTAGCACGTGATGCAACGGAGAATACAATTGCAGATAATGGAAATACAAACAGGTGTCATTCACAATGCTTCCTCTCACACCATCCATACTCAAACCAGGCTGTTAAGTCCTGCAAATGCTACTCATTTCTCCATCTCCAGTGTCACCGTCCTAGTATACTCAGCATTCAAATTCTTCCTATATCTCCATGTGTGTTGTGGCTTACCCTAAATCTGTTTTCTACATTTCAGCTACAGCAGTCTTTACAAAATGCATACCTTATCAGGTCATTTCCCTACTTTAAAACCTTTAGCGGTTTTATTTTGCATCTAAGGAGCCCACCTCCTAATATACTCTTCTCATTGGCCTTTACACTCATGCCTAAGTGGTGCTCTTTCAGACTGTAGTGTGTACTGGGCTTATTCTTAAATCAGGCCTTTGCACCTGCAGTTCCTTAGAGAAACAGTAATCAAACCTCACCCCGCCATTGCCAATCTAACTTACATTCATCCTTTTTCTAGATTCAAAGACTAGCTTTTAAGGAAAGCCTTCCTAAACTTGTTGAATTAGAGAATATCCCATGATTCTATCTCCCTGTCCTTTTCCTTTCACAACCTTTAACATTTTGCGCGTGTGTGTGCGTGTGTGTCTACTGGATTTATATCTGCCTTTCCCATTAGATTATAAACTGATAAGCTCTGCAAAGGCAGGGTCTGCTCACATTTTGCTCACCGTTTTAACCTCCATTCCTAGCCCCGTGAATGATGAAATTACATTGCCAATAAATAACTGTCAAATTAAGGTTTACGTATTTATTTTGTATTCAGAAAAAAATATTAAAATAAGAATGAAATACACAACGTTGAGTTGGCATTCAAAGTACAGAGAGTCAAATCATGTTCACTTGCTACAAAAAGGCAAAAATCTAACTTTGAGGTTCCCATTTGACTTGAGTGAAAGAACAAGTACTTGCCCACAGATTAAAAACAGTATAGTTTCTCTGAAATAAAAGAGCTAAGGTGAGAACATACTCCCTAAGGGTCTTTTTCAATTAATGCTTCAAAGGATTCTATCATGAATAGCAACCTTACAATTACTATTACCTTGTAATATTAAGTTTATAGTTGGGACTAATTTTTAACCATCGTTTTGATTATTAAATTAATGAGTCATCCTGCAAAAATGGAATAAAAAGGCTCAAACAGAAAGTAGTGAATAGGGCTGCTTGCAATACACGAAAATAAATTTGTTTATATATTTTCAGAGAATCTTCTCCACTCCTGACCAGAAAAAGATTTCTGACAGCCCTCCTGTCTATCTCTTGTTCCACCTAAATCTTTGCTATTTTCATGACTTTGCTCGAGTTCCTGATTGTAGCAAATATACATTCCATGGATAAACAAAAGCTTCCAAACCTTTCTGAGTTTTAGTTTCTTTGTCTGTACCATACAGTTGATAAAACCCAAACCACAGGCTACGTAGGACAACACTCATAACACGCTTCCTTGTACATTGCAAGTCCTCAAAAAATAAGTATAATTATTATTTTTACTTAAAATATTTGTCCTACCTCCCTCCTCTTTCCCTCATATTCTTGTGGCCCACTAATAGACAGATGTTTTAGATAATGGGGTACAGATGCCTGCGGGCCACATTCCATAACCCAATCACATCTTAGATTTACAAAGCAGTCTGGGAAAATAGGTGAATTAATTTTTTTCTGTCTTAGGACACATGTCACTTGTAGCAGCTGCTAACTTGTCTTCTCATTCCTTCTTACCTGCTCCATGAGTTCACACACGTACACTAAGAGAGTTACTTTAACATTCCAGCAAGAGTGAAAAGAAAAAGAAAACAAAAAACCAACCAAAACCTCTTACCGGGTCAGATTTTAAATGCTGTAAATACCTTAGTATCAATTCAGAGTTTTCAAGCAATACTTTATAGATTTTTTTTTGTTTTTTTATTTTTTATTAAATCATAGCTATGTACGTTAATACTATCATGGGGTACAGTGTACTGTTTCTATATACAATGTGAAATACTTTCATCCATCTGGTTAACATAGCCTTCATATCCTTTTCTTAGTTATTGTGGTAAGACATTTATATTCTGCATTTAGAAAGATTCACATGTACCCTTATAGGATAAACCATAGGTGGGATCCCACCAATCACCCTCCCTCCACCCACCCTCCCTCCTCCCCTCCCCTCCCTCTCCCCTTTCCTTGTATTCTTGGGCTAAAATTGCATTATAGCTTTCCTATGAAAGCTATAAGTTAGTTTCATAGTAGGGCTGAGTACATTGGATACTTTTTCTTCCATTCTTAAGATACTTTGCTAAGAAGAGTATTTTCCAGCTCCATCCATGTAAACATGAAGGAGGTAAAGTCTCCATCCTTCTTTAGGGCTGCATAGTATTCCATGGTGTACATATACCACAATTTATAATCACTTTGAGGTTGAACCTGAATCTGTAGCATAGGAAAGCTATAACCCAATACTTTATAAATTAACCAAACTTTTACCTTTGCTTGGTAGTAGTCCTTTAAATACTTTTCTTAATTTCTTTCAGTTTCCTAACAATTATTCTTTTACAGATAAAATACATAACAATGTAATGTTTAAATTAATTTAATTTGTTTCTTTGACTGGCATCCTTTTTTCTCCTTAAATTCCTACAATTTACCATTTTTTCAGCCCAGGACAATTTTATGCACTAACCAGTCATAACTTATCATATTATTATTGTTTATATGTAGTTAATCATATTTGTTTGGCAGACTATTCCTTCTATATGAATTAATGTCATTTCATTTGAAATTTCTTTTATGTTATAAATACATTTTCTATAGAATTTAAATTTATTTTTCGTTTTTAGTAAGCGCCAGTGATAAAAAATAAATACTTAGGCTAGTCCAATGGAAATTTAGGCTTAAACAGGCAAAGTTACAGTCAAGTTCAGAGGCATGCTGGAGCTGAGCCATCGCTGAAACCCAAGGGTCTTTGTTCCAGTTTAGTACTCCCTGCATCACTCTTCATTGTGTTACATTACCAATACTATGACTTTGAAAGTGCTGGAATGTAAGAGTAATTTATTACTTTTCACATTTAAAATCAGTGTAATGGAAAGAAGAATGAATGAGCTATAAATCCTGTTAATTTCTGTTTAGCACACTGAAGACATATATGCGGGCTCATTTCTACTGCACACTCACCCTTGGCATGGTGTTTGGTATGTGTATTTGTTAAATAAATGATAAGTTGAAAGAAAGCAACCCATGAGTTGATGAAACAACATGAATACATTAATGATGAAACAACAGACACTGTGAAGTTCAGTAATTAAACGCAGCCATCCAACTGGAGAAATAGAGACCTGAATTTTGCCTACTTAGGCAAATCTTTCATTGAAGTCGTGGCTTGATGCATATTAGCAGCCATCAAGCACAATTATTTCAAAGATAGTGAAAATAAAACCTATAGTATTAGAGATTTAAAAACCTTTCAACCTTTCATTCTAAATTAAGCAAATTATGTGAAGCTTGGAAGTTCTAGCTACTGTTCAGGTCAGAAATTCTGCAAGTTCATTCCTTCTAGGTGTGCTAGGCCGAATTTTAACTGCCCCCCGCCCCAGTGACTCACTCTGTAGTGTAATCTTTTGAGTGCAGGAGGGACTTGTGGATATGATTTGGATATTATTTTCTGTGATTAGGTTTTGTTATATGGCATGGTTGACTTTAAGAAGAAACTTACCCTTGGTGGGCCTGACATAATCAGGTGAGCACATAAAAGGGATGAGGCTGTTCTTGGTGAAAAGGATTCAAATTGTTGCAGATTATACATGAAGAGGATTCTTTGTAACTGCAAAATGAAAAGGGTACATGGCAATTAAGGCAAGTTCTAAGAGCTAAAAGTGGCCCCTGTCTGGCATATTGTAAGAAAATGGGATATCTCAGTCCTACAACAAGAAACTAGATTGTGCCAGTACCCTAAATCCTTGAAGTATATACTTGCCCAGTGCCTCCTGGTAAGAATGCTTTCTTTCAACTTATCATTTATTTAATAAATACACATACCAAACACCATGCCAATACATGTACTTTGGTGGATGCATTCAACCATAGCAAGAGGCTCATAAGGAACAAAGGCTCCTTACCCCAAACTGAATGTCTTTCCTCTCCAACATTTTACATTTCTAAGCTTGTTCACCTAGAACCATGTCCCAACATTTACACGTTTAAGAAATAAATATTCATTGACAAATCTAAATATTTATTTTACTAACTTTACTAAGTCAATTGAGAAGTGGATATTTTTTTTAATAAATTGAGATTACATATTAGCATAATGCTTTGAACAAATATTTTTGCATTTGCCACATTAATGAAAAGAGTCTTTATATAAAGTCCATCGGAACAGCACTATATTGAATAAGTTTGTAACCCAGACGGAAGAGCACCACAAATTATTTTTAGGTCTACAAGCATACAAGCTAAGATAATAATAGCACTCATATCATGTAGCATATCCACATTAGAATTTATAAAGATTAAAAACAAAACCCAACTGGCACATTGCTTAGCAATATAGAAAAAAAACATAGAATCTATATTCCTTCAAAGAAAGGCAGCTTTAAAAAATCATAGTAAAAATGTGTATGTTTTGCAGTGGTGCTTGTGGCTCAGTGAGTGGGGCGCCAGCCCCATATACCAAGGGTGGCGGGTTTGAGCCTGGCCCCAGCCAAACTGCTGCAAAAAAAAAAAAATAGCCAGGCATTGTGGTGGGTGCCTGTAGTCCCAGCTACTCCAGAGGCTAAGGCAAGAGAATCGCCCAAGCCCAGAACTTGGAGGTTGCTGTGAGCTATGATGCCACAGTACTCTATTGAGGGTGACAAAGTGAGACTCTGTCACTTAAAAAAAAAAAGTGTATGTTTTCTAAAATCATAACTCTGTAGGCACAAATAATATATCATATGACAAAGACTAGGGCCTGAAAATTGATTATTCTAATACTTATTAATAGTCTTTAATGATAGCTGAGTTATTCAACCAGTTATGAACTGGTTTCATTCCTAAACAGTATTTTTTGTTAGTGAAAATTATAAAAGTATATTTAAAAAGTTTAGACTAAAGAATTTTCTGACATTATTTAGATAAAGGGAGATTAGTTTTATCTCTATGGGCAGGAATGGAGGTTCACAGAATGTCCTCCCTATAGATATATTTGAGCTAATTATCTCCAAAGTAATGACAGAATTAGGGAATAACAATTCTGCAACCTTTAATAGATTAGTGGGTGAGGATGATGATCCTGAGAGACTGCAACACCACCACAAAGGAAGCAACTCACATCCCCCAATGTAAGTGTACACTATCACCTCTGGAGTGGCCTTGCCAACAAACAGATGAATAAATAAACAAACTATACTATGGACAAGTTTCTTCCTATAACTCCTGAAGATTTAATGCTAAGTGTCAAGTACATTGGGTTATTAATCTATTCTCTGTAATGTTTATGTGATTGAGAATTTATGTAATAAAATGTCTATTAGAAATATTATGCCCTTAAATTTGAAAAACCAAGTAAAACAGAACAATTTTTTTTTTTTGAGATGGAGTCTCATTATGTTGCCCTTGGTAGAATGCTGTGGAGTCACAGTTCATAGCAACCTCAAACTCTTGGGCTCAAGCGATTCTCTTGCCTCAGACTCCCAAGTAGCTGGGACGACAGGCACCCATCACAATGCCTGGCTATTTTTTTTTTATTGTAGTTGTCATTGTTCTTTAGCAGGCTGGAGCCTGGCTTGAACCTGTCAGCCCCAGTTTAGTGGCTGGCACTGTAACACTGAGCTACAGGCACTGAGCCAAAATAGAACAATTTTTAACAAAAATATAAATTAACAAGTATGTTCATAAAGAAATAAAAATTAATTATACAGTACAAACTGAAATTAGTCTAGGTCTGGGCACTCACAAAACCGTCCAAGACCAGCAAGGTTTAGAAGTCCATTACACCAAATGCTGAAGGCAAAACTCATCAATACCTTGAGAAAATTCTTACAAATGACACAGAGGAGAAGAAATTACTTGATCACTTTTACGGTTAGCTTTCATTAATACAAAAACTAGATAAAGATTCCCCAAGAAAAGGCCAAACTCGCTCATATAGACACAAATATTCTAACTAAATTTATAGCATATTTAATATAGCAGCGAATAATACAGCAGTGAAGCAACCGGGAAACAGGCTGGGTCTGAGAAATGTAAAGATCAAATCACATTATAAAAAATGTGAACTGGAATTCACTATGTTAACAGAAAAGAGAAAGCATGTGATCATGTGTAGGGATAAAGGACAAGCATCTAGTATGCCAGTTCATGATAATTTCAGTGAACTTACATTAGAATGGAATTTCCATATCATAAAACCAACAGCAAACATAGATAAATGTGAAATGCTAGCAGCGTTCCTGATAGTCCAGAACAAGACACAGAGATATAGTACCAATTCTAGGCTATATTGCATAGCCAGTATACAACCGTACATAAAAACACCAAAGAAAAGTTATGAAAAATGAAAATAAAGAGATATAATGATGATCCTCTAAATAAAAATGCTAAAGAAATCAGATCACAAAATGTTCAAATGCATAAGGAATTTGAAGAACACTACAGTAAAGTCACACAAAATAAATAATTAGAAAATATAATGGAAAATCCCATTTAAAAACAGCAGCAACATAGAAAATACATCTAAAAAGAGCCTTAACACAATTGTACACAAGCTTTTTTGAAGCAAATACAAAATTTCTCTGATACACTGAAGTAAAATATGTACCAAATAGAGCAATATACTATGTTTACTCATGGTAAACACTACATTGTACAGATGTCAACTCTCCTTGTTTTTGAAATTAATGCTTTACCTGATGGGGTTAGCCTCAAGTCAGCAGAGGGGAGGTGGCCCACCACCTAAAAAGAGTTAAGGCGAGACATGAGTGAAGACTGAGGGCACCTTTTACTCAAAAATAGAAACCCCAGACTCAGTGCCTGTAGCACAGTGGTTACAGTACCCGCCACATACACCGAAGTTGGTGGGTTCGAACCGGGCCTGAGCCAGCTAACCAACAATGAGAAAACTGCAACAACAACAACAACAATAACAACAACAACAAAAATAACTGGGTGTTATGGCCGTTGACTGTAGTCCCAGCTACTCGGGAGGCTGAGGCAACAGAATTGCTTGAGCCCAAGAGTTTGAGGTTGCTGTGAGCTGTAACGCCACAGCACTCTACTGAGGAGCAACATAGTAAGACTCTGTCTCAAAAAAAAAAAAAAAAAAAAAAAAAAAAGGGACCCCCCCCCCCACACACACACTAACTTCCACCCCTACTGTCAATCTTGGGAAGGCAAAGGTGTAGCTTCAGGGTTTAGGCTCCACCTACTCTGGAGTCTGAGGTAAATAAAATCCTTGGTCTGAGGCTGACTGAATCTCTCAGCAGAGAGAGAAGTCCCATGGCCTGTGAAATGACCAAGAAAGGACTGTATGTGAGTTCTCAACAAACCTTCCTTGCCCCCAAACAGAGAACTGCTAGAGCTCCGCGCAGCTGTGGTCCCAGCAGGGCCAGGTGGGCGTGACAGGAAGTTGCAGGCTCTGACTTCGGCCTCACTAGACTGCTGCTTGTGAGGTCTTGTCTGAGAGGTGTGGCCGGAAGAAGTCTTGGGAGCCAGCAAGTGTCAAAGTGAGTATCTTTTATTAAAACTTCTGGGTCACGCTTCCCCTGGAACAGGGCAGCCCCACAGAGATCCAACATACTCTGCCCTGCCCTACTCTCACTATCAATCCTTGGTGGAGGAAAGCACAGCTGTTAGACCTAATGATCTCTCACTTTCTTTTGTTTCCTTTCAACCATCTGTGGGATGGGAAGCTAGGACCTAAAGGGGTCAGCCTCATGTTACCAGAGGAAGAAGTCAAAGGATTGTTTAGGAGTTAGAACTTACGCGACAAGTTCCATCAGAACAGAGTCCCACCGCGCCCCTGCCTTGCCTTGTGACATCCTGAAACAGTGCCCTTAGGAGAATGAGCAGAGGCAGCTGTTTTTAGAGCCAAGGTAGAATCTCTCTACCAAGACTGTGAACATAGTACAGTATCTCATCCTTCATCTTCTAGGGTGACCTATTCATCAACCCAACTGCCTGCATTATTACCTGTTGTGCCTGACCAGAGTAATCATGCCTCGAGGACAGAAGAGTAAGCTCCGTGCCCGTGAGAAACGCCGCCAGGCCCGTAGTGAGAAGGAAGATCTGGGAGATGCTCAGGCCACTGCAGCAGCAGATGCATCTCACTCTCCTACCTGCCCTGTCTGTGAAGGTGGATCCCAAAATTTGTCTGGTTCCGAGAAACCTAGCACCTCTAAGATGTCTCAGGAAACCCCATCTACCAGCCGTGCTACTGAAGCTGTTGCAAATGAAGGTGCCAACAGCCAAGATGAGACGAGTTCCTCAAGGGCAAGTGAAAAGTTCCGCAAAGATCCTTTAAACAAGAATGTGGTTTTGCTGGTGCAGTTCCTGTTGCAGAAGTATCAAAAGAAAGAGCCAATTACAAAGGCAGACATGATGAAGTTTATTATCAAGAAATACAAGTGTCAGTTCAATGAGATCCTCAGGAGAGCCTCTGAGCACATGGAGCTGGCCTTTGGTGTTGATTTGAAGGAAGTGGATCCCGTCAGGCACTGCTATGCCCTTGTCAACAAACTAGACATCAGCACTGATGGATCAGTGGGTGAAGAAGAGAACATGCCCAAGACTGGCCTCCTGATGATTGTGCTCGGTGTGATCTTCATGAAAGGCAACTGTGCCCCAGAAGAGGATATCTGGGAAGTGCTGAATATGATGGGTGTATATGCTGATAAGAAGCACTTCATCTATGGGGATCCCAGAAAGGTCATTGCCGAAGATTTGGTGCAGCTAAGGTACCTGAAGTCCCAGCAAGTGCCCGATAGTGATCCTCCACGCTATGAATTCATGTGGGGTCCAAGATCCTACGCAGAAACCAGTAAGATGAAAGTCCTGGAGTTTTTAGCCAAGGTCCATAATACGGTCCCAAGTGCCTTCCCATCCTGGTATGAAGAGGCTTTGCAAGATGAGGAAGAGAGAGCCCAGGCCAGAACCGCGGCCAGGGCTCGCAGCGCACGTCTCAGAGTCATCGCCAGGCTCTCCAGTGCTAATTGAAACCTGAGGCTGTTCCTTCACATCTTCATTGAAAAGGTCTGTTAACTTTCTAATTGTGAAGGGCCACGCTGGGGCTGGAAGGAATAAGTGTATGTCGTCCTTGTGTTCCTGTTGTATATTGGTAGCTCAAATCTTAACTTTCTTTATTTTTCTTTCTAGCTTATATTACAAGTGTTGAAGTCTGAGGAAGATTATTTTTCTTCATGGAAGATAAGGGAAGTTTAAGCAGCAAATAGCCAGGGTGGAGGAACACTGTGTATACCATCGCTGTGTTCTTGTTCTGTATGGGTAACTTGGAGTTTTATCTTTTTCAGTCTTCCTCTATTGCATTCAATTTCAAATGTTTCTTTTAGCAGAAAGTCCTGATAACTTTAGAATCTAATTTATTAATAACTTTAGTTACACATTTTTCTGCTATTTAAAAGTAGGAGTTTTATTATTCTGTAAAGCAAGTTGGAAACCTTTCATATTTGGTGAAACAGAACAAAGAAACAGGACATTAAAAGGCATTTCCTTAAAAATGTGAAATAATTTAGGAGCATAATTTGGAGGGTCAAAAACTAGAGAAAACAAAGTAGAAATGTGTTCTGTTCTTGGTTTCCTTAATACATTTTAGTCAGTTCTATACAAATAAAAAATGCATACCTGGATTCACTTAGCTTACTAATGAATATAGAAAAAAATAAAATGTTTATAAACTGCAATTAGTGCTTGCTGGCTCATTTATTCTCCAAATATTAACTGTGCATCTCTTTTTTGAAAGTCATTTTGTGAGAAAGGGAAGGACTGGGATACAAAACACCCACCTATGCTGATATTTATATATTAAAGAGCAGTAATCATGTAGGGAACATGGTGAAATAGTCCTAGGACCCAAAGAATAAGTAAAACAAAGGGCTAAAAAGGTGAGGGGATGATATGGGGTTTGGGGAAACTGCAGAGAAGGGTCCCTGGCTGAAAACAATAAAGTGTAAGTTCCCTGAGGAAAGGCCATTTGAAGTTTTGGGAAACCACACATTTCTCTCATCGGGGCATAATCTTAATTTAAGGTGGGTGGTGGACTAAATGTAGCTGTGGAACTAATGAGCAGAAGCCAGACACTCAGGTGGTGGGTCTCACCTGAGACATAGAAAGGGACAAAACCCTAGAATTAACAGTTGCCCTTTAGAATTACTTTGGTTCCATTAATAAACAAGAGAAAAACCTCCTTCTGGGGCAGAAATGGGCGGTATCCTGTGCTCTTGTTGGCTTTCAATTGAACACACAGGAAAGACTAATTGTTTTATGCACAGGGTCTCCAAGAAAATTCTGAGAAATAAGGGTGAAACTCCATTGAAGTGGACTACTAAGAAGCTACTGTGTTGACCCTCTTTGCCCTGAACTCAGAGAGCCATAGCCCAATGTCTTACAAGAGCATTTTATTAATTTAATTTTATTTTTTTGCAGTTTTTGGCTGGGTCTGGGTTGCAACCCACCACCTCCAGCATATGGGGCCAGCGCCCTACTCCTGGAGCCACAGGTGCTGCCCACAAGAGCATGAGAGTAAAATGGCAGACTTTAAAGGATAGCTCTATATTTGATGATGTTGAAATGATTGAAAATAGGGGTGGTTTGCGTAGAAAGGCACTTGGGAGGGAAATTTGGTCCTTGACACAGATTCTAGGACCTTTGGTTGCATCCAATTGGAAAAGAGCCCCCCCCACATGTAAATTCAGTAACTTATCCTCAAATTGGGAAATTTTATTTAGTTTTACTTGCTAAATATTATTGTGAGATAATTTAGTATTAATTTTCATAGCAATCTACATAGTCCCCTAAATTCATAAAAATAAATATTCCTAGAAGGGAGAGTGATATCATCTGTGATAAAAATAATCATATGATAACTGCCATTAACAAAAGACCCAATATTTTTCGTCACTCTGCTAAGTACTTCATATGCATTACATGGATTCCAGCAGGTCTACAAAATCAAGCTTATCAAACATATTTGCAGAACTTGTCATTTTCTTAAGTTCATACGGTTGATAAGTAACAGAGTTGGGTGTAGACTCCTGGTCTAATTTGGACAAAAACTGTTTATAAAGCCTATACTTTTCCACTCCTAACCTGGGGCAGGGTTTTCATCTCTTAATTAACTATTCTTCCCCCTAGTATGAAGTGATTAAAAATAAAGAATTCTCTAACCAAAGTATTAGAAACAGGCCTAAAGAAGGAAGGTGAATATGAGAATAAAGTATAAGTCAGGGATTGTGGGCTTCATCTTCTAAGGAGCCTCGTCCCCGGCCCCTTGTGGTATATGTACACCATGGAATATTATGCAACCTGAAAGAAAATTGGAGACTTTACCTCTTATATGTTTACATGGATGGAGCTGGAACCTATTCTTCTCAGCAAAGTGTCTCAAGAATGGAAGAAAAAGTGTCCAATGTACTCAGCCCTACTATGAAACCAATTTATAGTTTTCTTATGAAAGCTATAACCCAATTATAGCCCAAGAAGAAGGGGAAATGGGGAGAGGGAGGGAGGGGAGTGGAGAGGGGAGGGTGGATAGAGGGAGGGAGTGGTGGAACCACACCTACCGTGCATCTTACAAGGGTACATGTGAAATTTACTAGGTATAGAATATGTCTTAACACAATAACTAAGAAAATGCCATGAAGGCTACATTAACCAGTTTGATGAAAATATTTCAAATTGTATATAAAACCAGGACATGTACCCCATGATTGCATTAATGTACACAGCTATGATTTAATAATAAAAAAAAAAGAGTAAACTCAGCCCAGATGCTGGCACATGTCCTAGACTAGCACTGTCTCTCACTGTAGCATCTGTCACCTGGTGTGTGTGTCTTTATGTCCAAACTAACATCTCATCTACTAACCAGCTCTTCCCAGATTTCTCTAAAGGCCATGCCCCTAATTTCTGTGATACAGGCAGCCCAGAATTGCTTGCCCTCCCCTTGACTTATAGTACCCAACTCTCTGCAGATGTCTCTTGGAGGGCCTATCCCTTTCAGTGGAATACCTGACAATGAAATTGAGGTGCCTGATTACCACATACCCTCTCCCACTCCTCAACATTGCAGTAGTCCCCAAATGAGATTGGCTGTTAGAGTCTGGTTTCTGATTTTCCACACAAAATATTGATTCTTGGGATGTAACCAAACTTTGAGATAGGGTTTTGTAAACAACCTAAATACCGTCAATAAGATTAAATTAAATTAATTAATTAATTTACTTTTTGAGACAGAGTCTCACTTTGTCACCCTCAGTAGAGTGCTGTGGCATCACAGCTCACAGCAACCTCCAGCTCTTGGTCTTAGGAGATTCTCTTGCCTCAGCCTCCCTACTAGCTGGGACTACAGGTGCCCGCCACAATGCCAGCCTTTTGTTGTTGTTGTTGCAGTTGTCATTGCTGTTTTAGCTGGCTGGGACTGGGTTTGAACCCTCCACCATCGGTATATGGGGCCGGCGCCCTACTCACTGAGCCATAGGTGCCACCAGTTAATAAGATTTTAAAGGAGTGTGTTATTTGAGACGGCCCCTGAACAAATATGCTGATGGGTGAGTTTACCCAGATAGTCAAAAACCACAGCCACCCTCATAAGTTGGAGATGAGGGAAGACCATGGAAATCATCGCGTAGTAAACATCTACTGAGGCCAAATTCCTCAACCCCTACTCCTAGAGATCTTCTAAAAAGGAAAAAATGGCCTCCTGGCAGACATGCTGTGTTCAAAACAGCAAAGATAAAAATAATTCACCATCCTGCTGCTGCCTCTCATTTCAATGCTTGTTCCAGAGAAAAATCTTGATTGTTTTTTTCTGAGTAATGACACCTGGAAATGTATGTTCAGCCATGTTGAGGTTTCCAGAATTCTTAAGAGGTGACTGTGCACAAATGGAAAGGAACTCTTTCTCATCCGATTTACACTCAGTGCAGAAAGATGCTATTGAGTGGAAAGGGTGCTATCTCCCCACTGAGATTTCCCAGAGCCTTTTGAACATTAAATGTGATCCCATATTTGAAAGCACCTGTGATGTAGGAGACTGATAAAAATCTTAGAGAATTGCAGGGCAAATTTGCCTCCTTACAAACTCCACTAAGAAATGAAAAGGATTGCAGGTAGAGTAAGATGACCAAATAGAGCCCTCTAGCAAGTTTCCCTGCACGTGAACACCAAATTCAATTTCTATCCATGCAAGAAAGCACCTTGAGAACTTGATTATAACATTATATTGATATCGAGGAAAATGGCACTGAACCTGGCAGGAAAGACAGTCTTGCCTTGCCTACCTCACGCCTGCCACATCCCCTGGCAGTGCCACGCCAGCACAAAGTGAAGAGGAAATCTGTGTGCCCAGGGAAAAATTGTGAAATAATTGTAGGAATTTGCATTGGAATGTGGGGCTGCCCTGTCACAGGAGAGCACAGCATAAGGCAGAATTCTGCTGACACCCACGGAGGGAGCATTTAGACCAGCCCAGCCAAAGGACAGTTCTCCACCCTGGTGGTAGAATCCTGAGTTCGGGTTAGCTCCACCAGCAGCTAACAAAAGCAGTCTGCAGCCTGGAATAAATTAGAAAGGCAATTAGACACCATGGTCTGAATACGTTGGGTTATTTCTGCAACTGTATTGGCTCAGGGCCAGTAGATTTGGCATATGTGACCCTTTGAGACACCAGTGGCAATGGTCAAGCAAGTACCTGTGTCACCCCTCTCCCATCTTCAGGTGGTGAAGCTCAGGGATAGTCTTCTTCCACTTGAGGAAAAGAAAAAGAAGAGTGCAAAGAACTATGTCCTGTAACTTGGGTACAAGCTCAGTCACAGTAAATTACCAAGCAAACTCCCAAGCCCTGATTCCAGGCCTTAATTCCTAGACAGTATTTCAAGACACACCAAGGTCCAGAAGGGAATCTAGTGAAGGGAAGAACCCATTCCTGGCAGAATTCACCAGCTGCTGACTAACGAGCCTTTGGGCTTCA
The DNA here is from genome assembly GCF_000181295.1 of Otolemur garnettii. Lineage (NCBI taxonomy): Eukaryota > Metazoa > Chordata > Mammalia > Primates > Galagidae > Otolemur > Otolemur garnettii. The sequence goes on from NW_003852446.1 coordinate 11,416,711, forward strand.
ACTAAATATCAGGGGTAGCTAGGAAGTGGCGATCATGGGCTTTGGGGAAGACTGGGCTGGCTTCGGGTGAGAGCTGGTGCAATGCCAGCTGTGGCAGCCATGAGGGAATGTCCATGCCACTCCTCTCCCAGCTCCAGCAGCCCAGCATAGAGAGTGAGGGAAGAGAGAGAGAGACTTTGCCTGGTAATCCAGAGAATGCTCCCATATCTTATCCAAGTCCATCAAGGTGGTATCATCAGGAATCTGCAAGAGTCACGGCATAATTGGGCTCATTCCTACTCTCTCTTCATTTCTTACAGCTGCAAACATCACATGGACCCTATATACATATAAACCTGTTGTGTACCCATAGTAATTGAAAATAAAAAATTAATAAAGAAATAAAGAGAGTTGCTTTCATAACAAGCCTTATAGTTGTTCTTTTATCAAGCACTTGTTACATAACAGTTCTGGGGAGAAACTGAACATGCTTATCCACATAGTATCTTGCTCTTCTTCCTAGGCTCATGAGGAGACTATGTTGCCTAGTCCACCTGTAATTAGGATTGCTCTTGCCACTGAAACATAAGGCACCGAGAGCCCATGTTGGCATGTATAGCTGCATGTTGGAAGTGGACGGTATCTCTAGATCACCTGTCAGTTCACATCCCTTGCCTGTCTACATCAGATTTTATGAGACAGGAATCTTTGTTGTTTTAATCCATTCAGTTGCAGCATTTGTCTGCTGCATCAGCTAGGAGACACTTTATCTAATTAACGCACAGCTACCATTCTTGTGATTAGATGTATTTAAATATTTTAATTTCAAAGGTCATAGTAGAACATTTATTCTTATTGCAAAACCAATCTCTCTCTCTCTCTCTCTTTCGCTTTCCATATTTCTCTTTCTTTCATTCTTTCACAGTCGTCTTTCTAGTTAATTTCTAATTGTTGTTAATTTTAGAAGAAAACTTAGTTTCTGAATATAGTTATGTGAATCACCACTTTAATTATGCAATTGTTGTGGTGTATCAGGTTTAAAAGTAGGAGCTGTGCCATTATGTAAAACAAATTTGGAAATATTCCATCTTATTTTATGATCTGGAACAACATAACATGGCAACAAGTAGGCATTTATTTAGAAATATTAAGAACTCAGGGCTCAGCACCTGTGGCTCAAGTGGCTAAGGTGCCAGCCACATACACCTAAGGTGACGGGTTCGAATCCAGCCTGGGCCCACCAAAACAACAATGATGGCTGCAACCAAAAAATAGCCAGGCATTGTGGCAGGTGCCTGTGGTCTCAGCTACTTGGGAGGCTGAGGCAGGAGACTCACTTGAGCCCAGGAGTTGGAGATTGCTGTGAGCTGTGATGCCACAGCACTCTACCCAGGGGGATAGCTTGAGGCTCTGTCGCAAAAAAAAAAAAGGACTCAGTTGTTAAGTTTTGGGGCTCAGTAAGTGTAAATAAATAAAGTGAAATGTCTATAGATGTCATCCTATATCTATCCCACCATTGTGCACTGGAAGTATTAGGACAGATGACTTGTCTCTTGTTTCACAAGTTCACAATAGAGACTTACTGTGTCCAACTGGTATATTGCATAAACTACCCTCCACCCAAAGAGCCTCTTCATCTGCATTTGGACGTGATTGAGACAATAAGACTTTGATTTTGAGCTGATCTTGTGACAGAGTCAGAATTTGTCCTGGAGGAGAGTGAAGATGTTAGGTAGGTAAATAGTGAGGGAACTTTGGGTCTTCTAGGGACAAAAGCAGGTGGCCTGCTTTGGTGCTACCTTGAGAAATTGCACAACTTAGAGAAGAAGGACAAGGATGGGTGCCCGTACATCATGATGCCACATCTTGACCCTGTCCCAAGAAACTGCCACACCAGGGGCAAGAAAGAACACTCTGCTAATCTGCCAAAGAGTACAGAGAATTCTCCAGCCCAAGGGCCAGGCTATCCAGGCACAGTAGGATCCGGAAAGTGACCCAGAGTAACTTAAGGCTCATTTATCATGTCATTAACTGTCTGTCAACGTGATTCAATGATGACATGTGAACCATGGGGAAGGCCCAATCTTGACAGCATAAAACAGGAACCCAGACCATGACCAGGGCCCCTAGTAATGAGAAGGGCTCCACTTGTAATCTGGGGGCAGTGTAGCTTGCTCTTATTCTATAAACCTTTCCTGTTCTTCCTCAATTAACTTCCCTTCACGCTTACTTTGCTTTTGATATTTCTGGTCAGTATTCAGCCAAGAGCACACCAAGACCTGAGAACAGACTGCCAACCTAACAAAAGCATTTTGCATACGGTAGGGACATGAAACACTGGGACCCAGAAGGTGGACTGTGACTGATGGAATCTCACGTGGTTCCCAAGAGCTCCTGGTGGCCATGGTTTTGCGTGCTCCTCTTCTTGAGTAGGAGGCCTGTGACTTTCCTCTAAGTAATAGGTTATGGTAAAGGTGATGACTGTCACTCCCACGATTACATTATGTTCTTGGGTTTAGAAATCATTAGAAACAAAATATTTAAAAATTCCACAAAATATGTTGAACAAAAAACAATTCAGATTTAGTAAGGAAAGACTTCTTTAAGAAGAATTATTGCAAGGGATAAAAAGGACTTTTGGATAGGGAGGTTGAGGCTATTGCAATAGGGAGAACACTTTGACGACAAGATATGTAGGTATCTCAAGAGTTGGGTAAAAGCGTTTTTCTTTTATATAGAGGCGTGAACAATGCTTGGAAGAACCAGGTGTGTGAGGAAATGAGATGAAAGGGTAATGTGATTTGACAGTTGATCAGAGGATTTTTACCCTGAAGCCAATATATTCTCAAGGGGGTGAGGATGGTCAAAGTTCAGGAGCCTGGAGGAAGAAGAGAAGTTTAACCAAAGTTTGGTCCACAAATATTTTATTTTCATTGATTAACAGAGACAAGTAGTTCAGTTAACCATATATAATAATTTGAGGATCAGTGTCTCGTCTTGTTATCAGTAAACAAGAGGGGTATCCATGAATCTCGTGTACAAGGTCTGAAAATTAAGTTTGCAAACTCACCCTAGAAAAAGTGCTATACAACTCATTGCTAAATATCACTATGGTCACCTTTGAAATCCGGCCCTTAGGAAGCTATGCACCAATGCCAGCACCTAGTCTGCCCTTCAAAACAATTTTGGAACTCATTTTCTAGAATAGCCACTGGAGTTGTCATTGTGTTACCCTTGATATCCTGAATATTGTCAAAATGTCTTCCTTTCAATATTTCCTTTATCCTCAGGTGAAGAGAAAAGTCATTGGAGGCCAGGTCAGGTGAGCAGGGAGGCTGTTCGAGTACAGATATTTGTTTACTGGTTAAAAACTCCCTCACAGACAGTGCTATGTGAGCTGATGCATTGTCATGATGCGAGAGCCATGAATTGTTGGTGAAAAGTTCAGGTCGTTTTCATCTAACTTTTCCATGCAGCCTTTTCAGCACTTCCAAATAGTAAACTTGGTCAATTGTTGATATGGTTGGTATAAATTCATAGTGAATAATCCCTCTGCTATAATGAAAGGTTAACAACATTGAGTGGACTCTTGGTTTTGACTGATTTTTGGTCATGGAGAATTGCATGACTTCCATTGTACACTTTAATGCTGTGTTTCAGGGGCACATAGATACACTCATGTTTCATCATCAATGATAACATGGCCAAAGACATCATCTTGCCTCTCCAAAATGTCTTGGCAAACTTCAGCTCTCCTTTGCTTTTGTTCATTGGCGAGCTCACTTGGCACCACTTTTGCACATACCTTTCTCAAGACAAGATTTTCAGTTAAGATTTTCCTGTTCCCCTATTGGTGTTTACTTGGTTGGCTATGCTGCTCACAATCAGCTGACAATTTTGATGCACAATTCAATGAATTTTTGAAATGTTTTCATCATTTCTTCTCATTACCAGCTACCCTGGCCTTTCTTCTTCAGTCATACTTTCTCTCCCCTCAAAAGAAAATTAATCTATTTGTACACTGCCATTTTCTTCATGACATTATCTCTATAAATTTGGACTAATATGCCCCTGATTCCACTTCCACTCATATGAAGTTCCACAAGAAATTTAATGTTTGTTGGTTGGTTTAATTCAAGCTCTGACATTCTCTCAATGGCACATGAAAACATGCAACAATAATGAATGTCACTCAGCAAGACACCACCACATGTTGACACAAACACAGCTGTGAGAAACTGACATATACCAGAGTTATGAAATCTTACGGAGCTGTTTGTACAGTGCTGCCATCATAACTGCATGGAGGCAAGTTCATAAGCTTAATTGTCAGATCTTGTAAGTCATGTGGGGAAGAGTTGTTCTTTGCAGTAGGCCTTTTTCTGCTAGGACACAGAGTAAAGGGGCGGAGAGTGGCGAATGGGGGATTTCTTAAACTTCATTGTTTTCCAAGATCATGAGCTTACATAAAATTGAAGACTATAAGAAAGAAAATAAAAGTTTTGTTATTAAATAATCAACTAACTAGAACATGATGCATGTAACAGTCAATCTACTAACTAAAGAGATAGCAAAAAGACAGAAAGAATCTCACCCATTTGTACAGCCTGTTCCCAAGAATATTTCCTCCCTTGTAATAGTTCTTTTTCAAGAAGTGTCTTTACTGAGTCTGAACTGTTTTTATTTATTGGGTATATATTTTCTAGAGGGGGATTTTTGAGTCAGGAGGATATTTATTTTCCTTCCTTCCTTCCTTCCTTCCTTCCTTCCTTCCTTCCTTCCTTCCTTCCTTCCTTCCTTCCTTCCTTCTTTCTCTCTTTCTTTTTGTTATCATTGTTGTTTGGCAGGCCCGGGCTGTGTTTGAACCTGCTAGCTCCAGTGTATGTGGCTGGCACCCTAGCTGCTGAGCTACAGGCGCTGAGCCAGATATTTTGTTTCTAATAATTTCCCCCAAACACATAGCATAATCATGGTATAACAGAGAAAATGTCCAGGAAAAAAGGGCAGAAATGTTTTCTACCTCTTCAAAACCCCCTTACCCTATTTGAGAACTAAAACCCACATCCCGGCCTCAGGCTCATGGTCAGTAGGGGTAGGAGAGTGCCCTTTTTCTTTGCACCACAGGAGGTGAGATGAATCTGATTGGAGGTCACGAGATTGTCTTAGTGAAGATGGGAGAAATCCAGGATTTCATGAGATTGTATTAGCCACAGATGGTATTAATCAGAACCATCCCCTTTAAAAGCTCTATACTTCTGTTCAGAGGCAGGATGCTGGTACTTTGAGATAAAAGTCCATAAGCTTCCTTATTTGCTGACAAATTAATCAACTTCTTTTTCCTTCTCTTCATACTGCCTGTCCTCATTCTTCTGATGCAGCCTCATGGACAAGAGTTAAACTTTTGGTAACAGAATGTGGAGTTTCTGGGTGGGTCTATTGGTGCCCCGGTGGAATGGAACCAGCAACTTCTGAAAGAGACAAGGAGTATCCCTAGGTCCAAGCTATGGGTCTTCACAACAAAGAATAAATCTTTTCAAGGTGAGAGAGCAAGGGACAGCAGCTCTGGAGCCTGTTTTAGCTCCAGGAATTCTTTCTCTGTCTCTTCAAAGTCAGTGCCGCTCCCCACAACCTGAACTGAGGTAAGGAGAAGGAAATGGATTTGGAAAATGTCTGGATGCCAGGTCTTTTGTTGGATAAGTTCCCTGGCATGCATGCCAACACCCTATCTCCATCTATACGGGGGGGGGGTTCATACCTTATTATCAGTTTTATTTATTTTGAGGTGACTTTTGGGGTGAAAGTCACAAGGTTGAGTGGAAATAGGGAACCCTGGTTTGAATTTGGAGCTCCAAATTACAAAAGGCTATAAGTAACGAGTGACCCTCAGGAAAGCAAATGGTTCCTGAAAGTCCAGGATTCAAACAACACAGGACGGGCCTAAGGGTCCTCAACTCACTAGTAATTCCAGTCCAAGCCCTGGGTATAAATTGACAGTGAGGACTCAATTGTCATTAGCCACATTGACGGAAGCAGTCTACGGGGAGCCCTTTCTTAGCCCCCACCCTGATCCCTGGCACCAGCCACACTTGGTGCTTTGTTAGCCAGGCAAGGGGCAGCAGAGGAGGGGGTAGGTGGCTGTGAGGCAGCCATAGACAAGCAGTGGTTGAAACATGTGTCACAGCGGGCCCAGGAGGTGGTTCTAGGCAAGCAGTGAAAGCACCATGAGCTATTCCAAAAGTGACAGAAACTCACACCTGAGGGCACTACTAAGCTCCTGCTGGATAAATACCAAGGCCTGGTGAAACATACGGGAGAGTGCCATTGCAGAGCAGTTCTCTTTAAAGCTCAGGCTTCCACAGACCTGCACGTTATTATAGCATTGGCTGACAGGACCCTGGGACATACAGAGAGAAATTATATTCCCTATACCAATGAGTACAACAGACACGTGCAAAAATCTATGTGCCACTAATGGTATTGTACACAAATGACTATGAATGATAGTTACATTTGAATGACAAGGTTCGGGGACTGGGGTACTTTGGACCCTCTTAGAGGCTTTCAAAGGGTTCTACTGCGCTATTTGATGGGAACTTAGTGGGGGACTTATGGAACCAGAAATTGGACAGATTTGCAAACAGCAGTTACCTATCTAAGGTCTCTAGGAAGGACAAGGTTCCAAAGCCCTTATGTGGCACCCTTAAAGGGACAGACACAGATGTGGACCGTGGACTATTGAAATGCTTTTGGAAAACTAATATCCCTGCTTTGGGGTTGCCTGACTTCCCAAAGCTTTGGTCCTACTGGAATCAATACACGCATTGGGAGGACGTTGCCTTGATGGTTTTCGTGGGACCTCATTTGAGAGGACCATGTTGGAAACTAATTGTATATGTACTGGGGGGCAGTCCAAGGACATAAAGGTGACTTGCTACACAGGGATCCCTACTTGTGAGGGCTCCACCCTTTCAGTAGAGTTTTATTCGGATGCCTAAGCTTGTATTAGTAGATAACTTTTCAGGCTGGGGAAAGGCTTGTTTTACCCAAAGAGAAGGGCATATCTGAGGTTACTGGAACCCTTCTGAAGAAACTCACTCTGAAATGGGATCCTACATGCAAGGAGCTGCCAGCTGAGACAGAGTCTTATCTGAGCTCCTGTATGCATATACCAGTGCAGAGAGGAACAGGCCTCAAAGGATGACAGGATAATGGATATCAGCAGCCCAGAGGCCAGGAAGATGGAAAATAACCTGCTGGTGATATATGCCATGGGCTGGCAGCTGTAGAAGCCGCTAAACAGCTCTTCATCAAGGAATCACCATGTTTGTGGCTGGGTGCCCCGGCTCACACCTGTAATTCTAGCACTCCGGGAGGCTGAGGTGGGTAGATTGCCTGAGCTCACAGGTTCGAGACCAGCCTGAACCAGAGAGAGACCTTGTCTCAAAAAACATAGCTGGGCATTGTGGCAGGCGCCTATAGTCCCAGCTACTTGGGAGGCTGAGGCAAGAGAATTGCTTAAGCCCAGGAGTTTGAGGTTGCTGTGAGCTGTGATGCCACAGCACTCTACCAAGGGTGACAAAGTAAGACCCTGTCTCAAAAAAAAAAAAAAAAAGGGGGGGGATCACCATCACCATGTTTGGCTACTCCATGGTGGTGTCCATTGGGGGAAAACGTGCTTCCCACCATCTGCACCTGGATATGCTGCACAAGTTCAGTGTCCTGTGGTTGCCCATGAGCTTCTTCATGTGAACCCCCAGAAGGCACATGATGAACCAGTTTTCCAAGGAACTGGACACTGTAAACTCAATGATCCTGCAGGTCTCTGAGTTGTTCATAGAATCCTTTCCTTTATGCAGAATGATAATGGCTGCTCCTTCATAGTGGAGGTAACCCAGCAAGTAAACAAAGCCCTATCGCTAGAATGGAAATTACATGGAACCCGTCTAAAATGAGATAAAGGGCTCATTGTTTGCCCTTGTCTGGATGAGGGTAGCCCTGTAGAAGCAGGCTTAAATTAAGCCCCTAAATAGTTTATGAGAGACCCTTCCCAGCACACCAAGGTAAGTATGGTAATGTAATCATAACTAAATTATGATAAGATACTTATCATATTTTATGATTTATTATGATATATTTTATCATAAATTATGATATGATACTCTTATTTACATAAGAGTAAAACAATATGTGAAATGAGTAGGTCAGGTGCTAACTGCTATACACGAGTTTGCCCCTTTCAGGTCTCTGCCCCAGTTGGAAGCAGAAGCAGAAGGGACTCTAGGAAGTGCCTTTAACAATTCATACCTCACCAACACTTGTTTTTATTTATCTTTTTGATAATAGCCATTCTAACAGTTGAGTGATATCTCATTGTAGTTTTAATATTCATTAACCTGATAAAAAAGGCTGAGTATTTTTTTCATGTATCTGTAGGCCATTCATATCTCTTCCTTTAAGAAATGTTTGTTAGATCCTTTGCATTTTTAAAAAATCAGGTTATGTGTTCAACTGCTGTTCAGTTGTTTGACTTCCTTATATATTTTGGATATTAGTCCCTTATCAAATGTATGGTCTGCAAATATTTTCTTTAAATCTGTGGGCTGTCTATTCGTTCTGTCAGTTATTTACTTTGCTGTGCAGAGCTTTTTCGTTTGATACAGTCACAACTGGGGGACTTGTGCTTTTGTTGCCTGTGCTTTTGAAGTCCATTTCAAGAAATCATCACCCAAACCAATGCTGCTAAGCTTTTCCTGTATGTTTTCTTCTGGTAGTTTTGTAATTTCATGTCTTACATGTAAGTCATTTACCCATTTTGAGTTGAATTTTTGTATAAGGTCAAGTTTCATTCTTCTGTCTGTAGATAACCACTTTTTCTAACACTATTTATTGAAGAGACTTCTCTTTCCTCATTGTGTGTTTTTGGCATTGTTGCTAAATATTTTACTTCTGTTATATTGGTTAATGTGTCTATTTTATGCCAGTATCATGCTGGGTTTTTTTTTTTTTTTTTTTTTGAGACAGTCTCACTATGTCACCCTGGGTAGGGTGCCGTGGCGTCACAGCTCACAGCAACCTCAAACTCTTTTGGGGCTTAACAATTCTCTTGCCTCAACCTCCCAAGTAGCTGGGACTATCAGCACCCACCACAATGCCCAGCTATTTTTTGGTTGTAGTTGTCACTGTCGTTTGGCAGGCCCAGGCTGGATTCGAACAGGCCAGCTCCAGTGTATATGACTGGTGCCCTAGCTGCTAAGCTACAGGGTCTGAGCCACATCGTGCTGTTTTGATGAAAATAGTGTTGTGTTATTTTGAAATTAAGGAGTGTGATGCTTTCATCTTTCTCTTTTTGCTTAAGATGTATTTGGCTATTCAGGGTTTTTTTTTTTTTTCTGATTCCATATGAATTGTAGGATTGCTTCTTCTATTTCTGTGAAATATAACATTAGAATTTAGATAAGGATTGTATTAAATCTGTGGGTCGCTTGAGATAATATGGACATTTTAACAATATTAATTTTCCGAATTCATGAACATGGAAGATATTTTCATTTACTTGTGTCTTCTTCAATTTCTTTCCTGAATGTTTTACAGATTTTAATACCCCACTTTCATCACTGGACACATCTTCACTGACAAAAATAGAATAAAACTAGAAATTAATAACAAGAGGCACACTGGAAACTATAAGAAGAAATGTAAATGAAACAATATTCTCCAGAATGACTGGGAGGTCAATGATTACATTATGTAAGAAATTTAAGTTTCTTGAAACAAATGAAAACACACCTATTGAATACAGATAAATCTCATATGTTCTTAACTAGCAAGTATAAACTAAATACTAAAACAATTGATATAATGGAGCCAGGGAGCAGAATGATGGTTACTAGAGTCTGGGAAAGGAAGCGGGGAGGGGAGATAAAATGGGGATGGTTAATGGGTGGAAAAGTAGATGGAACGAACAATATTTGATAACACAACAGAGCCACTCTGCTCTACAATAAGTTCGCATATACTTTAAAATAACTAAAAGAGTGAAATTGGAATGTTTCAAACACAAAGAAATGATAAATGCCTGAGGTGATGGATATCCCAATTATTTGTATGTCTGTATCAAAACATCACATGTACCCTAAATTATGTTTGATATTTACTATTGTTTTTGTTGTGGTAGAGATTCTTTACTTGCCTGGCACCATATCATTAATCATGAAAGAATATTAATTTCATAAAAAATTCTGTACCAATTTGGATATTATTTTTCTCATCTACTCTGCCCTTGAGGTACGCCAGCCCTTGACCTAGGTGCCCTGAAATCCATTTCTCAGGCTGCTTCTTCACTGTTCTCCATTATGAAAGGTCTGACTCCCATTTTTTATCCTCTGTTCTTTCTAGCACCTGGATGCCAACTCAGTGCAGCCAAAGACGTCAAGAGATGGATATTAGAGCCCAAGAGCATGGGAATGGGCAGTTTTTCACCTTCTTCCTCTGAGCAGGAGATGGCTTCTCCTTCAATGCCTATATCTTCTTAATGGCTACAACTTCTTGCAAATTGATCAATCTTGTTTTCTGATCTTGTCGGCCACAGCTCCTACTCTCCAGTATTATTACCTTTTCTCTTTGTTCCTCTCCCCTAGAGGTGTGAGAATCTTTCTCAAGTTGCTAAGTATTGTTTGCTCTACTATCCTTGCTTGGCTTCTCAAGTACTACATTTCCTGCATCTGGAGTAGTTTCTGTTTCCAGGATAATCTTTGACTACTGTTAAAGTTCATCAATTATATTGACCAATTTTCTCATTTGAAACCTTGATTACATTACTAGGAAACACTCAACTCTGTCATATTCTGCCAAGCATATTATGTATGTTATATATCCATTTTCAAAAATTATAACAGCATCATAAGAACAATATAACACTAATACAGTCCAGTTTGGGGGAGAGTTGGCAGAAGGAGGGAGGGCTTGAGGTGGGATCTCACTTCTTGTGCACATTCTGAGGGTGTATAACACACTCCCTGGGTGAGGGGCTCTTCTACAAATGGAACTTTACCTTGGAAGCGAGAACAGTGTCACTTAAAAATTGTACCCTCATATTAATTTGAAAAAAATTTAAAAAACTAAAAAAAAAAATGATAAGAGCATAATGGAGATACTAGTCAACTTTAAAAAATTTTGAACTTTAGACGTAAAATTCCACAGCATTGCCTAATGGAGATAGCCTGTGTGGTGCTCAGAAAGATATTAAAGCCTTAAATAGATTTATCAGAAAAGGAAATATTTAAAACATCCAAATGATTCAAGAGCTACAGAGGCAATAGCATATTAGGCCCAAATAATTAGGAGATAGAAAATAATGAATCTAAGTATAAAAATGATGAATTAGAAGACAGTAGATTTAACTAATAAAAAGCGGTTTTGGAAAAGGTTTATTTAACACGTTTCACATGGTATTCCTTTTTAATAGCATTTCCCATATTTACATAAAAAACCCTTTTGTAGATGTTATCAATTATAAAAAAAAGAAATAGAGATAAGGGATATTATTTAAATAAAGTTCTACAAAACACACCTACAGAAGAGATTTAAATAATATAAGAGAATATAATAAATGCATTTAGCATTACATAAGAATAACAAATGGTGGGGGGTGGAAAGGTTTTAAACACAGAACAAAGGAAAGATAGAATAACCATTCTATAGCCCTTAATGGATTACTTAATAGGAGGGAAGATTCTCAGTGACTACCAACATCACCACAAAGGAGAAAAGAAACATTTTGTATATTCTAACTGAAATGCAACGTCACTTCTAGAGTGGTCTTGACAGTAAATAAGCAAATAAACTTTTATCTGACCAAGCTTCTTACTATAACTATTGAGGATTTTTTCTGTTGTCGTTGAATGCCAGATATACTGGGTTCATTACCATTATTTTCTGTATTATGGTGTATGTTTGAGAATTTCGGTGACAAAATTATTTTATTATGTCTTTACATTGAAAAACAAAGCCTAATTTAGGTAGAAAAAATTATCAAAATACCGCATAAATAACTCAAAAGGTTTACAAAAATATAAAACCTAACTGAATAAGACAAAGTAAAATTGCAATGAAAACCCAATACACCTTCAAAATGTTTCCAAACTAGCCAGGTTTGTTGTATCAAATGGCAAGGAAAAAAATTAGCATATGAAGTAAACTATTCCAAACTGTACAGAAAGTGAGAAATTATTCATTCGTTTTTAAAAAGTAGCTTTCCTTGATGCAAATACCAGATAAAGATGCCTGAGAAAGGAACACTTGGGCAAAACATACTCAACAACAAATATCACAAATAACTCCATAGCATAGGTAATATAGTGGTGAATTAGTAAAGAATTCGGCTGTGTCCCCAAGATACAAAGATGATATCACGTTAGTAAAAGAAGTAGTATATGTTATTTACTATAATAAGAGGGTAGAAAAAAATCATGTGAGCATGTTCAGGAGTAAAGTAAAAACCTTTTATATAAATTGAACATAAATTCAAAGGTAATGACTTTTAGCAAACTTACATAAGAATGCAATTGCCATATGGCGAAATACAAACCAATGTGCAAAATTTTGAAGTGTTTATCACCATCTCCAAGGCCGTCTGGAAAAACACAGAAGTATGGACGTATGGTATCGAAAATCTGAATTGGAATGCACAGCCAGTAAAAGCCACACCAACACCAAAATAAACAAGAGCTGTGAAACGACAATAGATCATTCACGACAGCAACAATGTCTGAAATGTACCTAAATTGAAACCTCATAGAAATTTAGGAGACCTTTATGGAGGCAACAGTAAAAATTTACTTACAAAGGTGAGGGAAAAAAGTGCCAAATACAGCAATGTGCTGTTTATTCAGGGAAACAGAATACAGGCAACCTTGAGACGTTGGGGACTAAGTTTCAGATGATGGCAATAAAGAGAATATCACAAATCATATGATTACTTTTTTCTTGGTTTCACAGCACATATAAATGTTATGTTCATGCTATAGTCTATTAAGTCTGTTAATAGACTTTCAGATTTCATTAAATCTGAAAAAAAAAAAAAAAAGAATGTACTTTAACTAAAAAAACTTTCTGGCTAAAAAAATGCCAACAATTATCTGAGGCTTCAGTGAGTCGTGATCTTTTGGCTGATGGAGGCTTTTGCCCCAATGTTGATGGCTCCTGAAGGTTGGGATGGCTATGACGATTTCTTAAAATAAGACAACAACGATGCTTGCCACATCCATCGATTCTTGTTTCTATAAAAGATTTCTCTGTAGCATGCCATGTTGTTTGATAGCATTTTTACCCCCAGTAGAACTTCTTTCAAAATTAGAGTCAATCCTTTCAAAGCCTATCATTCCTTTAACAACCATGTTTAGGTCAGGTTCTAAATCCTCTATTGTCATTTTAATAGTGTTCACAGCATCTTCACCAGGAGTAGACTTTACCTCAAGAAGCCACTTTCTTCGTTCATCCACAAGAAGCAACTCCCCATTCATTCAATTTTAACGTACTGCAGTGGTTCAGCCATATCTTTAGGATCCACATATAATTCTAGGATTCTTGTTATCATCTGCAGTGATTTCCTCCCCTGAAGTCTTGAATCCCTCAAGGCCATACATGACGATTGCAACAATTTATTCTAAACTACTATTATGTTGATATTTTTACCTCTTCCCATGAATAATAAAGTTCTTATCAGCATCTGGAATGGTGAATCCTTTCCAAGAGGATTTCAATTTACTTTGTCCATATTTGTCAGAGGAATCACTGTCTTTGGTACCTATAACCTATGAAATGTATTTCTTAAATAGTAAAACTTGACAAGATAACTCCTTGGTCCATGAGCTGCAAAATGCATATTGTGCCAGCAGGCATGAAAACATTACTTGTACATTTTTGTCAGAGGCCTCAAGTGACTAGGTATATTATTAATGAGTAGTAATATATTGAAAGGAATCTTTTTTTTTTTTTTTTTTTGAGACAGAGTCTCAAGCTGTCGCCCTGGGTACAGTGCTGTGAGGTCACAGCTCACAGCAACCTCAAATTCTTGGGCTTAAGTGATTCTCTTGCCTCAGCCTTCCAAGTAGCTGGGACTACAGGTGCCTGCCACAACACCTGGCTACTTTTTGGTTGTAGTTGCCATTGTTGTTTGGCAGGCCAGGGCTGGATTCAAACCTGCTAGCTCTGGTGTATGTGGTTGGCGTGCTAGCTGCTGAGCTACAGGCGCTGAGCCAAAAGGAATCTTTTTCTCTGAGCAGGTCTCAACAATGGGCTTAAAATATTTAGTAAACTGTGCCATAAATAGATGTGGCATCATTAAGGCTTTCCTATTCTATTTACGGAGTGTAGGTAGAGTAGATTTAGCATAATTCTTTAGAGTCCTCAAATTTTGGGAATGGTCAATGAGCGTTGGCTTCAACATAAAGTCACCAACTACATTAGCCCCAGAGAGTCAGATTGTCTTTTGAATTTTTGAAGCCAGGTATTGACTTCTCCCTAACTATATAAGTCCTAGATGGTATCTTCTTCTAGCTTAATGCTGTTAAATATTCATCAAAAATATTTTTTTTAGAGTAGCTGCCTTCATCAATTACCTAAATCTGCTGAATAACTTGCTGCAGGTTCTATGCCAGCACATGCTGCTTCACCTTGCATTTTCATATTATAGGAACAGCTTCTTTTCTTAAATCTCATAAACCAACCTCCAATAGTTTCAAACTTTTCTTGTGTACTTTCTTCACCTGTCCTAACCTTCACAGAATTGAAGAGAGTTGGAGTCTTGCTCTGGATTAGATTTTGGCTTAATGGAGTATTGTGTCAGCTTTGATCTTCTATCTGGATCACTCAAACCTTGTCCATATCAACAACACAATATTTTTTCTGATATATATTTTTTTGAGACAGAGCCTCAAGCTGTATCCCTGGGTAGAGTGCTGTGGCATCACAGCTCACAGCAACCTCCAACTCCTGGGCTCAAGCGAGTCTCCTGCCTCTGCCTCCCAAGTAGCTGGGACCACAGGCGCCCACCACAACACCCGGCTATTTTTTGGTTGCAGCCATCATTGTTGTTTGGTGGGCCCAGGCTGGATTCGAACCCGCCACCTTAGGTGTATGTCGCTGGTGCCTTAGTCACTTGAGCCACAAGTGCCTAGCCTCGTGGTATTTTTTATTCTGTTTTACTTGGTTTTATTTTTAAAAGCTGCAAGTGTTATTTTGATTTTTTATTATTTGAATGTTCACTAGAGTAATACTCTTAATTTCCTTCGAGAACATTTCCTCTGCCTTCACAACATGGCTAGCTCTTCAGCATAGAAGGCCTAGATTTTGGCCCATCTCAGTTTTTGGCATGCCTTCCTCACTAAGTTTAATCATTTCTAGCTTTTTTTTTTTCTTTTGGAAACAGTCTCACTTTGTCACTCTCAGTAGAGTGCTGTGGTGTCACAGCTCACAGCAACCTCAAACTCTTGGGCTTAAGTGATTCTCTTGCCTCAGCCTCCCAAGTAGCTGGGGCTACAGGCACCTGCTGCAGCACCCGGCTAATTTTTGGTTGTAGTTCTCATTGTTGTTTGGCAAGCCTAGGCCAGATTTGAACCCGCCAGCTCCAGTGTATATGGCTGGCACCCTAGCTGCTGAGCTATAGGTGCTGAGCCTCATTTCTAACTTTTGATTTAAAGAAAGAAGCATGTGACACTTCATTTCACTCGTACACTTAGAGGTGTTAATTGAACTAATTTAAATATTATTGTGCCTCAAGAAATAGGGAGGTCTGAGGAGAGGAAGAGAGACAAGGGAATAGCCAACTGGTAGAGCAGTCAGAACCCATGCAACACTTATCAGTTAAGTTCACCATCTGATAAGGGTGAAGTTTGTGGCACCCCCAAACAGTTACAATAGTAATATCAAATATCACTGATCACAAATCACTATAACAAATCTAATAATTACAAACCTTGAAATATTGCAAGAATTACCAAAATGCGACCAGAGATACAAAGAGCAAACATACTGTTGGAAAAATGTCAACCATAGCCTACCAAGTTTGTAATAAACATTCAATTTGTAAAACACAGAACATCAAAGAAGCACAATATAACAGAGTGCAATGAAATGAGGTATGTCTGATTTGTAGAAATGTCAATTCACCTTAAATTATTTACAAACACAATTCCTTATTCGTGGCTTCCAAGATGACAGCCAAGCTAGGGCTATGCTTTCCCATTCCCACAACTGACCCTGGAAAATGAAAAGAAGAAATAAACAAAGAGCAATCTGATAAACAACATGAGAAGCCTTGAGGCACACTAAGTCTCTGTTAAATTAGTGCATGTGCTGAAGCACTCTCTGAAGCAGGGGTCCTCAAACTTTTTAAACAGGGGGCCAGTTCACTGTCCCTCAGACTGTTGGAGGGCTGGACTGAGGGTCCCAGGATGAGTCAGCTGCTAAGCAGGACAGGCAGCAGTGGCAAAAATACCTGGTGGGCCGGATAAATGTCCTCAGCAGGCTGCATGTGGTCCACGGGCCGTAGTTTGGGCCATAGTATGCAGTGCAATGCAGATGATAAGATTCATTAAAGAAATAATTCTAAAGTTTGCCCTGTGCTTCCTCCAGTGTGCCTTGGACAATTAGTTTCTACTGCTTCACTTGAACAATTTGAAGTAGGTAGCACCTCAGATCCCACCTGTCAGAACTATGGAGTAATAAATATCAAGCTAAAATGAATATTTGGGTTGGTTAAAGTAGTATGAGTTCAGACATTGCAGTAATTATTACATAAAATCTGTTTAGCTTATGAGGACTATTTTTATGATCATCTTAATAGAATATAAGGCACAAACTAACACAGAATAGGAAATATTACAGTGTATTGTATATAATAAGAATATGAATTTACTACTGAAATATTTGGAAATTGCTGCTGATGTCAGCCAAGAGTGATCACAGTCCAAACTATCAGAATAAGGAGGCCCTTGCATTGTCTCCTGGTTGATGTTGCAGTCCATGGCTGGGAAAAGGTGGAATATTGACATCTGAAGAGGGAAAAATTCTAGGCCCTGACAGAAGCAGTGATTAGTAGGGCCTGGAATGAGGACTTAAGGGTTCTAGACTTCAGAAGAGATGAGATCCTGGCCCAGGCCTTCAGCGCTGCCCAGTGGCCAGTGGAGTCCCCTCTGCTCAGTGGCTGCTGGGGGTCCCCGCTAGAACTGCCATGGCCTGTGAGCCCTGCCCTGCCCATCTGATTGAACCTCCACTGCCTCGATCATATTCTGAATGTCAAAAAGCAGTGTGTCTATCTGATAAATTTGAGGAAATCAGGAACTTTGGGCAAGCCAGGTTCTCTAAATGAGACCACCTATGAGAGACTAGCAGAGGAAACACTGAACCCCTTAGCAGAGTTTTTTGAAGACCTTGCAGACAAGCCTTACACATTTGAGGACTATGATGTCTCCTTTGGGAGTGGTGTCTTAGCAATTAAAAGTGGGTGGAGATCTAGGAACCCATGTGATCAACAGGCAGACACCAAACAAGCAGATCTGATTATCTTCTCCAGACGTGGGCCCAAGGGCTACAATTGGACCAGGAAAAACTAGTTGTACTCTCAGGACAGTATGTCCCTCCACGAGCTGCTGGCGGCAGAGCTGACTAAAGCCTTAAAGACCAAAGTGGCTTTATCTTCCTTGACCTATTCTGGAAAAGGCCCTTGATGGCCAGCCCAGTTTAAAGCTGTCAGGCTAAAATCCCAGCCTCGTTCTGCAGTTGAGTGTGTCTTCCTATCCCTGCTTTTTGAGGACAGTCCCAAAAAGCGTAACAGCTCTGTGAAAAGAATGTGCTGCTTTCCACCCTGCCCCCAAGTTCGGATTTTTAATTTCTTTCTTTTTTTTTTTT